>NC_072481.1:81122549-81427757 GCF_027574615.1 Eptesicus fuscus
GTTCTTCTCTAATCCCCCAACTCTGCCAACCCACCTCCTTTTCTTATACATTCACATTGTACTGCAGTTTGTGAGGAAGATGACAATGTTGATTCAATCACAATAACATCCTTCATGACGCTTTTGACCTCGGGAAAGCTTGGAAAACAAGGCTCATGACCTGTGTTGTCTAGAGCTGAAATCTCCAGAATGTGTGAAAGGGCCACATTTAGGGCCAGCTAAAGGGGAACGTAGTGTGGAAACTATCTTGGGCTGTGTCCTTCTGTTTCCTGCTCTGCCAGCTCTCGCCTTGCTAGCTTCAGTGAAACGTAACTGTTGTCAAGTGCAGGAGTTCTGTGTGTCCGAGTGTACCCAGACTTGGTGTATTTTTTGTGTCTCCATGTTTCAAAAACATTTCATTTCAGTAACAAAGAGGCTTGTTTTTGCTAGGAGGTTTCAAAAATATATCACTGATGGAGACAAGCTCCACCAAATGCCCTCTTGTTTTGGCCGATGTGAATCAGGATGACCTTTTCACCCTCTTCAAGAGGATATTTATAAGAACCAGACACAGCGCACATGTTAGAGCGATAACGTGAGAGGAGGCCAAGCACAGCTGGAAAGAGGCAGAAAGCACTGCTCTCTCTATGATGTTTGTGAAAACCCTCCTGTAGCTGTTACATTTTTCTAGCGGATCTTTGAAAGAAAGGGTGCTCTCTGCCTGGTACACACACACACACACACACACACACACACACACACACACACACACACTTTCCTGGCAGAAGTCAGAAGCATAATGCCATGATCTTTAGAAGGAAGGAAGTGAAGATCTGTTGGGCCTGGTTAAGGCAGGGGTTATTTTTAGCAGCTGGAGGAAGGTGACCTGGAGAAACGGGCTGGCTGTGGGGGAGGAAGATTAGATGTGTCCTAGTCAGCTCAGGCTGCCAGAGCAAAGTACCACAGACTCAGGGATCAAGGAACAGATATCTAGCACTGGCGGGTGCGGCTCAATTGGTTGAGCATCATTCTGTGCACCGAAAGGTCGCTGGTTTGATTCCTGGTTAGGACACATGCCCAGGTTTCAGGTTTGGTGTGAAGGTGGGTGGGGACAGCTGGGTGATCGATGTTTCCTCTCTCTCTCCCTCTCCCTTCCTCTCTCTAAAATCAGTACACACACACACACACACACACACACACACACACACACACACACACGATATCTATTTCTCATCTGGAGGCTGGCAGTCCAAGATCAAGATGCCAACAAATGAGGTTCTGGTTACTGAGGGCTTTCTTCTTGGTTTGTAGATAGATGGCTGCCTTCTAGCTGTGTCCTAACATGGCCTTTCCTTGGTAGTCAAGGAATGGGAAGGGGGATGGGAGAGGAGAGAGAAAGAGAGAGAGGGAGAGAGAGACTTTCTTTTTTATAAAACCACTAATCCCATAATGAGAGTCCCAAACTCATTACCTAATCTAAACCTAATTATATCCCCAGAGCCCCTCCTTCAAATACTATCACACTGCAGGTTAGGCCTTTAACATAGAATTTGAAGAATCACATTCACCCCATATTACCCTGTTGGCTGGGACCTTCTCAATGCCCCGCCTGCCAATAGCTGCCCCTGCTGGGTCAGGTCCAGCCTCAGGAAACTCCCCTTCCTGGCGTGGCCAGCATCCCAGGGGAGGGTGATAGTCACATGAACTGAATGGAGAGGCAGGCAGAAGTACTTTCTAAGAAAGCTAGCTCAAGGGCTCTGCCGTTCTACAAAAATGTACTGGCCTTTGATTTTGAACCAAATCAGCATATACTGGAGTTTTCTAGTTGGCCAGCCTCCACTCCTCTCAATTGCACTTAAACACATTTTTAAAATAAAGCTTTTAATGATATTAACTTAATATCTAATATAATGTAATATGTACTGTAATATGGACTTTAAATTTCACGTCATTTGGATTTTCAAAATTTAACTTTTTCATCACATCAAAGTAGTTTTCTTGACGTCATGTGGAAAACTTACCTATTAATTTAAGCAAATCCCTATTTCTTTTGTATCTCTTTCCCTTTTCCCTTTCCCTGGCGGTAGAAAATATTGTGTAGAATTAGTTATTTCTTCATAGGCCCATTTTGTTGTAAGTTATTTCATTTTCAATTTCTCTTTAGAGTATATTTGAAAAAACAAACAAACACTGGACTGTGCTTATAGCGACAGTTGCTTCTTGTAGCCTTGAGTTTTGCAGAAGAAGAGAAGGCGGGGAGACCTGCTCCTGGGGAGACACTGGGACACGAGTTGGTGGTGAAGGAGGCTGCATGGCTCCTTAGGTGGATCAGGTCTGGGTAACCAGCTGATTACCTCTCTATTAGGCGCTCACCCCTCTGAGACTGGCTGAGGGGAGGAGGGGAAGAAGGCCTGCAGCATGAAGAGTTCATTTTCTTAGCAGCTGGATAAAAAGTCTCTTTGTTTTATTTTTCTCCTCTTTTTTCTTGGATTCATAAAAAAGTTCCAAGAGGTTTGTGAACGAGTGTCCACAGTAACTTCAGACCATATCCCGGTAGCTGGAACTTGAGGAGCCAAACTTCACCATCTCTAAAGACAAAGTAGGTGTGTGAGCGAGGCTGTCCACGCTCCTCCCACCGAGGGGAGGAAGGTCTTTGCGGCATCAATGCCTCATTTGCTTTAAGAAGATACATGGATTTGTGGTTTTTGAAAACAAATTCAATTAACACCCTTTTCTTTGGGGGTATCCTTTTTTTTTTTTTTCCCCTTCAAAAGTCACTCACCCATCGATTTACACCAGATTCTTCCATAGAGGCAGTCGGGGAGTTTCCCCTCAGCACCATTCTGCTCCATGGTGAAAGAGGTAGTAAAGTAAGCCTTTTTCTGTCTACATATTCAAATTAAAGAAGGAAAGTGCCAAATTATCCTTCAGAATGTTGTAAGACCTGATTTGACTCCAAATTGTACTGTGAGAAGAAACAGATGGGAAAAGAAAAGAGGTCCTTTTTAAATGAAATCCTTTTTTCTCTCAAGAGGCTTCTGCAGAAAACCTTGCCCCCATTCCCAGGGATGAGGCAAGCCCAGGAAAGCCCCGCCCAGCTCATTGGTGCGAGCAGTCTGGTGTAGGAACAGATATGCCGCCTGATTATGGCACCCTAATTGGTTTTGAAAACACACTGGCACAATGGCAGTGAGCCAAATACTCCCTCCCCCACGCTGCCTTTCATTGCAGAAGGCTGATTCCCTACTTAAAGTGTTTTTCCTTTCACGTTCCACAAACTTTTTCTGAAGAGGCAAAATATCCCCCGTGTTTAGGACTGGGTCCCAGCCACAACCAAAGTGCCTGTTATAGAAAGAAGACTGAGCCCAGCTCGCTGATTTTTACAGCGGGATGGAACTGACCAATAATTCACTTGTCTTGCCTGGAGCCAGTTCAAACATGAAGCAGATTGAAACATCATCAGACTTTCAATGTCATGGTGCTGAATCCAAAGTCCAATTAAAATAGAGAAAAATATCTTGTGAGGGCATAGGAAACATATGGGGGTATGAGTGTGTGTTTTATTTTATGGTTACATTGCAACAAGTGAAATGATGGGGAGGGAGCTTTGGAGTTTTGCAACGGTGGGGGTTCGGGGTGAGCTACCCCAAGATGTGCCGCAGTGGTACAGAGATTACTTGAGCTAAAGGCAATTTTAGCATTGGGCTCAAGAGAAACTTTGGTCCTTCCTTTCTATCTATAGGGCAGGGTAAACTTTATTACTAAATGTCTGTTCTTATCACCCCCAGTTACCTTTTATAGCCCCCACAGTGCATTACCTCATTCCTAGCTCAGTGTCTTACGTACCTCAACCCCTCTTTCTATATCTGAACGTTTTGTGCATGTGGGGTCTCTGACTCTCTCGTGTATGTGGGGTTCCCATACATATGTATGTATTAAATTTGATAATTTTCTCTTGCTCATATCAATATTTTATTATTAGACCCGTCAGAAGAAGCTTGAGGGTAGAGGAAAGTTTATTCCTCTCCTACACTTCCACCCGTAAGCCTTTCCCCAACTCCCAAGCATTTCCAATCTATGTGATGTTAATGGCTTCTCTCTATGTGACAAGGGGAAGAACGATGTGGGCGTGAGGCTTGCTTTGAGTCTTGGTGACTGATATCATTGCGCCGATAAAGACATGACATGATGTTAATGTTGTACAATCACAGGAGAGTTTTATTATGGCGGTGGTGTGCGTGTGTGTGTGTGTGTGTGTGTGTGTGTGTGTGTGTGTGTGTAGAAAGAAAGATAAGAGACAGAATTCAGATTCTCCAGAATAGAATTTCGGTCTTTGTTTTAGCTTTTGCATTATGAAGAGTTGCGTACAGCTATAAAGATGTATATGATTGACAAAACTGCAGATTAAGTAAAATCTGTAAAGGGTTAGAATGCTTTGTACACATTGCACATGGCAGTGTTTATTCACAGGATCACATTCCAGAATGTGTTCTCTCTCATTCAAGCTTACTCATTCTCCTTTTATGTGGACTTTTCTCCTCCTCTCTCCCCTTTCAGAAATCTTACTTGGAGCAGCCTAATGGAGCTATTGTAAGCAGGGTCACTCTCAAGATCATATTTGTTTAGATCAGCAATTTCCAATCTCTTACATCTCATGGTACACCAAAAAATCTTCGGCACACCAAAAAAGATATTTTTTGCCATTCCAACAACAACAAAAAGGTATAATTTTGATTCATTCACACTGGGTGACTATTGTTGTGTTGGCTGTTGTCATATTTTTATTTGACAATTTAAGGAAAATGAGGTCTCTGCTGTTCGAGTCAGTGCCCCTGACTAAAATAGTCAGGTATAGCATGTTTTAAAAATTCTCACAGCACACGGGTGTGCCATGCCACACCAGTTGAAAACTGCTGGTTTAGATCAAAGGGTATTGCTATTCTCGGATGTTGGCAATGGGATTATTTAACAAGAAATCCTTGTCAGTGTCAATGTGACACATAGGATGTCACCACACTTGTGAAAAATCAGGATATAAGTGAATAGTTTCTTACCAGCTTCAAAGCTGGAAATTCTTTTACATAAAATGCTTCTTATTCCTTGTTACTTCCTGATTGGAAAGGACACCTGCAATTTCTCCTGCTAAGTTCATACTGTGATTTTGCATGAGGCTGCTCATTAGAAAACCTTGGCTGCAAATCTGCTTACCCTAAACACCGGAACCACCGTGTCTCCCAGCTCTGTACCATTCAAGACCCTCCTTCCCAGTAAGGCATGAAAGGAGGCTGAGTGTGCTACAGAATTGGCAAGTTCAAAATATTTAAATCATTCCTGCTATTCATACTTTTCTGATTCAGGAGTGGCTAGAAATATTGAGGCTATACATCCCTTCGGATTTCGCAAAACCTAACCTGTTATAGAAATTTTTGTGAATTTGTCACAGATGACAATTAGCCTGAAGAGTAAAAACCAAAACCCACCACTGCTGTGAAATGAACTATTTAAAAGGAATGTATGTGTTCCAGAAGCATATCCCAAGTTGTATTGGAGCATTTTAAAAACTTGGCAAGTCTTACTGAATTTTTAAATTTTGTGGAGACTAAAAACAATGTTTCCTCCCACCTTCTAAGTTCTGCTAGGTGGGCTAATAATCAAATTAACAGAGGCAGATACACAGGAGAAAATTCAACTGTAATACATGCACACGGGAATTCACATAAACATGAAAATTCCAGACGATGAAGTAAAATTGGGAATATATGTCATTTTGGATGAAGGAGAAAGTGGAGTTAGGCGTCTGAGATTTCAAATGAAGTGGGCAATTTACAGGTAGTTGAGGAAGAGCATACATGGCAGATACATTTTTGCCAGGCAACCCAGAAACAGTGAGACAGATGAGGCCCTAGTAACACAGGCCTCTGCTTGCCGCCCTCCCATCCACTATACTCAGTTCAAATTAGGCTGCTAAGGCAAACATCCTAGTATTTCCTCCTTGGAGTAGGTCTTTCCCTCTATGTCTTAGGCAGGAAAGGGGAGGAGGTCAAACGTTCTTTCTGAGCAGCAACACCCCTCCCCCGTACCCCTCCCCCCCTATTTTAATAACCAACTTAAAATCAATATTTCCCAAAGGCAGCTCTAGGAAGACAAAAATGTGGTTCCCTTTAATTCTCTGTCCTGTCTTCTTCCCTGGGCCTGGAAGGGAGTTTGTGACTGAAAGAGGCATACTTGTGGAGAAACATTTTGAATGTTCTCCACATCTAGTTGCTTCTCAAACTTTAATGTGATGTGAATCATTTGGGCAGCTTGTTACCATGCTGATTCTGATCCCTTAGGTTTGGGATGGAGCTCAAGATTCTTCACTTTTAAGTTTCAGTTGATGAACCAGGAGCCACAGTTGGAGGCCTTCAGGATCAGCTCTCACCTCCTCATTGGCAGTGGAGGAGAATGGGCATGAGATGAGCATGATGCAACCTTTCTGAAAAATTTGTTCTGACTGCTTCCACCCCCGCCAGCATTCTACTCGTTTGCAGGCCCTCTTCAAAAGTATTTAGAATAAATTAAATAACGCTGTGCTCTTGCCGGAGCCAGCAGTGTGGGAGACAGGCTAGAGACAAGTTACAGAAGAGAATGGGATCAGGCAGATATAGAGGAAGATAAAGGCAGATGGGCAGACAGAGTCCCTCCTGTAATTCCTGTCACTCCCTCTTCCATCCTTTCCTCTCTGTTTCAATTTCTTTTCTTCATCTTGTTTCCCTCATTGCTTTTCTGTCTGTTGTGAGATAACAGAATCATTTCGCCCAAGTTCAGAGGCAAATGGGGGCTTGTGAGAAAAGTGGATTGGACCAGGAGCCAGGCGAGCAGCATCTGAGCCCCAGCTCAGCTCCTGGGTGCAGCTGGGCCAGTAACTTGCGATTTCTGGGCCTGTTTTATTTTTTGTAACATGAGCAAGTTTAAAAAATTACCATAATTATTATTCATATTACTCGAGGGGCAGATTCTTATCTTACATTCCTCAGAGTCAGAACACCTACTTGGAAGCCTTGAAAGTTTGACACTGACACCTGTTTAGTAAATACTGTCATTGCTATTTCTTGGGAAGGGGGAGGAAAGAAGAGAAGGGGCATGCTTAAGGGGGTGGAGGGAAGGGTGATTCGCCCATTAACTTTCTTTTGCTTTTTTCCTTAAGTTGTTTGATTTACAAGTGTAATAATCAACAAGTCATCAGACATGAAAAGACAAGCAGAAGGGAAAACAAAGGGAAGCCATTCAGTATTGAAGAGGATAAGACCTGTCCTCAACTCAAGCAGGTGACTGGCGGGTGCATGAGGGTATAAAAATAGAGTTCATCACCTCCAAGGATAGTTTTCATTGGCTTCTACTTTTGTCTGGGTCTTGAGTCTGTAGAGAAAGTAATTCCAATTGGTTGACAAGTTGAAGTTATTGTGAAATTTGATAATGATACAGAGAACAGGGTACACCTAACATAGGTAGAGGGTTTTGAGATAGCAAATTCACAGGTCAGACCCACCTAGGCCCCTAGCCAGTCAGGGTCCCTTCTCTAGACTGCTCATGGTAAAGAACACATGAGAGATGGAGCAGCCTACACCTGAAAGGCCTCAAATTCATTGCCTTCTGATGTCCCAACAGCTACCTAATAAAACGGCAGCCCCTATTAACTATGCAAAGCATTCTTGTGAGAATGGGCATCAGAGTCATCACTTGCCTTTACTGGACTTTAACCTTGATCCTTGAACCTCAAATTGCATTCACAAATGAGTGGCTAGCCAAACTAAACATGCCAGTTGGGAAATCAATTTCCCGGAATTGGCACTATAGAGAACTTTGAGTACATTTGTGGAGGTAGGAGGTAGGTACAGTACAATGAGGGGAGAAAACTGCTCTTGGTGGGGTTGGGGCATGATTATTTTGGATATAGTTGTGATTTTCTCTTATTTATTTACTTTCAGGAAATATGAGGGTTTTCTATGAGATGTTCTAAACCAGCTGCCCTTGCTGATAATGCTTCTTGTAGTCTCTAAATTGTCATATCTGATATGAGGAGGCTTGAAAATTTGTTGGTGAAAGGTACCATCCTGATTTATTTCTTTCCTACCACCTATTTAATAAAACGAGTTGCTGTTTCTTTAATGCTGATGCCTTAAATGTAAAAACAGACTGATGCCCACTCCCCAACCTCAGATATCAGTCTCAAGCAAGTCAATTTGAGCAGAGGGATGACACTGTCCATCTCTGCCACCATCTCCCCAGTCTGAGCTTAGTGCTGTCCATTTACAGTGGCCTCTTGATAGGCCTGCCTTCTTCCAGTCTCTCCCTGTTCCGAAGAAGTCTCCTCAACTCAGCCAGAGAAACTGTTTTGAGTTGCAGACCAGATATCACAACTCCATTATAAATTACTTTAATGGCTTTGCTTTTGGGTCCTGGATCCAACTTTCTACATGTGTGTGCGAGGTTCCTCACACCACCAGGCAATTCTCAGATGCCAGCAGGGTCTCTGATAATTCAACTCAATTCTGATACTATCTACCTGCAGGGAGCCTCAGAATTCACCCGCTAAGGATTCAGTCTCACAAGACTGATGCCCACTCCCTAACTTTAGATACCAGTCTCAAGCCCAGACTGTTGTTACCTGTGCTTCTAACCAACTGGCTACAAATTGGAGATTCCAACAACTCACTCCAACTTGGGCTGCTACTTGCAAGTCAAGGTTGCTACCTGTACTTCTGACCAATCAGCTATAGATCAGAGATTCCAATGACTAGCACCCCCTCCCCACACACACTCAGGTTTAATTAATTTGCTGGAGCAGCTCACAGAACTCAGAAAAAACAATTTACTTACATTTACCAGTTTATAATAAAAGGGCATGATAAAGGATACAGAGGAACATCCAGCTGGGAGAGATGCATAGGGGAAGGTATGTGGAAGGGACATGGAGCCTCCCTCCCCTTTCCAGGCCCACCACCCTCCCAGCACCTCCATGTGCTCACCAATCCCAAAGCTCCCTGAATTCCATACTCCTGGGTTTTATGGAGGTTTCATCGCATAAGTATGATGGATCACTAACTTCATTTTCAGCCCTTCTTCCTTCTTAAGAGAATGGGGGTCAGGGCTGACAGTTCCAAGCTTATAATCATGGCTGGATCTCTCCTGTGACCAGCCCTCATCCAGGAGCCATCCAGGACCCCACCCAGAGCCACCTCATTATAACAAAAGACACTTTTATCACCCAGAAAATTATAAGGGTTTCAGAGCTCTGTGTCAGGAATACATATAGAAAAATATATTTTTTCTATTATCTCACACTTCTCATTGCAATTTCAAAATGTTTAATATTATGAGTATCAATGAATTCATTGCCTACAAGAACTGGAATATTAACAAGAACGTTAGGCTACTTATGCATTGAGCCCCATCCCATAATGCTGCTAACTCACTGTTCTGAACCTTATATTTAATTATTACCCTGCTTTATTTAAAAAGGGTTTTATTACTTAAATGTATTCCTAAAAAGTGTCCTGTTAAGTTTTCGTTACCTTAAACATTATGTAAATGTTATCTTCCTACCTGTTATCTTCTGGGACTTGCTTTTTTCCTTTAATAATATCTTGCTAAGATTCATCCATACTGTTGCATTCAGATGTAGCAGATTTGTTTTAATGACTTTATATTATGACTATTCCCCTGCCAAACTCTGCATCCTCACCTCATTTTTCATTTTCCTCCTTTTCTGTGCTGTTGTCACTCCATCCCAGGCAAAGGTACAATAACAAGTAGAAGAAAGTAAGAAGGGTGTGTTGAAGAAATTGAAATAGGTGATCTTTCTCTCTCCCTTCTCCTTGTTAACTTCAACATTTCCTACAAATCCCAAATCAATCATTAATCTATACTTTGGCATATCTTACTTGATATCCCAGAACAGGAAGTCCATTTTGTGCTTTTATAGCTCCATGTGCTTCCTCCTTAGACCACTTGCTGTGGTTATCATTTTTAGTACACTGCATCTGGATGACTATTTGATTAATACCTGCTCTTCGGCTGGACTCTGAACTCTGAGAGCAAAGGCTGTTATTGTTCACAGTTGTACCCCCAGGACCTAGCACAGTGCCTGGCACATAGTAGGAGCTCAATATATATTTTCAAATGGATAAAATAATAATTCATAAAGAGTTAGGGGAGTGATTGAAAATGCAGGGAGACCACGTAATAGGACCCAGTAGGCTTCTTCCTCAAACCTCTAGAGCAGGACTTGGTAAACTTCTTCTGTACAGGGCCAGGTAGTAAACATTTCAGATTTTGCAGGCCATGTGGTCTCTGACAGAATCACTCAATATTGCTATTGTATCAGGAAAGCAGCTGTAGGTGATTTGTAAACAAATGAATACGGCTGTGTCTCAATAAAACTTTATCTATGGACCCTGAAACTTGAATTTCATATAATTTGTGTGTGTCATGAACTGTGATTGATGTGTTATAAAATATGATTATTTTGATTTTTTCCAACTATTTATAATTATGAGAACCTGTCTTAGCTTGTGGGCTGTACAAAAGCAGGTAGTGGGCCAGCACTGACCTTCGGGGTGTGGTTGGCTGACCCCTCCTCTAGAGCACCCCTGTACCCTTCACTATCCATTGACATTGGATCAAGGTCAGCCCATAAGCACTATTTGTACACCGGCAACAGTGGGAATGGAGAATGAGAAAAGGTCCAGAGGTAGTGCCTTAGTTAAATAATTAAAAGATACCTTTAAAAAAACACACAAGTTTTCTTGAAAAGTTGCCCAATGGTTCTCCTATCCCTTGGTCCTTTTGTTGCCAACTTCTTCCTTTGATATTGAAATGAAAACTCAGGCACTTAAAAGTGTTTCTTATGACAGCCATGTCATCACCCCAAATTGCATAATAAGAAACTGCACACCCACTCACCTTGCTGCTGCTCTCCTGGCTGAGTTACTTGGCAGGAGTGACTGTTCCAGTCCGTTGACACTTACACATATCAAGGTCCCGGCCAGGCTGACATAATATGGTCCATCTACCTTTGCATGAATGCAGCCGTGGGTTCACCAACATTACCATGAAACCAGGAACACAAAGCAAAACCAAGCAAACAAAGGCTTCTGCTTCACAGTATTTGTTAACATAAAGCCATGTTGACACACTTTTTAATCTGTCAGCACACAAACCTTGGAAGGTAGCCCACACTGTCGGCATGTTAACTTGATTTGTTCACTGAGATGTGAATATTAATTTACTAGAGAAGATGTGTATCAGTACAGCTCTGAAAAGAAAGTGGGAGTGGGTAGCCCTGGCATACACCATCCTGGACTGGAGAGAGGAATGGAGCGATGAGGAGGCTGGGGCCCCATTGTCCTCTCATAGTCTGAGTTGTCAGGTGGCAGATGCAGTTTCTTATCTTGACTTATGGTGTGGAAATTGCTAGCATTATATACCCCTGCAGTTGGAAGGGTGCTTGGAAGACATCTAATTCTGATGTATGCACTCAAAACCCACCCAAGTCACATTCTGGTCTCTACTTGAAGTCTGATGGTCTTCAGGTTCCGACTGACTTCTTTTGGTGGACCGTCCCCAGATAGCTTTCCCTCACTGAGCACCCCTTCTCCAGGTGAGTGTCAACCCATTTCCTGGTGCAGCTTTTTGAGAGGCCACACCTGGCTACATGCTGCATAATCCTGACCACAGGTAATAGCATACCTTCTTCCATGCCAGCATCATCATTTGCCTAAATTTCTGTACTAACTAGTGTCTCTGCTTCTACTCTTGCCCCAAATAATTCACTCTCAACATATAAACCCAAGCGATCTTTTAAAAGCAGAAATCATATTGCTCACTTGCTTAGAATCCTCCAAGAAGTGACATCTTTAATAATAAAAGCGTAATATGCTAATTAGATAGATGTCTCCTTCTGGACGTCCTTCCGGATGAAGCCAGGGCTGCGAGGGAAACCCGGGTTCTGGGTGCCTGCCAGCGGCTGGAGGGGAACCAGGGTCCCGGGTGCCAGAGGGAAGCCGGTGCTGGCAGCTGGGGGAAGGAAGGCCTACTCTTGCACGAATTTCGTGCTTCGGACCTCTAGTTTAGAATATAATCCAAATTCTGGTCCTCTGCTATGGCTTGAACTGTGCCCTCCCCAAAAGATGTTGAAGTTTTAAGTACTATGAGTATGAACTTACTTGAATATAGGGTCTTTGCAAATGATCAAGTTTAGGTCAATAGGTGGGCCCTAATACAATATGACTCATGTCCTTATAAAAAGGGAAATTGGGATACAAAGGCAGACATACATAGAGGGAAGACAATGTAAAGACATAGGGAGAAAGCCATAAATAAGCCACACGAGACCACCGGAAGCAGGAGAGAGGCATGAAACAGATTCTCCCTCAGCCCTCAGAAGGAGCCAACTCTGTCAACACCTTGATTTTGGATTTCCAGCTCCCAGAACTGTGAGAGGATAAATTGCTGTTCGTTAAGCCACCCAGTTTACCGTGCTTTGTTACAACAGCCCCAGGAAACTAATACAACTGCTTATGAAGCCAGTGAGATCTGGGCCCACCTTCCTCTCTGGCACCCCTTGAACTATGCACACTCCTGACCCACTGTGCTTTATTGCTTCCTGACTGGAGCAACACTGTGGCTGCCCAAATGGAATTGGGAAAAGTGGGCGGGGGGAGGTAATTAGAACCAGAGGCATTTAATAGAGGGGAAACCAAAGATGCTAGAAATCCTCAAATGCATGGAAGTGTCCCACACAACATTGCCACTAATGGCCTCAATGAGAATTCCTGTACTACACTTGCCTTCACTGAATTCCGTGAACCTGCCCTCATTACCCCCCTGTCTAGGACCTTTGACAAGCTGCTCCCTCTGCCTGGAATGCTCCCCACCTGCTCTTCCTGTAGTTCAGATCTCAACCTATATGTGATCCTCTCAGAGAGGCTTTTCCAGACTGTAAAGTTCCCGCTTATTCATTTACTTTCACATCAGTCTTTAAAAATATAGGGTGTCCCCCCAAAATTTATGCATGCACTTTGAATAATTATAAAGGCAGTGTTCGTTAAAATACATTTTATTTTCAAAATTGAGTTATCAGCTGTTACAGTGTGTATATATTTTTGGGATACCCTATATTCCTAGATAGCCTCATCATTTACTTAATTTTTTAAAAAATCCTATTAATTTATTCGTTTTTCTCCTCCCCTAGAATATAAGCTCTATGAGAGCAAGGGCTGTGTTATATACCCAGGATCTAGAGCAGAGCCTTGCACATAGTAGGTACTCATATAGAAATGTTGGTTGAATGAATGAATCATGAGCCCTAGAGCTGGAAATCCATGAAAGCCTAGGAGTCAGGAGGAGATGACATGAAGATATAGGGGAAAGAGAGAGCAGGAGAGAAGATGGTGTTGGCAAAATCTGGTGAGAGACATGTGAAGGCACTGGTAGGGCAGCACATGCCACAGCAGGTGGACTTTCCACACTGCTCTCGGACCATGAAACAAGAGCACACCGTTCCTGGAAGAGCTTCTGGTGGAGCACTCCTTCTTCTTCATTCAGCGTGGAACAGGCTTGTAGACACCAGTGTCCTCAGAACGGTGGAGACTGCACAATGGAACTAGCTTCCCTATCGTTTAGAGGAACTCATGGATGATGGATGACTCCTTGCCTTTTAATAAGTTCTCCGGATAATTGGGAGCCAGATGGAGAAAACCCAACCATGCAGTTGAAATTAAGGACAAGCCCACCTTGGGTCTCGGTGAGAGCCAGACATTGGGCTGGATGAGACAGGGACTTCCCAAGTGTGGCCACTCTTGCTTTTAGGGACTTATCACTTTGTTGAAAAGATAACAAATACTCAGCCAGCTTCTACAAGGACCTTGAAACAGAGTCATTTGAAACGACAAACAGTAACAGTAACAGTGCTATGTTTTTCAAGCCAGTTGTACTTTTATTTTTTCCCTTTGAAGTCCTCTATTTCACTTAGTTTGCTTTCTAGTATGAAGTCTCATTTTCCACCTTCCTGCGCACTCGGAACTTTGGAGGCAAGAGGCAGTTCTCCACTGGGTGAGAGATGGTCTGTCTTGTAATTCTACCTCTGCTGCTAATTTGCTGGATGACCTTTCGTGTTTTACTTAACCTTGTAAAGGCTTCAATTACTCTATAGAAAATTCGATGAGAATACATTACACTACAGGAGACTAGTGAGGGTGAAAGAATGAGAGAATACATGTAAAAGCACTTTGAGGAACTTTTTGTCTCACTTTCATTTCCTTCATTTGTTATTTCAACTTTTTGCCTGAGGCCCTTCACCTCCCAGCAGCCCCTCAACTTTCTTCTCACCTTCTCCTCATACAGGTTTGCCAAACTTCAGTCATTCATGCACTAATGGAATATTTGAGTACTCACTGCACTATTATTTGCTTACTATTTTATTTAAATCAACTCACTTTTTAATTTAAATTGGTTTACTTGAAAAGGAAAAATGTGCATCAGTATACATAATGACAATGTTACTACATGATCATTAAAATTCAAAAAATAAAAGCTATTCATGGAGTGCTGGCTTAAGCACCCCTTCCTCAATGACACCTTCCTTAGCCCCCCAAACTAAATCTGTCCCCTTGTCTTATGCTTGCTTCCTCTTTTGCAACACTCTTCACAACTCTTGCAATTATCAACTGACATTTTCCTCCATTAGATTATAATCTCCATCAGGGCAGGAGCAGAGCTTGTATATCCATGATGTCACATAGTACCTGGGACATAAAAGGTACTCAAAAACATTTTGTGGAGTTAGATAAAATTTTAATCTGCCTACTGACCTAAGACTATCTTCAGACCACTAATGGAAAATTGCAATGCCTGACACCTTCTCCTTCTTTCTTCTATACCAGTTCTTTCCAACTTGGGGACTTTTGGAGAACCTGTGAGCAATCAGAGCACCATGAACTCTGAGGAAGCTGTAGGATACAGAGTTAGGAGTCTGGGTACTTCCTCTGTTGATCCAAATTAAGAACTGATATGTGCAGGGAGTCGAGAGCTTAGAGCTATGGAATTTTCAAAACTGTTAATTCTTGGGGTGTGTAAGTAATGGGTAATTGGGAACTTACTTTTCTATCCCAACAGACCTCCTCCAATGTAAAACATATTCCCACAGGGAATGTTTTGTTGTTGTTGATGTGTTTGTTAAGAAATGCCTGAGCAGTACTTAAATCCACATGGAGTCCCCAGAGGCAGCCCTAAACCTTATTTGTACCTGTTGTTCCCTTGACCCCCCACATCTGGTTCTGAGTTTCACAAGTTTCTGAACATCTGAGAAAGTGACCGCGCAGACATTGTAAGATGTCTTGGCAGGTGTCTGGTTCTGCATGGCTTCTGAGTCCTTGACAGTGGTTTTCTAGAAAAATGATGTGCTCCTTATCTATTTGCTAATTCCTTCCACATATCACAAGTCTTTTCCTTAAATTCCCATCGGTCTTGACAAAGTTATCTTGTACCCTCATGTAGTGATTTTGATGGCTGCGCAGAGCTGTTTGTCTTGTTCAGAACTAAATTAATAACACCATGATGGCACCTACTTTAGCACCAAACTTCTTAAACTCTCCTAATATACTAATCAGCATGTCAGTGAAATATTTTTTTTTCTGGATAAAGACAAGCCTCATGAAATGGATTAGACGTTCACATGCCATTGCATAATTCAGCATGCCAGTACGGTGCATATGATTTGCATTAATAGCCTGTACTGGAAGCTGCTGCTCATAGGTTTCTCTCATTAGGTCAAATATGGACGATTTCAGACTGTCAATCAATTACAGTAATTTCCTTTTCCATATTTATTCCATCACTATCATTGACAGCTACCATTAAGTGACATTAATACAATACAATATCATCTTGCATTTCTACAGAGCATCTAATAGTTCCTCTCCAGCCCAGAAATCACATTACAAAGGAAAAAGTGCCCTTATTCGCCAGGTAGAAAACGGGCTTCCAACTCTCTTGGCTACTGAAGGAGTTGCCCAGGATCTCTGGAGATGTTCCTGAATTCTGGGCATGGGTATTTATTTTTCTGTTGTCTAAAAATACCCAAGGCTGCGACTCTGTCCAGTGGGGTGGCTTAGTGGGCAGTGACGGCTTTCCAGGGAGCCTACTGGACCACTTGCCTGCCTTCACTCAACCTTGATTTAAGACGTGTTTGCAAAGCGGAGCCAGTGGAGTCTTTGTGGAGGAATTCACATTCTTAGGAGGGCAGCAGTTGCTCTATGCCACTCTTTTGCAATAATTTTCACCTCCACACCTTCCTGCCCTACCCACCTTGCACCATCACTAAAATGCCATTGGCCGTCTTGACTCAGCAGAATGGGACAAAGCTCTCTTTGCCACGCAGATTATTCCTATGTGCTCAGATGGCAGAGTTGGTATATCCTCTTTCCCTTCTGTCTTCCCCAGTCAGGAATTGTCAAGAGTTGTGTTGCATAGAAGCCATCTCTGTTGTCCAAGTGTCACCCACTGAATATATGGATCACTCCCTTGCTCTGTTTTGGGTGACATATCAGTAGGATTTCCAGATAAAATACAGGATGCCTAGTTATATTTGAATTTTAGATAAACAAATTAATTTTTTAGTATAACTATGCTCCAAATATTGCATAGAGCATATAAAAATTTTCATCCTTTATCTGAAATTCAAATTTAACTGGGCCCCCTCTATTTTTATTTGCCAAATCTGGCAACCCTACCCATCAGGTGAGCCAAAAGCCTACGAATTAGGCCAATCAAACTACTGAGATCCTTGGAGAAATTAAATCAAGACAATATATCTACATTGAGCCAAGGTATTTTGCAAGTGCTGTGCTCACAGCTGTGGGAGATGCAAAACAGACGTGGAGAAAATTGAGCAGAAGACTGGCCACTGACCAGAGAGAGACTATGGTGATAGTGCAAAATGTTTGGCTCAAGAACTATAGAAAAGCAAAACAGTATTAAAAAGTAGTTTCTAGTGGTTTTCTTTATCCATAATCTTTTGTGATGACTTCTTGCAATCAGGGTCCTGCTTCAGCTTCAGAAAAGGCTGGAGAGACTGGCAAAGAAAGCTCTCTGACAGGCAAAAACAGCTGTGGCACAGCTCTGGCCTTAGAGTTTTATTGCTGGGGTAGCAAACATCATCTCTTTGATGATCGAGGGAGAGCCTGGGAGAAACAATCATAGGTACTCATGGATTGGATGACTGACAAATTTTTGATCAACAAGTGTGTGATGAAAGATATTTTACCAAGACTATTTTGGAGAACATGGAGAATATGGATCTTCTGATAACTGAGAGAAAAATCAGCTCTCTTCTCTGATGGGGTGGTTCCTGCCTCAGTATCCATAGCTAACACTGCCATCCCTCCTCACCCAGTAACCCAGCATCACAGAGCTCCGAGTGCCTTGAGCACTCATGATTATTATAGCAAATTACTATAGCTCGGTTTCTTCTGAGAATGAGTATACCGGGGAGGAAGAAGGTATGGGAAAAACAAGAGATGGAATTATGAAAGAGAGAGGGCATTAAAAAGAGTGAGTTAGAGAAGAAAATAGATGAGCTGGGGGGAGCAGTGTGTCAATTTTCTTTTTCCTGATCAATTGTGTGGTTGGGGATAAGGAACTATGTGCTTGTATGATTGTTTCTGTTATATGTAAGGCAGCCTTTATTCTCACTTTAATGACTTTTTAAGCAGTTAAAACACTTTCTCAAGAGTGTGCAGGAGCAAGGGCAGAGCCAGGACTGGAGAACAGGCCTTTCTTGCTCTGAGACTTGCTCCAGTTTCACTCCCCAGCCTGCTGTCTCCGTGTTGAAAAGCTGCTCTGCAAACTGCCTCTCCTGTGTCACAGCTGTGTGCGGTGATGAAACAACACATCAGTCTATTGCTTTCATGCATTGTATCTTATTTATGTTACTGTTTGGTTCAAAAAGAAACGTACAGTCAGGATTCAGCATAAATAATAAGAATCTAGTCTGTCCTGTGATATAATTTATTTACAAAGGGATGAACACACAGATTCACTTCCATTTTTTAGCTTCCTAGAATGGCCAACCCTTCTGAAAAAAATTATTTAAGGCAGCAGCAAAGAGATTATCTGGTGATAATAGTTAACCATAATGTTTTACAAAGAGAGGAACTGTAATCAGATGATAACCTATAGGGAGAAGCAGGAACCGAACAACAGAAACATGGGTAATCATTTTAATGTCACCTAGATTTGTTCCCGAGGAGGATGGGAAGGCTTCTGAGACACTGGGAGGGGAGAAGGATAGTAGAGTTGAAAAGGATCGTAGTCATACTTAAAGCTGCATGAGGGTTTGGAGAGAATGAGTGAGATAATATCCATGTAATAAACCTTAGGTAAGAATGCCCTTTCAACAGAGCCTGTTTGAAAACCAAGAAAGAATAAGTGACTAAAGAATTTAAAAAATCTAATAAAAGTGGGTACTCAGCTTATAATCTCCCCCCTCTCTTTTCTTCCCCTATGCCTTGTTTTCCTCAGGTTCGTGATATCTTAAATGAAATAATTAATAGTTAATGAAAAGGTCACCACTACAGTCCCTGGTTTTGCCCTTGCACAGCCTTGAAGCAGGCAGGGCTCTCAGTGAAAATTCACTCCACCAGGTAGAGCAGGGGGTCCTCAAACTTTTTAAACAGGGGGCCAATTCACTGTCCCTCAGACCGTTGGAGGGCCGGACTATAGTTTTTTTTTAAAAAAAACTATGAACAAATTCCTATGCACACTGCTAAGTTGGCTGCTAAGCAGGACAGGCAGCGGCGGCAAAAACACCTGGCGGGCCGGATAAATGTCCTCGGCGGGCCGCATGTTGCCTGCGGGCCGTAGTTTGAGGACCCCTGAGGTGGAGAATGCAGATTTTACTGAAGATTTTACAGGCAAGACTGGAGAGGAAATTTATGTCTCATAATGCTCAGGCTTTATTTCCCAAATCGCCATTAGATTTCTCTTCCCAGTTCTCCCAGTTCTATTCTCAGCTGTTGGTCTTTTAATTGTTTCACAGAGTAGCGTCTCAAATTCTCTGTTTTCAAGAATTCTTCCCTTCTAGCCACCATGATACTTTAAAAAAAATATATATATTATATATTTTATTGATTTTTTTACAGAGAGGAAGGGAGAGGGATAGAGTTAGAAACATTGTTGAGAGAGAAACATCGATCAGCTGCCTCCTGCACACCCCCCATTGGGGACATGCCCGCAACCAAGGTACATGCCCTTGACCAGAATCGAACCTGGGACCCTGGAGTCCGCAGACGGATGCTCCATCCACTGAGCCAAACCGGTCAGGGCCACCATGATACTTTTGCAGAAAAAAATAGCTTTTCCTCACCTCTCTCAGTCCTTGGCACCAGCCACCCACAGGCCCTTCGATCAGGTTTATTAAAGCATTCTTTCTAAAAATGTACATCTCTGCTGCTTGCAAAGGTTTTGTGTAAAACTGTTATGGAAAATTAGATTTTCTTTGTATTGCTGAAGGAACATAATTTATCAGAAAACAATTATCTGACAAAATTTACCATCTGCTTTGCATTTCTTAATTTTTAGGTTACTTGCTGACTGACTTCCTGCCCCAGGCTAGAGGGTGGGCTTGGTGGCAGTGGAGATAAATAGGTTCCTGTCCAACCACATTTTCAGGATGACTTCAGTTTTGTCCCTACTGTGGAGAGAGTGTTTCAAAAGAATTCTGAGTTGATATTTACCCAGGAGCTAGAATAGAAACCATTATTTTGATTTTTAACTTTTCCATCCATGAAGAGTGGCCAACTATCTTTCTTTCTTCTCCTTTTTTAGGGGCTGCCCTCCTTGGGAACTTCCCAGTGGCTCTTATAGGAATCATAAACTTGGGTTTTCAATGTGTGGTAAGAATTCCTTTATGACCACACTAAATCTCAGATTTTAAAATCTTAGAATCACTATATTAATTTCCATATTTTAATATTATTGGTTGCTTATGCTCTTGGGATGTCTTTTTTTAAAGTATATATTTTTATTGATTTCAGAGAAGAAGGAAGAGGGGAGAGATAGAAACATCAATGATGAGAGAGAATCATTGATTGGCTGCCTCCTGCATGCCCCCTTCTGGGGATCAAGCCTGTAACCACAGCATGGGTCCTTGACCGAAATTGAACCCGGGACCTTTTAGTCCTCAGGCCAATGCTTTATCCGCTGAGCCAAACCAGCTAGGGCTTCTTGGGATGTTTTGACCCTGCATATGGTCCACAGCACTGGTGGACTCTAAGGTGTTTGCTCAAAAGTTGACTTATAAACTCTTTGCTCCCTCACAGCAATTCATCCTTCTGCAGTTGTTACTTTTACAGGAACAGTGGTCATTAAGATTATATTTTTGAAGTGAAATTCAGTCTGGATGTACACTTGACATGTATGTACTACTAGTAGGCTATCAAAGCTATTCATTAAATCAATCTGAAAAATTCAGGATGTGTTGGTTTTAGAGCCATACAGGGGGACACTTTTCCAGAGTTTTGCTGCACATTTTCTTAAAACCTGGTTCCTGTCAATTTCCCAAACCTGAGTGAGTTCTTTTCTCCTCTCACTCACCTACCTGTTCTTTGATTAGCTCTTCATTATTTGATCAGTAATTTTGCTCATGCCCAAGAATTTTGCCTCTTCTTTCTCAACTTACTAATTTCTATGGTGCGTTTTTCTTACTAATATTTCTTTCTAGGTCAGGCATTTTCTCCAGTTACACTTCTTTTTCTCATTTAATGTGTGTCACATCCTAAGCAATATCAGCTGCTATATCCGCCCCCTCCGCAGCCCCCCACCCACCATGCATCCTTCCTGCAGCTACTGCTGCCGCAATTGCTCCCCATTTTCTTGCTCACTGTGCTTCATTTCTACCTTGGTCATTCAGGAGTCACAGTTTAATGATCTTTCCCCTTCTCTGTTCACTGAGTTCATTTGCAATTTACAATCCCGTTTCTGGTTGTCAGCTTGCCTGACTGTAACCTCTAGTATTTACTCTTGCTGTTACTTCCTCCAACTATTCCCTGTCACCTTTCATCTCTCGAGTTGTCTGTATTCATCTCAAATTGTTTCTTTTTCATTCTTTTTCTTTTTTTACTTCCTCATTCTTTTCTGCTCTCTTTAGTTTCATATTTAAAATAATTATAGATTTGAAAAAGTTGCAATGATAACAAAGATAGTAGAGTGGTCCTGGGTTCCTTAACCAGTTTTCTTCATGATCACCTTTTACATAATCATAGTATCATATAAAAACCTAGATATTGACATTGGTATAATGTGTGAATAGAGTTCTATGCCATTCTATCACATGTGTAGATTTCTGTAGCCATCAAAATAAAGAACAATTCCATCACTATAGAGATCTCACTCATGCTACAATCATACTCACTCAGCATTCTAACCCCATGGCAACCACTAATCTGTCCCCTAGTTCTGTAACTTTGCCATCTTGAGGGTGCTATACAAATGATATTGTACAGTGTATGACCTATTGAGACTGGCTTTTTTCATTCACAAGGGCATTTAATTATCTTGAAGTCCATCCAAATTGTTACATGTGTTGCTAGTTGGTTCCTATTTATCTCTGAGTAGTACTATATGGCATTAATATACACATACCTAGAAGGACATTTTGGTTTTCAGTTTTTGGCTTACCAATAATCTTTTCTCTCTTTTGATATTTTTCTTCCAGGTTGCTACTCTCTAGCTGATGTTTTCAGGAAAAGAAAATCTTTTGAAAGAGAAAGACTTACCCATTGGTTCTCTTGCCTACGTGCGGCTTAGGTTCAAGCCAGAGTGATTGACAATGTAGATAAACTTTTCTTTTCAGAAACAGCCCTGGGTTTTTGACATCTGGCCTTAAGCCTCTATTCCCATCCTTGTTTGTTAGTGAGTGCCCTGCCTGGGTGAATGTACTGGATTTCACCTCCAGTACATTCCACAGAGGTGTTCCAGTATAAATTTTGATCACAAACAAAAATCAGATTTAGTTACTTTAGGTTGGGATGTTAATGTGAAATAACTACATCATTACAAGGGCTTCGGTGCCCACTCAGGAAAGCCTTTAAGTTATTTCTGGCAAAATGTATTGAAACCAGTGGTCTTTAGAACTCAAGGGAAACAGAACAGGCTGAGTGTCAACTGTTTAACTTGAAGGTGGGTCACCCAGTGGCATTTGCTAAAGAAAAAAATTCACAGGCTCATTTTCCAAATGAGTTTAAGGTTCAGTATACTGTTAGCCCTGCACCTGTTTGCAAGGGAGCTCCTGGCACTGGTGGGCAGGTTTTGTCTTGGTTCTAGTAAATCACTGGATTTGCCTGACATTTTTGGTGTCCAGTAATGAAAATTAACACAGGGTTTCCCTTCTGCGAGTAACTTGGCTTCATTTTTATGTGTGAAGATTTCACATATTTGCATAAAGTCCAAGTTGAAGTGATTATATGGCAGAGAAATAAAAGTGTAAATATTAAAATATCACCAGTTACTTCATAGTCTTTCAGGGTTGAAAGGGGATTTAATAGAAATTTGGATGGGCACATCAATTCTTTCTTTAAGTTTGTGGTAAATTTAACTATTAAATTTTGAGTTTTAGTAGTTAAATCAACAATCAGAATTTCCTCCATTCTATGAAGCTTCTAGGGCTTGGCTTTGTTGGGGTATCCAGTTTTAGTTGACACCTTTGTGAAAGTGAGATCTCTCCCCTTCCCTCCCATCCTCCTTTGCCTGCATCTAAATGCTTCTTATACCCAGGAGGTGATAATGCCTTGTGTTTAGTAACCTGCATCCAGAAGATCTGAAAGCACTCTGTATACTTTATCTGATCAATCCTTAATTTTTCTCTGGATAGCAGAGGACAGTGAGCTGCAGACAGGCCCAGTGGATGCTGCTGAGCTGTGTGAAAGCACTGAGTCACAGAAATGAGTCACCAGCGAGAGGGGGCGGGCACTTTCCACCCCACCTAGTGTTCTCAGACCAGCGTTTTGACTTTTGTTTTCACAATATCCCAAGGTATCTTCCAGTGTCTCTTAAATTACTGTAAGAGTCACATATCAAATTTGAATGAATTTTAACCAAAGAGGCAAAAGGACAAAAACAAAACCAATTTCAGAAGGTGACTCAGGACGTGTTATAGAATAGACCATACTAGGGCAGTGTCATTACTCAAGAAAGTTTGAGACGCGGCTCTAAGTGAGGATTTATGCAACTTCTGATGGGCCAAGTCCCAAAACTAAGATATTCAGGTAAAGGGGAGGGGAAATCCAACAGTCCCTTTTTCCAAAGAAGTTACTGGTCTGAGTGCTGGCCTCTCTGTTAGTAATACTGTGAATGTTCTAGTAATGAGAATTATTTATTAATCAGTCTTTCTGCAAATCGGCAATGTGAGAATGGATACTGGCAACAATGACTCAGGTGTGAAATATCTTGAGCTGGCTCTGAATGATCGGAAACCAAATTTTACTGAGCTTATATTTTAAGGCTCATCATGGCCTCCAACGATTTGGTGTGGATAAAGATCTTATTTCTCAGAGCTAATGGCTTCCATTTGTCCTTCTAGAACCATACTTCTCCCTGCCTTCTTCCCACAAAGCTCCTTTGCACTGTGGCTTCTTGCGGGGTTTGGCCAATGGGGGCACTAATGAGATGAGGGGGTGGGAGCGATGAGAAGGGGCATTTATCTCCTAACTCCTTCCCTGGAGGTCAGCACACACTGGCTGCCTCCCTCAACTGATGTTCACAGCTCCCATCACACAGCCCTCTACACACGACTCTCACTTCCAAGTTTCAGTACTGCTCCTCCCCTCACCCTTCCAGATCTAAAGATAGCAACAGGCCTCCTCATGGTTCTCTACACCCTGCCCACACCTTTGAACATACTCCCTCTGTAAACTCTTCTTCAATTACTGATTTCAGTATACCACCTGATTCTTGCCTGGACCATGACTAATATAGCCATTCTTGAGGCATGTCACTGGCTCTGTTTGCCCAGAGGACAAATGCAGCATCCCACAGGAGGGGGGTGAGATTTCAGCTTTGCTACATCCTGACACCTACTGTATACTCCACGCCCTGACAGACCTGTGGTTTTCTGAGTATGTTGTGTTCTGCTTCTTCTTGGGGATTTTGTAAGTGATGCTCTCTTTCCTGATTTATCAGCCTAGATGTTGTCTTGTTCATCCTTCAAGTCTTTGCTCAAATGTCACCTGTTGACTTTTGCTGCCTTTCCTGGGCTGCCTCCTCTTCTGTGCTCCCAGGCCACATTATACACACATCCATTAAGGTGCTTCTCATCGCTACAAATATTGGTTCCTGTGTCTGTTATTCAACCAGTCTCTGAACCCCTCATGCCCTGTATTCTGTTTTCCTTTGTTCTCCAAGTGCCTGCTCTTGTTTCTGATGGGCTTAATAAACATGTTTGAATTACTACATTTTCTTTGTGGACTATATTATTTCTTGCTCCTTTCATATAAATGACATTAGTGCAATAAAATACCGTTGTCATCTGAGCAAGTGTGCATGTTGTTTTCTGTTCTGAAGAATATACTTTGTTTTTTTCTTCATGACAACTCTGAGGGATGGGTAGATGGGAGGCAAATTCTTCTCTGTCACCTAGATTGTTAGTGGCAGAACTATGCCAAAAATCTAGACCTCTTGATACAAATTTGGTGCTTTTTTCATTAGGCCATTCTGCCTCCTGAGATGTTAGATTAAAACAACAACAACAAAACCAGGGCAGGCTAGATGAATGAGCACTACCCCAAGGGCCACTTCAGATGGGAGGGCAACTTGAGTGCCATGTAGATAACTCCAAGTGATTATAAACACATGGCAGGAGGGCTGTTTAGAGAGAGCTCATTGTCAGAAGGGTCCTAACGAATGGAACTGGTCACATTCCTGGAAATTAGCTTCCCATTGCCTGAGAATTATGTCTGATGTAGGCTCCAGGGACCATCAACAGAACAAAACAGTTGGATTAAAATTAGGATATGAACATCAAAAAGAAGTATTCTGTAAGCCTGGGGAAGGGCTGGCTACCAGTGGGGGGAAGGAATGGGTTATTTCTGTAATTCAAACCATACATATCCCATGAGAAAGTAATTTATAGGCAGCAGCACAAACAAAGATAAATTTGAGAGCATTTGGGACAATTTCTGTTATGCCCATAGAAAGCCTAAAGTTTCTTCCATCTGTCTGCCTACAGCGAAGGAGCATTATATTGAAAGCACTGCTGACAATGTAGCCCACTTGTGAGGAATATTTGCCGAGAGGACGTGTTCATTCAGAGAATTTTAGCAGGAAAAGGGACCTTAAAAGTCATCTGATTTTGGGCTTTGAACATTTGGGTTTTCCCCAACAGGAAGGAAAAAGGGAAATCTGAATACTTCAGTTGATTGAGGGTCAGGACAGACTCCATGTTAGGTAGGTGAGTAGGCACTACCCCACGTGATCTTTGCTCAACACTGATAGAGTCAGAGCATCCGTGTAATCCCCATGGGTTTGTGTCATAGTTTCATAGTCATCGTGACAAACCTTCAGTTAACTTAAACACCTGTTGGTTGCTTGTATCCCCATTGAAGACAAAGAGGTAAATTAACAGAACATAAAGAAAATAAAAATAAGAAATTTCTATGCATCTAACTTTAGCTCTTAAACCTTCTACATCGATGATTTTCTCAGCCTTAAAATGTTCATATATTTAAAAAATACATTTTTATTGATTTCAGAGAAAAAGGGAGTGGGAGAGAGAGATAGAAACATCAATGATGAGAGAGAATAGTTGATTGGCTGCCTCCTGTATGCCCTCTACTGGGGATCGAGCCTGCCACCCAGGCATATGCCCTGGCTAGGAATTGAACCGTCACCTGGTTCATAGGTCAATACTCAACAACTGAGCCACCTCGGCCAGGCAAAATGTTCATATATTTTAACCCAATGATTTCCTTTAATCCACCAATAAACAAAGCTCTGTCTAGTAATAAGAAAAGCATTGGTTAAATCTAATTAATAGAATTCTATGCCATTATTTAAATCACTAGAGGCCCAGTGCATGAAATTCATGCACTGGAATGGGGGGAGCCCTCAGCCCAGCCTGTGCTCTCTAGCAGTTGGGAGCCCTCAGGGGATGTCCAACTGCCGGAAAGGCAGGAGAGGCTCCCGCCACCGCCACTGTGCTCACTTGCTAGCCTTGAGCCCGGCTTCTGACTGAGCAGTGCTCCCCCTGTGGGAGCACACTGACCACCAGGGTGCAGCTCCTGCGTTTATTGGGATCGGGCGAAACTGGCTCTCCGACATCCCTCGAGGGGTCCTGGATTGTGAGAGCACACAGGCCAGGCTGAGGACCCCACTGGTGCACTATTGGGGCTGGAGAGAGGAAGGGAGTAGGAAAGAGGGAGATAGAAACATCGATGATGAGATATAATCACCTATTGGCTGCCTCCTGCACACCCTCTACTAGAATCAAGCCTGAAACCTGGGTATGTATCCTGATCAGAAATAGAACCTGGTTTATAGGTTGATGCTTAACCACTAAACCACACTGGCCAGGCTAAAATCCAGACTCTTTAGCACTGCACATGGAGGTCTTTATGATCTGGCTGCTTACTTTCTCAGCTCGTCCCTCCCCATGCCTTTCCTTTGGCCCTGCCTTCCACAGGTCTCACTGGTGTGCTGAATTCCTGGTAGTTTTTCCAAATGGACAAGGCTTTCTGGAGGTCCCTGCCTTGGCACATTGTTCTTCTTCCTGTCTAGGACACTTTTTCTCTCGTTGTCAGTATTTTAGACTCAAAAATGCAGCTCAGATCTCTTCTCTTTTGAATAGCCTCCTGTGATGGATGCTGTGGTGTACCTGAAGCTCTCGTACCCCCACCATCAGGGTGTTGCCTGCCACTGGCTCAGAGATGAATCCCTCCTCTGGAATTCTCTTGGCTCAGGGAGCAGCCTTACATAAGCTCATGCCCCTCCCCCGAGATTGCCTACATCTACTGAGTGATCAGTGCAGGGCACCAACACCTGCCCTGTTGCCTCAATTAGTCACAGCTTTAGCATTGCTGGAGCATCAGCCCAGGCCTCTTTGGCAGCTGTGTCCTCCCTCTGCCCAGTCCTGCTCCCCTCACCCCCTTGCAAGTGAATACTCTCCAGGAAGCCTCTTGTACACAAATCTATCTCTGAGTCTATTTCTTGGGAAACATAATGAGGACCCTTCCTGTGATCCCTTACCTTGCTCCCTAAGTTGGAGCCCCATTCTCTGGGCTCTTCCAATGCTCTGTGTTTGTACTTTAGCACCTCTTTCCGTGTATTGAAATAAACCACAATCCAAGTGTCTCCCCCACCTGACTGGGATCTCCCTGCGGGTAGGAGGCAGTGTATCATTTCTCTTGTGTCTGCAGCACCTGTCACAGTGCCCCTAGTATGTGACTAATGAGTACCTGTGAAAGGGAAGCAGATAGTAGAGAGGATAAGAGATGGAGAAATGGAATGAGACAAATGAAATAACACAGGTCCTTCTACATCCTTCCAACTGAAGTTACATTTCCTACTGAGCCTTCCTGTGTATCCACCAAAAAACAAAGCTCTGACTTTGAGAGCCCACAAAGCTCCCACCCAGGGGCACCTGGGGGAAATTTCAATCAGGAGTAGAAAGAAATCTGCACTTATTTTTTCTCTTGTCTTTTATTTGCAAGCATAACCTTCCTTTCTACTCTCCTTTCTTCCTTAACCCTACTTTCTTCTTTCCTCTATTTTCCCACACCATTTTTCCAAACTAGATCTAAGGCCAATTTGTTGCCAAATGATTTATAAAGAGGTCCTAACCAAGGGCAATGTGACAATAGTTACTCTTCTTTAAGAAGCTGCAGGGGAAAAAGTTGAATGCCCTTTCACATTCATACCATTCTCTGATGAATAACTCTTTGGAGTAGGGATGTTTGGGTCTCTTGTTCTTAAGGAATAATTCAGGTAAAGATTGCCTGAGGGGAAAAGAGAATCTGTCCCAGGTTTCAGAATTATCAGTGTAATTAATCCAAACTCCTACTATGTGCTATCCAAATGGAGTCAGTAACAACTCTCAGGTTCAGCGATTACCATAGTGTTCTACTTTCATGTGGTCCTCTCCTCGGTGAATTCCCTAGTGCTGAAAAAAGCTCTGAATGGCCACAGAAGGCTGCTCCACATTTATTCCATTTTTAAAGGAAAACTATTTTGTCTTCCCATGGGACTACCTTGGTGCCTCTGTGGAGAGGAGCTGAGTATTCAGTGACCCTTTCCCCTTTTACCTGCCATTTGGCCTATGAGGACAGGTGCTCTGATCCTGAGTACATAACTGGGGACAGAACACCTGGAGGCAAGTGGCCTTGGATAAATTATAGAGCCACTTAATGCCAGTGCTAGGACAGGAATTCTGGACTCCTGGCGTGGGTCTACAGCTCTGACACTCCTCCATGAGGAGGGCAATCCCTCACTTGGTAGATTTGCTCCATGAGTGCGTTCATTCCCCTCAAACTTAAAGTTGTCACTAATCCCATAACTATAAAGCAGAACTAGAACATTGGTACCGTGCGCGCGCGTGCGTCTTAGAGGGTTTAATTCTGCAGAGACTTAGCTCTGCCTGTTGCAGGTGTTGCACAGGAACATTTAGTCCCCATTGCTCTTGTTTCTAGGGGACATGCTTCCATTGGGTGGATCCCCTGGGCTTTCCACCTCACTGGAGGAAAAGAAGAGTGGTCAGTCTCGCAGAAGCTACTAAACATGCATGCCTCATCTTCTCTCCTCTCTCGCTGGGAATTGCCTGGGGAAAGTGAACATTCTCTGCTCCTTTAAAGCCTTAAGTTTTAAGGCACAGCTCTCCATGTGGCAAAGTTTCTTGTCTTTCAGCTCTGGCTGGCCCTGGGTAGGTGACTTGGGTTCAGTGGTACAATATTAACATACCCACAGACCTGAAGTCAATAGTCTCCAAATAAGACTGTCAATTTAAAAAAAATTGTGATACTTTTATCTCTGTCTGTCAAATTGTTATGCCTCTTAGTTGGTTTAGAATGTGGGCAGGGAAGAGGGTGCTATTTATTGGGTTCTCTAAAACCTCAGCTTCAGAGAGGGCTCATTTGCTTGGCTTCCAACAATGATTTGGTGTGGATAAAGATCTACTCTTGGTGGGTAGCTCAGAATTTGAGGGAGAGAGTTTGGAATGGGAACACAGACAAACTTAACTTAAGAGGCTTACTGGGTAAGGGTGTCCTGTCTACAGTTTGCGTGACAGGGAAGGTCCTGCCTCTCTGGGCTTATGAAGAAAAAGGAGGAGCTTTCCCAATAAATCACTCTTTATTTTTTTAAAAATATATCTTTATTGATTTCAGAGAGGTAGGGAAAGGGAAAGAGAGATAGAAACATCAATGATGAGAGAGAATCATTGATTGGCTGCCTCCTGCATGCCCCCTATTGGGGATGAAGCCTGCAACCCAGGCATGTGCCCTTGACCAGAATCGAACCTGAGACCCTTCAGTCTGCAGGCTGATGCTCTATCCACTGAGCCAAACCAGCTAGGGCTAAATCACTCTTTAAATGATAATCAAGGTAGTCATGGAACAAGTAAGTTTCTTACTAGGGCTCCTTCCAGTTCCCACAAACCCTCAAGTTTAAGTAAGCACATGAGCAGGCTATTCAATAGTTACTGGAATAAATTCCTTCTGTGCACTGAAGTTCAGTTTATATCTGACCTCCTCAGCCCAGTGTAATCACTCTTCTCCAAACTTCTACACCACTGTCTAGAACTGGCATTTCAGACTTATGATTCCTAACTGACTTAATTACTTGCTTAGTTGTTGTGGTATTTGTTCTTGCTTTGTGCATTTTATCTCAAATCTCAAAGTTTTAAAGTTTAAGGACTTCAAAATTTCAAAAAATATATATTTTATTGATTTCAGAGAGGAAGGGAGAAGGAGCGATAGAAACATTAATGATGAGAGAGACTATTTGATTGGCTGCCTCCTGTATGCCCCCTACTGGGGATAGAGCCCACAACCTGGACATGTGCCCTGATAGGGAATCAAACCATGACCTGCTGGTTCATAGGTTGATGCGCAACCACTGAGTCAGGTTGGGCAAAGACTGGGCAAAGACTTCAAACTTTAAAAATATTTTTAAAGTTTAAGTGTAAGGACCATGTCTAACACCTCCTTGTATTTTTCCCTACTCTCCAGGAGTCTAGCATAGAATTTCTTTGCATTTGGTAGTATGAAAATAAACAAACACCAACCAAATATGGACAATCAAAAGGTTTTTATTCAGAGCTTGCTCTAGCAAGGGAATCAGCCACCATGACTTGTGTTCTGGCAGAGACTCAGAGGCAGGCAGGAGTGGGAAAGCTTTATAATGGAGAAAAGGGAAGGCTTCTTAACTAATTATGCCTGACATGACCCTGCTTCCAAATAAGGTCACATTCTAAAATATCGGGGGCTAGAACTTCAACATACTTTTTGGGAAGCACAAGTCAACCCATAGAACATACTGTCACAAACTACTTCCTCTCCATGGAACACTGTAGTCGTGAGCTGCTGGCCTTCCATCACCTCCCAGCTGCTGCCAGCACATGGCTCATGACTCAACAGTGCTTTGCCAAGAACGCTGATGACGAGCAGTGCTGCAAACTGGAGTTCAGCGGGGGTGATGACTAAGAATAAGAAGTTGTCATTTAAAATAAAGCTACCCCGTTCCTTTGTAAATACACGTCACAGGGTACTTAGAACCATCACAGCCAACCCACTGCTGCACGTTGGTGGAACTATTAAGTAAATTACACACACATGTCTATTTTGGGAGCCTCTTACTCACAATTCTCCCCTGCTCCCAGACTTACTTCCCTGAGGGAATGTGCTCAGCCACCTTCACTTTAGCATTTAACCTTGCCTGTTTCTGAAGTTCGTGTTGTCCTGAAGTTCTTTGCATCAGCTCAGTCACCTGGGTTAGTCATCTTTTGTTACTTTTTTACTCTTTCAGGAAGTAATGCTTTGCTGAGGTAAGAGTCATAGGAAGACTGTTCTGCCTTTTTGATGATTCATTCCTTTGTTTTTTGCCATTTCTGAATGTTAGAGGGGGGAAAAGCCCTTTAGATAAGGGCTTTGATGAATGAGCATACCCAGTGAGAGTGAGAGAATGCAGTCATAAAATACTTTCAAGTTAGAGGAGCAGTGGTCTCATTTATCAGTCTTTCTGATTATTTTGAAAGGTGGCATCAGTATTCTCAGGGCTCCTGGAATCCATGAGATTGACTTCCCTGCTTTTGAACAATATGCCCATCCATTTAACTTCCTTCTTGTTTGTTGTGAGTGATTCACTTTGCTTGTGGATCCAGGCCATAGGTCTAAATTGTGTCAGAGTTGAGATAGCTCTGAGTCTATTCAGTTGAGTAAGGCCCACAAAGAGTATTATGGCTGAATTATGTTAGCTTCAAATTCTTATGTTGAAGTCCTAATCTCTAGTACCTCAGAATGTGACTGTATTTGAAGATAGAGTCTTTACAGAAGTAATCAAGTTAAAATAAAATCATTAGGGTGGGCCCTAATCTAGTATTACTAGTGTCCTTATAAGAAGAGGAGATTAGGACCCAGACACATACAAAGGGAAGACCATGTGAAGACACAGTGGAAAGGTAGTTATCTGCAAGCCAAGAAGCGAGGCCTAGGAGGAAACCAACTCTGCCAACACCTTGACTTTCTACTTCTAGCCTCCAGAACTGTGAGAAAATACATTTCTGTGGGTTAAGTCACCCAGTTTGTGGTACTTTGTTACAACAGCCCTAGCAAACTAATACAGATAGGGACAGGTTCACCTATGTGAAGTGAGCCTTTAAGGTTACTAACTCCACCAATGGAGCTCCAGGTCCAAGCCCCAAAGATCCTTATTCCTGCTGAAGTCCTCATCCCAGTATGATGTGATACTGCCTTTGTTATGGGAAAGATCACAGTAGGCGACTTCATTTATCAACTCAATTAAATTGGTGTCTCACTGATGGTGTCAATTCTTTTGCCATTTTCTGCAACACCAAGGGAAAATTTTTCTAAGCTTCTTTTTTTTTTAGCTGCAAAGATGACAAATGTTATCAACGATATCCAACCAGAGTATATTTTCATCCCCTTTCTTTCCATCAAGATAAGCCAGCAGTAGTTGTTGCCAGAAATGGAAAACAGCTTGCTCATCGGCCAGATGATCACAGTGTTCAAAAGTTCCACTGGTTTGCCATGTGTGAAAAGTTAAGAATTGAAAACAGACAGGCTTACTCTGCTTAAACTGTGGGTTCTGTGAAGCAAGAAAAAGAGATATTTGAATACTAGAAGTGTTCTGGAGATGGTTTGATGGCAAAGTGAATAGGGTCTTTTCAAACTGCTCTGAGGTGGATCCCCTAGGTCAGTGGTCGGCAAACTGAGGCTCGAGAGCCACTAATGAGTTTGCCGACCACTGCTAGACTAAATGTTACTGTGTAGTTGGAAACTGTGAGGATTAGGCAATTGTGGCATATTGTGTGCAGAGAGGTAAAGGGTAGTATATGACAGTGGTCAGCAAACTCATTAGTCAACAGAGCAGCAAACCGCGGCTCTCGAGCCGCAGTTTGCCGACCACTGCCCTAGGTTGATTTGATAGTGGATATGGCAATCCATCAATTAGATGAACAATGAGCCTAAAGTTACCAGCCACTGGAGGCTACCTTTGTGTTCTAGAACAAATTCCAATGTCCTACACAAATATGGCTCTTGGGACTTCTACTATGTTATCTGAAACAAAAATTCTAGGCACTTCAGTTAGCTTTCTTCCCAATTACCTTGATTGAGATTCTCCAGGAGGTATTAGTAGAAGTCAGAAGTATGCAGAGGACCTGGGGTGTCATTAGACACAGTTGAATTGTTCCATTATTTTTTCACTTATGAGGAAATAAGGTACTTTTTGTTGAATTTTTGTGAGATTGAGTTAAATTACCCAGTTATCACCCTGTTGTTATGCTATAAGGCATTGTGTTTGCTGAGTAATTTGTGGTCACTTTTATTAGTCTCTCTTTGCAACCATTTAAGGGACTTTTTGAACAATTGAGAGAACCATTTTAAGAAATAGAAATTCAGGCTTACAGAGGTCAAATGATTAACTCAAAAATGACAAAATATATTTTTTAAAGAAATAATTAAAAAAAAAGAACAAACTTGAAAAACATCAGAGCTACATTCAGGGCTAATTGCTGTTCTGTGGGTTTCTGGAAGCTCACAGGATCACATTTCTCATTGTTTATGTCTTTAGAAATCCTTTGCATTTCAACACTTACATTCCTCTTCTACCTGATTCTCAAGGTCTTGGAAGTTAGCATGAACTTAAGGATTTGGCTACCTAAAGAGAAAGAATAGCACCAGCCCTGAATCTTTTTTGTTAAGGCCAGCTCAAAATAGGGCAACATAAGTCAGTTTCCACAGAGAGACAATGCCGCATTGAGTTCCACTTCCTATCGGTAAGTTCATGACTGACTGCCTGTTTGTCATAAAGGTGGGTGTTTGTAGCAGCAGGGAATCCTGGAGGCAAGAGAATGAAAAGGAGGAAGGAGGAGAAGAGAGACAAACTTTAAGGTGCACACAAAATTGTGCTGCTTTCAGTCCACTTTCTCCTTCCTCATTTGAGTCAGTGCTATCTTTTTACCCCACCCACCACGGGCCTCTCTGGGGGCTCAGGTTTTGAGTTGACTGAGCGCTCAGCAGCAGGCCGACACTCTTCTCCAGATGAAAGGACAAGTCAGAAGGTACCTATTACAAGTCTGTGAGCAGAGAAACAAAGCCGGGCTGCTGACACCCTCCCACTAACTTGGGTTTTAATGGTAGGTTTAATTTCCTCATGCTAGCTGAAAGAAAGGGAAAAAACTAAGCGGAAAGAACCAGGGTGTGGGTGGGTAGTGGCAGCGGTGGGGAAACGACAGCTGTTGTATTCATGGTTAATCAGGTGTGTCTGTCTTTGTGTCGCATCTGTCTGCTACTGTTGCCGGGCCACATGTGAAAGGGAATGGAGGGGAAGGGGCCATTCATGTTCAAAGCCAGCAGTGCTGACCTCTGCTTCGTTCTCCTCAGGGTAGGAGAGCTTGTCTATTTAACTTTCCCCATTATAGGAAGCTGTAATTCTACTCTATTAGCCCACCCTAACCATTTTGACCTGACAGACGCAAGCTGCATCCAGAATGCCATAAATCGGAGAAAGAGGCCTTCCCTCCTCCCGTGCTTTTCCTTTGGGATTCTGTTTGATTTGTCAAACAAGGGAAAGCCAGAAAGAGAGTGAAAAATGAGAACAAAGGGCATCTTGCTTCACCTTCCATCTTAAAATGACTAGACACTGAATAAATATATTTTCCTAATGAGCTTCGGGGGCTGCGTGGCCTCCCCACACTATGACTAGGACACCCGTCTGCCTCCAGACCTGTTTGTGTCCCACACATGCGTGGCATTTGCATCAGGCTTTAGTCATCTCCCTGGCACCAAATCCTCCTGCTGCTCCCCTCCACCCATGTACAGAGGGACCACAGCAGCACATGGGCGAGGCTTCCGGCTTCTCTTGGAGCGCTTTAGATATTGCTAGCCCAGCTCTGCCAGACAGGACTCTTCTCTCTGGAACATGTAGAAACAGCTGAAATGAAAACAACCCCCAGTGCATGAGATTGTATTAAGGCTTAGAATCTAAGAGTTCAAAGATCTCCAGCTGGGGGCTCAAACTAACCCTTTCCTACCATGATTTCATGAGCTTCATCTCACACCCCTTCTGCTTTGGGACTAGCCCTCATGTTTCTTAAAGTAAATGGTAATCATCAGCATTTTGAAGACCAAGGAACTCTGGCTCAAACTTAGACTTTCCTTGAGAATCAACGATCATAGATTTATCACACACATGATTCAATAGAGCTTGCCACTTGCAAATGTGTTTTGGTTTAAGCCACTTTTCAATATAGGCAATAACTTTCACCCTATTATGTTAATTCTTCTCGTGATGAATCAAGAGTTGATCCCTACTGATACTGTGCTTTTGGTATATGTACATGTATATACATATATGTGTGTGTGTGTGTGTGTTCATTCATGCACATGTATATGCATATATTTTTAAAAAATCGAAAGTATTACTTTCCCTGGGTGTGGGTTATCATCAGTACAACTGTGCTTCCTCCATCTGTGAGCTTGTGCTGATTGCTATGGCTGTATTGTTGACCTTCAGCTTTAGGGTCAGGAAGCTTTTTAAAAAATATATATTACATTGATTTTTAGAGAAAGAGGAAAGGAGAGAGAAAGAGATAGAAACATTGGCTGCCTTGTGCACGCCTCCTACTGGGGATGGAGCCTGCAACCTGGTCATGTGCCCTGACCAGGAATCAAACCAGTGACCTCCTGGTTCCTGGATCAATGCTCAAGTGCTGAACCACACCAGCCGGGCTCAGGAAGCTTTTGTTTGCCTAAAGCTAAAGGGTTTTGGAAAACTACCCACTGCCCTGTGCACTGCCGTGTTTCCTCTGATATCCCCGGATCTCCAAATGTCAATGAAGTCAAGAGGCAAATATAAAGTTCCAACGGAAGCCTCACAGTCTGCTAGTCTCTGTGAGGCCTCGGGAGCTCCTCAGTATACAGCTATATTAATTATCACAAAATGAACACATTCATGTAACCACCACCCTGATCAATAAATAGACTATTACAGCTGGAACCTTCTTAAACTTCTACCTATATGGCCACCCCATTACATCTGAAACTACTCTTCTACGACACAGTTTGGAACTGAGATTTAGTTCTTAATTGCATGGCTATAGAAGTTCAGAGACGGAAGGTTCCCATTGACTGGAAGGGAGTAGCTCATGACAGGATTTGAGTGTGACCTGGTAACTTCCTGAGGTTGGACCCAGGTGGGCTGGATGTGAAGGGCTTTTGGATCAAAGAGAGAACCTAGAAGGTTCTGGCATCCTTTTAAAAAGTGTGGTAAAATATGCCTACTATAAAATTTACCATCTTAACCATATTTAAGTGTACATATTTAAGCCTACTATAAAGTTTACCATCTTAATCATATTTAGTAGTGTTAAGCATATTCAGATAATTGTGCAACCAATTTCCAGAACTCTTTACATCTTGAAAATTGAAACTCTATGCCATTAAATAATAACACCCACTTCTTCCTCCCACCATTGTACTCTCTGTCTCTTTAAACTTGACTGCTCTAGGTATTTTGTGTAAGTGAAATCATACAGTATTTGTCCTGTGGTGACTGGCTGATTGCACTTAGTATAATGTCCTAAAGGTTCATCCTCAAGGTTGTAACATGTGTTAAAATTTCCTTCTTTTTTGAGGTTGAATAATATTCCATTGTATGTATAGGCCACATTTTGTTCACCCATTCATCCATCTATCAATTGATACTTGAGTTGCTTCTATCTCTTGTCTGTTGTAAATAATGCTGCTATGAATGTGACTATACAAATACCTCTTGCTTTCAATTATTTTGAGTATATATTCAGAAATAGAATTGCTAGGTCATATGTTAGTTCCATTTTTAATTCTTTGAGGAATTGCCATGTTGTTTTTCACAGCAGCTATACCATTCTGACATTCTTTTCACCTGGACTGTTTCTTCCATACCAGCCTCCTGAGTGCCATTAGAGGGAGTGTGATGTGTGAATTGAGGTAGTGGCCATTGTTAAGACAGTGGTCTGGACTCTTTATATGCCTGTCCTGGGGAATTTAGAGCAAATGAGTCAGGAGGGGCTGGCGAGAAGGAAATCCATGGTGGATACTTGAAGACTCCAGTAAATAAAGTGATAATAACTTATTTTGCTCAAAGATAAATGATTTTGCCTTAGTTTGTGGGAGAATGAAGGGCATGTGGGTTATTGATTACCAGATATTCAGAGGCCTAACACTTGTTCAGTATATCACCTCCAAATTTTTTTTTTGTGGGGGCGACTGTAGGTATAAGTGCTGAAAAATTTATAGAACAGACAGTGAAAAAGAGTGAAGAAAATAGCAGCCATCAAAACAATCATGGAAGCCATATATTTTTTGCTCAATGAGACTTGAAGGATAAAGATGCTACCTGAATAAAAGAATAGTCCTTGGAAATATGGTGATGTGGTATGGATTTAGTGCTGGCCCATAGTGCCAGAGCACCCTTGTATTAGATATTCAGGAACTTCTTCAAGCAAGTCTAAGTATTTGTTTTCTAAATCTTGACACTTTATTGCTAGGACCAATGTGGCATTGACATTTATTTGAAGTAGCATTATGTAGGTCATCAGGGTAGGGACTTTGGGACTATAGATTTGGGGGACATATTATTATGTTTTTATTTATTTGCTAAAACAGAAAGAGAGAGAGAGAGAGAGAGAGAGAGAGAGAGAGAGAGAGAGAGAGAGAGAAAGAGAGAGAAAGAAAGAGAGAGAGAAAGAGGGAGAGATGTGAGAAACATCAATCAGATGCCTCCTGCACCTGCTCCAACCAGGGATCAAACCCACAACCTGGGTATGTGCCCTGACCAGGAATCAAACCTTCAATATTTTGATGTATGGGAGGACATTTTAACTAACTGAACCATCTGGTCAGGGCTGGGAGGACTTATTATTATTGCTAAATGAATGTCCTACTTATTCTAAATCCCTTGGCTTTGGCCTTTCCCCATTTAATCATGGTGGGGGAAAAAAGTCAGTCATGGTACATGATTTTTCTTAATTTTAAAAGTGATATATGACTACCACCTAAAAGGAGGAAAAAGCTCTACCCCAAAGGGTAAGCATTATTTAACAGTTTTTTTCTTCCAGAAAGGCCTGTGTACATTACATGTATATCTACATATACATATATACACACACATGCTTGAGGTTGCACAGTTTAGTATCTACTACTTAGAACCCAAACACTACTTATTAATACAAACATACAGATAATACATTTATGCAACCCTTTACCATTATATTGTGGAACCTCTTCAAATTTATTTAAAGTTGGTATTATTTTAGTTTAACAGAAAAGAGGCTGGAGAGATCAGGACACTTGTTCAAATTTACACTACATGTTGGAAATGGATTTTGGACGATAATCGAGGTCTTTTAAGCAAACTCTGTATTCGCAGAGGAGAAGTAAACTCTCCTGAACCATAGGTATGCAGTGATCTTGAAGGCCAGGCATCTCTTTGCAGAATGACTCAGAGAAGGTACTACATCACCACCTTCCTAAAACTTAACTGGATCTCTTCTTGGTGTCAACTTATAAACCTCTTCATTTTAGACTTGTGGGCACACTGAATTCATTTAAATATACACAATAAAATAAGAATTGAGGTTATTAGAATAGGCATGTCTCCAATAAAATCTTAGGGAAGACAACTGTTAGCCTAGAAAATACTTTTAGTATTCATGGGTGTGCTGGCACCAGCTTATTTATAACGTTGTTTTGCTAATGTACATGCCTTGAACTTCTCTTAGAGAGATTCACAAGAAGTAATATAAGTAGTCTTCTTGTCCACCTGAGTTTTAGGTCAAATGGCAAAGAGGTCTTGATCTGCTTCTTTGATATAGAACAAGAACTTTTTTTTTTCTCTGCTGAGTTTATTTTTTAAGTACATTAGCTAGTTAAGAGCCATTTTTACTTTCCTTATCAAGAATGTGCTGAGAACATGGTCATAGATATTAAGTGGCAACAGAAGTGCTTCTGTGATTTTAGAGGTGAATTCTGTTACTTTTTTTTTTTTATCTCACAATCAATGGCTGCATAGGGAATTGTTGATGGTTCATGTTTTATTTCCTTTCTGTGATAAAATTTTCATAGTTTGTAAAAATAAAAGTTACGTGTCCTATGTCCTTTATTTGCTACTCCCTGTGAGGAAGGTTAAGATAGAGCAAGAAGAGTCGGTGCTGGCCATTGTTGGTGGATAGCAATGCTGTTGGTAACTGGTAGATAGGAAGGTGGAGAAAAAAATTACTTCAGTGCTATATTAATTAGGGCCAGATTTGGCTTTATATGAGACAGAAACATAATAGTGGCATAGAAAAGATGAAAGTTAATTTTCTCTCACATAAAAGGTGTTCAGTGTTGGCAATCAGGGCTGGTATGTTCCTCCTGAGGTTTTCTGATACTCAGATTCCTTCTAGTTTATTAGTCTGTCATTGTTAGGACGAAGCTTTGATCTTTATGGTGCAAGATGGCTGCTAAGACTCCAGCCTTATATTCCATTTAAAGAGGAGAAACTTCCCAGAAACTTCTTACAATAAATACTGGGGAACACAGTATTTATTATAGAGGGAATAAAAATTGAGGTTCTATATTGAAAGGGGGAGAAATGAATATTAAGGGGGAAGTGGCATTTTAAAAAATATGTTTTCATTGATTTTTAGAGAGAGAAGAAGGGAGGGGGATAGAGAGATAAAAACATGGATGAGAGAGAAACACCATCGATCAGCTGCCTCCTACATGCCCCTTACTGGGGATTAAGCCTGCAACCAGGACACGTGCCCTGACCAGGAATCTAACTGGTGACCTCTTGGTTCCTGGATCAATGCTCAACCACCAAGCCACACTGGCTAGGCAGAAAAATTGTGTATTTTTTTTTTTTTTTTTACACAGTTCACCCATTTTGCTCCCTAATTACCCAGCTACCTTTCTTCCACTTATTGTTACCTGGATTGCAGTGATAATGTCTGGAGCTTCAGAGTCACCTGGGGCAAGATGTAAGCTTGGGAATGAAAGCCACACACAGGGAGCAGTAAGATGCTAAGCACACAGGTCCCTGGCACTGAATACCTCTAGACCTCTATGTCTAGAGGACAGAATACCTCTAGACCTCTATGTGGAACACACACCTGTTCTGATAAAGCCATTTTTGTTAGGGTTTTGATGGTTGCTGCTGAGCTTTAATCTTAACTGATACAAATATAATATAAACCTATAAGATAACTTTCATATTAAGCTTGTATAAGATAACTTTTGTTTTACTTTGCCTGTCACTGCAGGTGGACTGACCATTCACCAATCCATCCTGGCCTAATTTGTGCCAGACATTCAGTATACAAAATTGGCTGGGATGTAGATGTTACCCATAGGACAATTCCAGTGAGGGACCAATAAAGCATTCAGTAATGGGACTCCAGCTTTAGTAGAAATCTACATAAAGTAGAATGAAGCCTGGAGATATTTGAAATATTCTCTGTTGACATCTTTAGACTGAAAAAACAAACAAACACCATATAAGTAAGTTTGGGGTGTTGACTATAGCATATTTTATATTATTAACATTATTATCATCATGTTAGTCATTGATAATTATTTATTGGATATGCAAAATCAGGTATTTTTTTTAATATTGGGAGGATGATATTATCAGATTAAACACTAATTTTCCCTTGAGAAACTTTCAATATAATTGGAGCAGACATTTTTACTTAAAACTAAAGATAGATTGGGTCCTTATATCCTGGTCAAGAGGTAACGAGCATTTAGGTGAAAAGAAATGTGGAGTTTCAGACTAAGCTGAATCCTTATTTATTTGATATTATTGGCATTACAACCAATCATCACAGCACCTGTGTGTTCCAAACAGTTTATATTTGATTTCTCACAGCCATTTCTATTTTATAGACCAGGGAACTGAAGTTCATTAGCATCTAGACAACTTACCTAAGGTCATACCATTCTGGTGTCAGGATTTGAATTCAAGCCTGGAAGTCTTTTTTTTGTGTCAATAAAAACCTTATTGTGGAGATTTAGCCATGAAAGCAGAAGGAGGTGAAAGGTTAGCAAAAGCTGGAGAAGAAAAAAGGTTAAGCTCTTTTGAAGTTTTCCAGGTTGGCTAGGAAAACATTGTGCAGTTATCAGGTAATTGAAGTGTCAACCTGCCGCCGTCAGGAGGGCTGCAGGAATTTGTTCCCTTGGCCGATATGTGGCTGCTAAGTAGCGGCAGAGTCACAGTTTTCAGGTGAAGACACTCTCTGGCAGTCGTGGGAGTTCCTCTTTAGAAACAACCCTACTAACATGCAAAATCAATGTCACTGAAGTTTGCTTATGTTGCTGTCTCCGGCTCTGTTTGATCCTTACATAAAAGAGACATTTGTCATTTGATAGGAGTAAGACTGGGAAAGATTGTGGAGGCTTCACCCAGCTTTGTTGCATAAATGTCTGCTTCCCTGGTGCGTTTTTGTTGCAAAGTCTAGGTGACCCAGGGGGCCTCCCCTTGTCCTTTGATGTTTGTGAGTCACTGCTCCTGCTCCAGATGAGTTTGAAGAGCAGACCTAGATCATCTTCCAAACCCTGGTCATGAAGAATGCTGCACCTCCTTGGCTTCATTTTTATCTCTATCCGCCACCTTTTTTTTTAATCTTGATTCTTGTTCTTCTTCCTGCTGTGACTATCCACCCCCATATAACCGTCCCATCCCCTTTCTGACTCCACCCCATCTATCCTGGCCGTCACCCAGTCTCAAAGCTATACCTCTGAGCACCAGAAATGGTGAGTTAAGTGGAAAACTGTTCAGTGGTCCCTCTGGGTTTTCAGCATCCTAACTCTGTGACTTTGATTCAACTGCTGCTCAGACAGATAGTTGGAAAGAAATAGCCCAAGCCCTTGTTTGCTCAGTGACCCAATAGGTTTTGGTGTTGGTTAATGGCACTGGAAATGAAAACCTTTGGTCAGTTTTCATTTCCAGTCCTGGGACATTATTTTTCAGAGGTCAGTGTCTTTTAATCATATAAATATAGCTGAAGGATGACTTGTAAAACATGTATTTGAAATAGCAGATCCTAGAGGTCATCTCCTGTTATAGAAACTTAGAAAGATGTCTTTTACTTGTTTGTTGAGAAGGGAGGAGTGCTGTTATAATATCTATCATAATGGGAGGCCGTTAAGAAATATTTTAGTAAAAAAGAAATATCTATTGATATTTTCCCCTCTTCCTTTAGAGATATTTAAAAAATATCCCTCTTCTCCTTGCCTTAGGTATACTTTTAAATAAATATGGAGATGAGCCAGTGCCCTATAGAATTTCCTAAAATCACATGACGTTCCACTCCTAGTGTTGAAAATATTTTATTTCTTTACATAATATTTTAAACAATATTCCATTTAAAAAGTGATGGATGTTCATTAGCAAATTAGAAAGTATACAAAACCACAAAAAATAAAAATTGCTCATAATGTTGGGTAAGTTGTCATATATTATCTTATTTCCTCTGAGGTTGATAGAGCCTTTATTGAATAATCATACACTTGTTATTGTCACTGGAGATTATGGAATTTTCATGAATGTGTTCTGAGAAACAGGGGTCTTGATTCCTTCTGTAGTGCTGGAATCTTCTATAAGTCCATTAACAGTAGCATTTATTCTTTTTGTTCAGTTGTCAAACATCAACAGTTCTAGTGGTAGGCATCTAAGGTGTCTGAGAAGTCAATGTTCTCAACTGTGGAGTTGGCTAACTAATAATAGTTGAAATATCAAAGTTTTCAATAATTTATTTTGTTGATAAATTAAAATGCATTTCAGAACCCATAATAATGCTGTTCTTAGATTCTTACATTTTAATATACTTTCTTGAGTGGGAGAAGATGGGCTGAGAATACATTTGGCCCACAGACATGCCTATGGGGCCATATTGGTGTGAACATCATCTGGTTGTGAGGTGGGTCATAGGAAACCACAGAGGTCTGCCATGAGAGGTCAAGCCTACTCATGCCTTCAGAAGATATGGTTGGTTTCCATTGGAGAGTGGCCTACTGGACCTGTGGTGAGTAGGGAAAGGCAGTGGTAGTGAAGTATGGGTCTATGTACTTCAATCCCACTTTAATAATCTGAGTTTCAGAAGTTGAGACTCAGTTGAGATTATTACATATATAATTGCCATGTAAAGTGAACATATGTAAGCTATATTCAGACATTGGTTATCAAATGAGTTAGAAAATTTTAGCAAGAAAATAGAAGAGAAGCCCCCTTCAGAGAAAATAGCTGAAAATTGTCCTTTTAATACATTTAGCTATTTCTGACAGGAGGCAAAGGCTGGCATTTATTTTTTGGCATCACCCACATTCAACAGAAAGGTTCATCCTTGAAGGTTGCTGGGGCTTTCTTTTCCTAGCTCCATAGCTTTCATTGATACATTCTTTCTCTCTCTGACTTTCACAGAATCAACTTCTTTGTAGTGGTTTTGTTGTTTTTAGTTGTGTGTGTGTGTGTGTGTGTGTGTGTGTGTGTGTGTGTGTGTGTGTGTATGTTTTGGTTTTGTGGAGAATGGCTATGGTAGAACTAAAAATCTCTTCCCCAAACCAAAAAATTTGTACTTAACTTGAGAACTTTCAGCTTGACCATTCCCTAATTTATCTGAACACAGGAGAACCTGGCAGCCACCTAACTCTAATTTGCAGACACAAAGATGGGATGGCACCATTGGTGTGTGGGGGAAGGAATCAACAGCTTTTATCTTCACCACAGAGTCTTTTCCAGCTTTCTTTGCGTGGGTCCCAGCAGATGTCATTCTAATTTAAACTGTCCCTTGCTGTTTATCAGTGGTGAGAAGGAAAGTTGAAGTTCTTGATTTGGACAGTTCTTATATAGTGTTTATTTTTGCCTAATGACTTATAAGGAACTATAGAAGAAACCATGCTAACACAATGAGCATAGCATAGAAGGCTGGGCTGGAAAGATGTCAGACGTTGAGTGTCAGCTCTGTGCTAGAGGCTGTGAAGATGAGATTATGAATGTGGGTACTCAGACCAAAGGGCAGGGAGTGGGGGAGGTGGTGAGTACCCTCGTATAGGAAAGCAGAGTTTGCAGATCAGGGGCCCAAATCCACTAAGGCTGTAAGGAGAAGTGAAGGCCTTGGAACTCCTGTGGCAATGAGGATTGATTGCATGCATACACAGGGAGTCAGCAGGCATAGACCATTGAGTCTGCAGCTGAGTAACTGAGGCTATACTGGGAAGATGGTGCTTCCTTTCACTCCAAAGTGCCTTGACTGGTCTCGTGGGGCTGTCCCTCTCCTTCTCTGCTTCAAGCTCCCGCAAACTTTCCTATCTCTTCTGCACCTCACAAGTATGCTTCATTGTGCCTTCTAGGCTTCCCAGCTTCTGCTTATTGCCTCTTCTTGTGATGGCTCCTGGCTTAATTGCTGTGACACCAGCTGCTTCCACTGTTGCTGCTGGCTGTGACTGACTCCTTAAACCCAGCTTCCTGAGAGAAGCTCTGATGGGACCTGATTGGTTTCTATACAGTGTAAAGATTCCCCCTTTGGCAGAGTTTTCTGGCCCATGGCCCCAGCTCATCAGAGGCCACTGGCCAACTCTTGTTTGACTCAGGTGGAATGCAGACAGAGCCCTGCTAGATTATAGTGGCCTTTGAACAAAAAATTGCCTGAGGTGAGACTATTCCTCAGAGAAAGGCTGTGGGACATCATAAAGGAAGACCTTTGAGCACTTGTGTCTACAAGTTTTTGCTGAACTGCTCCACATAATGGAGGGAAGAAGATTCAACTTCCTGGGGGAAATCCTGGGGAGACAAAGAGCCTGGGTGCTAGTTCAGAGGAGGCAGAGAAAGAGGATCTTCTTCCCCTCACATTGTGGGATTGACAAGAGGAACTTAAGAATTAAAATCATGAATTCTTAACTTGTCCTTTGTAAGGAGGCACAGGACAGGAGTTGGCCGAAGACAACCGCCCAAGCCTTGACTTTTCCAAACAAGTCTGAGACCCCAGGTGTTTACTGGAATCTTTATGTTTAGTCTTTAGATGTCCTTGCTTAAAGAACACTGCAGGACATATGTCTTCTCAAGGATACTTTTACCCTGCTGATAGTATCTAAAAGTTAATTTTAGTTCAAGCTGTTGTTACAATAAAAGCCTAAGGAGGCAGGCGAGTGGGGCTGTTGGTTCCTATAGCCAAGCAGTCCCTTAGCCTCTCTTTCACAGAAATGTGTGTCAGAGTAATCATTCATCCGTTGCTCAGGGTCTGCTGGTCAGCCCCAGAAGTCCTTCATGTAAATCTTTCCTCTTGTTCCCCTCTCTATAGTACTTATTAATTATTTTGCAGCAGTAGTATTAAATATAGGGGGGGGGGGTCAATGTGATATGGCTCAGAAACAGTATGTGAAGGTGTGAGAACCAGCAGCAGAGGGGATTGTCTCCCAAACTAGCTGAAAACAGGGAAGACTTTGGACATTAGTGGCCTAGAATTGGGTGGCCTATAGGTTACCTGAATCTTAAAGGTACAGGGTGGTCTTACTTAACTTACAGATATCACAGGAAGGGCAGTGTCTGGGTCTAAACATGGGGTCCAATACCAAAGGTACAGCACACATGAATGTTTGATCCAAATGAGAGGAAAAAGCAGGAGACCAGTGAAGGGGGCCCAGACAGAACTTCCACAGTGGATACACAGGCAGAGCCATGAGGGCTCCTGAGCTGCTGGAATAAGGGTCAAAACTCCCTGTGTAGGGATGGCTTTGCCAGTGGGTGGAAAGCATTTTTTGGGTCACTACTGTGACTGGAAAAAGGGAACCTAGAATGATGGAAGGAGAACCAGATACCCAATCTCAACACAAGTCCCTTCCTAGCAGAGCTGGCTCTGGTAGATGTGATAAAATGTCTAAGAAAATGCTCTGCAAACCCCTGTCCTTCCATTATCTCTTTTGCTTCAGTGTCTGCATTTCCCTCCCCGACTCGGCCTTCTGTGAGAGATGAGCCATTCTCGGAGAAGGCTTTGTTAAAACCCAGGCTTGATACATGCCATGAAGATGAATAAATGAGCATGAAGGAGGTAAGCTGTGGAGTTGAGACTGCATTGGCGTTGGTCACCTGCCTCCTCTTAGCTGTAGTAGAAGTCATGCAGCTTAAAAACTCTGACTGCTGATTTGAAAATTTACCACATGCAGGTAATAGAAGCTTTCAGGAAGGAATAAGAAAAGAGGGGGAAAGGACAGCAAGCAAGTGCCTGGAAACACATGTAGAAGAGGTTTAATACCGAAAATGAGGATGATTAAAACTCTAATTATTCACCTTCACCAGAGTGGTGCTCAGATATCTAGATTACCCGTGTCTGTGTGACAGGTAGGGAAACAGAGGCACAGGGAAGGAGAGGAGGCCTGCAAACTCGCAAGTCCATCTTGGTATCATTATTTAAAGAGTTGCAGTGACAGGTCACTGCTGGTGGCTTATTTTGAACCAACCATTGGCAGGAAAATGAGGTCTGGCCACTCACACAGATCTGTCTCCAGTATCTTCCTGCAGCTCCACCATTTGACCATTCCTAGCAAGATGTTGCTATGGACAATGGGCCATTCAAAAAGCCAAACAAGGCAGAAGTTTAAAAAAGAAAAAGAAAAACAAACACCTTTCTCTCTGATAGGGGAATTCACCAGAAAAGAAGGCATTGCCTCATCTTTTCCTATTAACCTTTGCACAAGGTCTTTTCCCTCACTTGGAGTCTTTCATCAGATTAAAGTCCTTTTCTAGATCTTCAGCTCTAGGGATTTTCTTAGGGACCACGTAGTGGTTCAGATTTTAATGAAAAGATGGCAGATGGGACTTAGCATCCATTCTGCTGAGGCTGAGGTGAGGTCTGTGATCTCTCCTGTTCATTTTGTTGAGGAAGAAAAGAATGGAGGGAAGGAGAGAGAGGGACAGAGGGAGACAGGAAAGAAGTAAAGAAGAAAGGAAAAAAGAAGCTAATGCCAAATAGACATGATGCATTTTAGAAAGACAATCTAAGGGTCAGCACTGGTTTTAGCAGACTGGAAGGAATTTGTAGTCTAGAATGGTGAGTTCTAAAATGCAGATGCACAGTAAAAACACTTGGAAGAACTTTAACAGTAATGATGCCTGGTCACATTGCCAGAGATTTTGATTACATAGATATATGTAACTAACAAAGTACAGCAGAGATGGGGGCTTAGACAACAGAGGTTTATTGTTTCGTAGCTCTGGAGGCTGGAAGTCAGAGATCAAGGTGTTGGCTGGATTGGTTTATCTTGAGGCTTTTTCTTTGGCTTACTGATGGCTGTCTTTTTCCTATATCTTCACATAGTATTTCCTCTGTACTTGTCTGTGCCCTAATCTTATAAGGACATCAGTCACATTGGATTAGGTCCCATCCTAATGCCTTTATTTTTACCTTAATTACTTCTTTAAAGACCCCATCTAAAATATGGTCACATTCTGAGGTACTGGGGGGTAGGACTTCAACATAAGAATTTGGGAGAACACAGGCAACCATCACAATTGGTGTGGGCATCAGCACTTTTACAGTCTCCCTTGGAGACTCCAATTGCAGCTGAGGTTGAGAATCACTATTTCACATGGGTCTCTCCTAGTGTCCAGAAACAGCTGTTTGGAATATAACCCCTGGACTGTAGAGTTTTTTGTTTTTTTTCCTTTGTGAAAGTGTTGGGAACTTGTGTGGAAAAGGCTGCTGTCAGCAGAATAACACGAAGAGCTTTTAATACCAAACAAGGTGGCCAGGGCGGGGGAAGGGAGCTCTGATTCACACATTGGGGTGTAGTAGCAGGGTGCTTAGTACACTTGAGGAGAGCAAGCTCTGAGGACAGTCAGCATCTTTCACTTCATTGCTGGATTTCCTAAGCTTTGTGATCTGCAGTTTGCTTTCCTAAATTGACCTACCCCCTAGGAAGGGAGAGCCCTGTGAAGGCAGCTGGTCTCAGTTCCTGGGCCAGGAATACAGTAGAACCTTACATAACCCTGCAATTGAGCTCTGGAAAAAAACACATGCCTGCCTCATGTGAAAATGCTTAATGAGAGGTGAACAATTAATGGGAGAGAATGGGGCTCTGTTCCCAGGCTGAGTTGGAGCAAGTGGTGACTGGTGTGTGGGGGCTGAGAGTCACGGTGATGCACATCCTGACTCATCCACAGCTCACCCAGCTCACGACAGGCACACACTGATGTCACAATAGGTCATCCCCTGCCAAGGATTATGTTTCTATGTGGGTCTTGCCCTGCTACTCAGTTTTGGTATTTTAAAGGATCACTAATTTTTTTCTTTTGAGAATTTTTTTGTGAATCTGTCTTTTATTTTAGTTCATATCTGATATCACTTCCTACTCCCTGGCCAGTTATTCACAAGTAAGAGGAAAAGTTCTTTCACCTTAGGTACTCAGGTTCCTTCTCTACTTTCTTTTGTCCTTAGCTTTCTCATTGAGGAGAACAAACACGACTGCTCTCCATTTCTAGCTTAGAATGAGTGTCAGGCACTGGGGTAAGGGCTTTAATTGCCACATTTAATCCTTATGTAGGACCAATGCAGTCAGTAGGTTATCATATCTCATTTTACAGATGAGAGATTCAAGGAACTACCTGGGAATATCCAGTGCTGGTAGAGTTGAATTCAAATCTACATCATTCTGATTACAAATCTTATAGCCTGTGTATCTAAGCCATGTTGACACATCACTGGTGATCTCATCCAATCACATGGCTTTAAAATCCACCTATATGATGAGTGAATCTCAAATTTACATCACTAACATAGACCTTCTCCTGAGCTCCAGACTTGGGTATCCAACTGATGATCAACACCTCAAACCTAATGTTCCCCACTTAGAGCTTCAGATGGCCCTTTCCCTTAAAGTCTTCTCCCCTCTCTGTAAATTTGTCTCCATTCAGTTATTTAGGCCAAAGTGTGGGAGTCACCCTTGATGTCTCTCTTTCACAGCCCACATGCAAGTCATCAGCAAATCCAATGGAACTAACAATATCCAGAATCCAACCACCTCTTCCCACCTCCACTGCTATTTCTCTCCTGCTGTCTATTCTCAACACAGCTGTCAGAATGACTCAGCTAATGCCACCCCCTGTTCAAAATCTTTGGTGACTTCCTGTCTCAGCCAGAGGGTGTCAGTTATTGTCATTGCCTCTCAACTCCAAATCCATCCTTCCGTACTTGATCTTATGTAGCTGGGGCTGGACCCCTGAAAACCACTGTTCTTTGTCAGCTGGCCCCTGTTGGACTCAGCCAGTAGGGGGTGCTAGAGGGAGAAAGTACCTCTGGAGGAGAGAGAGAAACATCCATTGGCTGCCTCCTGCATTCCCTACACTGGGGATTGAGTTTATAATTGGGGCATGTGCCCTGACCTGGAATAGAACCGGCAACCTCCTGATTCATGGAGTTGATGCTTAATGCTTAATCACTGAGCCACACTAGCCAGGCTAATATTTCTTTATATTAAATTAGTTCTGTAGAAATAACTGGTGTGGTTTCTGTCTCTCAACTGGGCCCTGACTGATATTCTGATTCAAAGCCAAAGTCCTTAAAATGACTGGAAGAGCCTTACTATTATTAGTTCTAAGAGTAGCAATAACAATAGCAATTCTGCATAGCTTCTCCTCTACCTCCTCAGGGGCTCTCTGAAATGTTACTGATAGTCTAAGTATTTACGTGTTTACTTATTAATTGCCTATGTCCGCCTGACTAGAATATAAGATCCAAGAGAGCAGAGACTTTTCATACATCAATGATTGCTACACCCTAGACTTTAGAACACGTGCCTAGCACCTAGTAAATGCTTGATAAATTTTTGCTTGAATAAATAAATTAATTGAGGTTCTGGACTCTCAAAAATAAGTTTATGTGCCATGGGCCTGGGTAGCTCTGATGTTGTGCCTCAGAGGAGGAAAATGACTACAGGCTCTTTCTGTACTGGTTTGTGAGGGAGAGCAGGATTGGCAGTGTCGGCACCCACAGTGCACATGGGATTTTCTCTTTGATCCCAATTGCTATTGTTAGATATGAAACACACACACACACACACACACACACACACACACACACACACAACTACAACAAAATTTAGAAGCTGCTTAGTCTATGGTATCTGAACTTTACCCATTTTTTACTCTGACTGGCTTTTGAACTAATAGACACTGAGGGGCTGCTTTGCTAGAATATGATCCTGAGAACTTTATGGAGCATTCTAAGTGGTCACCAGCTCCTATGAGCTTACTTTATAATGAAGGAGCTTGGGAACGTTGGTTGTTGGCTTTACGTTGTCATCTGTATATGGACTGTTTGTAGGTTGCCATACCTCACTTCAAAGATGGAGCCTACCTCCCTAATCCAGGAGGGCTACAACATTTTCAGAACAGAAAGTGTCAAGAGAATTTCTTAACATTAGCAATTAGTGGAGGCCCAACTTTACAGGGGTGAAGGTTGAATCAACCCTAAATCCAGCATATTATAGGCTACACCCTTGCCTGCTGGATTGTGGGTAAACTCCCTGGATTACAATGGCAACTGCTGGGTCTCACTGCTGTGATTTATCTGCTCAGTCTTGTTTGCCTTGGATTTCAGCCACCTGGATTTCAGAAGGTGCTGAGCTGGCCACTGTTCCTGGCCCCAGAACACAGGTGTGATCGGTGCCATATTAAATGCTAGTGGCAATTATGGTTGCTGATTGGAAAGGAAGCTGAACATACTGGCTTTCATCAGGTCGGCTTTCCTTGGCCACATCCAACTTTCCATCTGGGCAAATGAGGACTGAATTCTTGATTCAGACAGACTCTTTCAAGGTGCTGTGCTTCTGGGTTTGGATAACCAATCAAGACAACCCTGTGAAGTGGGTGTTGTCTACATCATCACTGAACTTGGTGTCCTGGGAAAGGAGATTCTTAAGCACAAAGCCCCTCCCTCTAAGGGCTTAAAGTTGGCTCACTTTGGGCTCAAGATTTTGCTCAGTGTAGAGCCGCTACTGCCTTAGTTTACTGTGACATATTTGAAACAAACAAACAAAAAGTCTGAGTTCTATTTTAACTTTTGAAATGTAGGTTGGAGGTAATTAATAAGCACCTTCAGAATACCTGGCACTGTGCTGGGTACAATGAGAAATACGAGCCAAAGCCTTGTTACTGTCCTTAGGAAACTCCCAGTCTATTTAGGGAAATATGAGGTACAGACACAATAAAGAATATTATGCTAGTGAAATAAGCCAATCAGAGAAAGACAAGTATCATATTATCTCACTTATATGTGGAATCTAATGAACAAAATAAACTGATGAACAAAATAGAGCCAGAGACATAGAAGCATGGAACAGACTATCAAATCTCAGAGGGAAGGTGGGGGTGGGTGGGAAGAGATTAATTTATATGCATATGTGCATAACCCATGGACACAGACAATAGTGTGATGAAGGCCTGGGGTGGGTAGGGAGTGGGGTTAGGGTGAAGGGGGTCAATGGGGAAAAAGGGAATATCTGTAATACTTTCAACAATAAAGATAAATTTTAAAAATAGAATTTGAAGTGGCCTTGGGAAGACTGTGGATTTCCATTGATAAGGAAAAGGGGAAAGAACCATACGGCTGGGGAACCTGAGCAGGACTTGGTAGCAAGAATATGTGTAGCATCCATGGCGATTACAAGGAGATGAGCTCTCTCCCAGGGAGTCATTAGAGAGGGAGCTAAGCAGATGGGAAAGGACAGAGCATTGGAGGACACCCAATCTGGTTGGGTAGACAGGATATGTGCATAAAAGATAAGTCAGACTGTTGTTTTGCAATTAAAATATTTTTAAAAGATTCAAAGTAAAAAAAAGCTAAGGCATACTTGGCAATTGGACCTTAAAAGACAAATGAAAGGTACAAACAAGGAGTGCTTCAGGACTTCAGGGAGGGAGGAAACACCCCACGCAGGCTTTGTAGAGGAGTTTGAGGGGAATAGGTACCTTCTAGGAAAGGGAAGAGGGAGGTGGAGAAGCAGGAGGAAGATGTATGGCAGATAAAGTGAGGGCTCAAGGGCTACTTGATGCAGAAGGAGATAGATATTTGGCCAGGATTAAAGTTGAGATGAAAAGGTTTGTACCAGTTATACTGGGGAAAGGAGCCAGGAAGTGGATGAGAGACAAATAGCAGGATTAGATTTAGTTTGGAAACTCGGCTCTATCATTTCCTAATTGTGAGATGTTGGACAACTTGCTCAACCTTCCACTCTTTAAAAAAAAAACACCACAATTTTTAAAAATTGATTTCAGAGAGGAAGGGAGTGGGAGAGAGAGATAAAGAAACATCAATAATGAGAGAGAATCACTAATCAGCTGCCTCCTACACACCCTCCAACTGGGGATTGAATGCCCACAACCTGGGCATGTGCCCTGTTGGGGAATCAAACTGTGACCTCTTGGTTCCATAGTTGCAATCAACCACTGAGCTACACTGACCAGGCTCAACCTTCCACTCTTGATTTTCTCACTTGTAAAGTGGGAATAGCAAGACCTTTCTTATGGGGATTATTGTTGTTTTAAAATTAGAATTTCATAGAAGTTTGAGAGTTTCAGTGTGAGTTGTGTTTCAGCCCTGCCCATTTCCACCACATTTCTTCTTTTTCTTTCTCACCTTTCACACATTTAGTAAACATGTCTACTTAGATTTGTGACTGGAAATATGGAAGCTGAGCTCAAGTAACCAGAAGAAAGCCAGTATTTAGAATTTATTTTTTATTAAAGTGTAGTTGGCATGCAATATCATATTAGTTTCAGGTGTACAACATAGTGATTTGATATTTATATGCCTTATGATGTGATCACCACATTAAGTCTAGTCTGTCATTTGCAGAGTTACTACAATGTTATTGACTATATTTCCTGATAAGCCAGTATTTTTTTTTTTAACAAGTTGCTAATCATGCCACTTTTAAGCACAAGGGAATTAACCCTGTGAGTTGGGGCTATTAGTCAAGTTCCAACAGTCTTCCAGGTCAACTGGGATCTTTCTGTCCTAGATTTACATAGTCATTGATGACAGTCTCTTCCCACATTGACTAAATTGAGAGTCACTGTGTGCTGAGTAATGTGGCCCTTTGCTGGGAGGGAAGTGGGCAGCACTAGTAAGGAACACTGAGATGCTGTGGGAAACTGGGGAGGAGCTCCATGGGCTCAAGGTATGGATCAAACCACGCAGTCCCTGAGGCATGTTTCCAAAGATAACTAACATCTGTGAAATAGAGCAGGGAAAATTAAATGAGTTTAGGCATAAACAAGTTCAAAAATATTTGGAAGATATTAAAGAAAGGGACAAAATTCTCCAAGAGATCTGATCTCACCTTTCACTTTTCATATAAAACATTTTGGTTCTCTGGTTATATCTTTTCTTGAGGCATATTAGCAATACGGTGTTCATTTGACAACTATACTATTTCCTTTTTAGTATTGTACAGAGGGTGAAGTTTTATTTTCTAGTTCCTTGATAAGTTCTATTTCCTTGGCATAAAAGGCCTGTAATAGTCATGGGTTTGGCCAGGATTTTGTTTTCTCTAATTTTATTTGTCTAAAGCTCAAGTGAAGACTTTATGGCAGGAATGGGTAACGTCTGGTCTGTGGGCCATATAAGGCCCAAAAATCATTTGGTCTGGCCTTGCCAAGGCATTAGAGGTGAGTTAATTAAATGTTTGACCAAATAAAGCAGGCTAATTTTTAAGTTGATAATTATGTATGACCCACAAATGATATTATAAATATCCAAATGGCCCTTGGCAGAGAAAAGGTTAACCACGCCTGCTTTATGGGCTGAAGTCAAGAAATCATACTCATACTTGTCTAAACTTTTTGCCTATAGATCTCAGATTCTTAGTACATTGACAGAATAGTTGAGAGAACACAGATTTACATTGAGAAAGTAATCCTTACTCAAGTATTTCTATTGTGTGAATTTGACAAAGAAAACTCCCTGTGTTGTTTTCAATTTATATGCTTCTATGACTTACCTGGAAACTTCCTTACTTTTTGAATCAAACAAAATGAGGATGAAGTTTGCCACATAAAAGCACTGTGGAATAAAAGTTTTCCAAAGACAAACATTTCAAAACTAGTGACCAGGTGCACGAATTCATGCACATATAAAGGAAATTAATTAGGAGGTGGCCAGCAGGGCCAGGACTGGGCAAGATGGTTCAGACATGCCCTGGAGCCAACCTCCTGTGGTCTCTCCCCAGCCAGCCACACCTGGGGTGGCACCATGACTCAAAGGGCATCTGTGGACTGAGCAGGGTCCCTCTGGCAGGTGGGGTGTCTCGGCCTGGCCTGCAGGGATTGGGCTGAAACTGGCTCTCCGACATCCCCCGAGAGGTCCTGGAGTGCAAGAGGGCACTCTGCAAAGTTGCTGTTGTACAGCGTGTGGAACTCAAACGCAAGTGTGTAGTAAACCAGATTCGGGGCTGACAGTGCCCTATCAACAACATAACCCATGGCTGAAGGTGGAATCACGCAGCCCCTAGAGGAATCAGGCTCCTTCCTCTCTGGTTTCGGGGTGTGTCACTGCAGCTCTGTAGCTCCTGCATTGAGCATCTACCCCCTAGTGGTCAGTGCGCATCATAGCGACAGGTTGGACAGGCAGAGGGACACTTAGCAAATTAGCCTTTTATATATATAGATTGCCCATTGGGGTATAATTTTGGTGCTTCTGTGTAGAAAAGGGAGGGAAAAGGTAGCTTATTACAATTTCATTATAGGCATCTCTTGCTATTTGATCTCTGGCCATCCAAATTTTCCCCTCACAACTTAGGAAGCAAATTGATTCAGATAAATGCATCATTCTCTGAAATCCATTTCATTCCTGAATTTTAATTCTTGTTTATTGAAACTCAGGAACAAAATGGATTTTTCCTCTCCAAAGTCACTGTCTAAACACTCACTATCAGAATTTACTAATCAAATAAATTTAGATAATGAGGGGTACTTTTTCTTCTTCTTGGTTACTAGAAACCACTCACTTATTGTAGAAAATGATGAAAGTACAGAAAAGAATAGAGATACTAAATATGATTAATTGTCAGGGTATCATCTTGAATGCTCATTTCCTGATAATGGTTTTTGTCAGGAAGTGAGGAATACCTTTCCTTTGTTGCCTCTCTTTCCTTCTCTTGCTCCCCAGCTCAGAAACACTCAAATCCATGGGATTTTTTTTTAAAGGTTGTTTGTTGATAGATCTGCATCTTGACTGGCATGACTGTATTTGGCCAACAAGTGTGTGAGATTTTCCCCATTGTCAGCCTTCTGCACTTGACTCTGGATTAGGCCTCTGGGCCTTCTCTTGGTGGCCTGCTTCTTCTTGTTCATTTCAGGCACTGGAGAACAGCCTACTAGCCTGTTTTATCAGGGTGACATTTGTAGCCACAGGAGTCGTGAACCTGTGTGATCAATCATTGGTAATAACTAATCTCCCTACTGATAGACAAGGATGAGCGTACCCAGCTAAAATACAGTCTGAAATCTAAGCATAAAGAAAGTCAGGAATGAAAATGATGCAGAACCGATGGCACACATTTACTTAAAAAATACATTTTTCTCCTAAGTGCTCAAAAAATTTCTACCACTGCTGTCTGGTGTCCAATTGAGTGTGTGAGCAAAACAAAGCCAGATGCAGTCCATTAACTTCCAGGTTTTCTTAGGCAACACTGTCATGGCCAGTTTCCCTACCACACTTATTTTCTCTAATGAGCTTCCTCAGTTTCATTGCTGCATTGCTTCTGGGGGTTACAGCTACAAGCGGAGGTGCATAACATGGTGATTCTAGCCCATTGCTAGGTAATGTGGCCATGGTGCAAAGGTGCCTCCTAATTCAATGTCTGCTTTCTTCCAGCCTCTGACCACAAATGTTCATTGTGAATGTGACTCTTGCTAAAATAAATGCTTCTTCCATCTGGCTTTTTGCAAAATGACATCAGCTCTGATAGTCATTCCATTCCTGGTTTGGTGTCTTTAAAGGAATTTTAAAAAGCACCCCCTCTAAGCAGATGAGCCTTCTGGGCCTGGACGCAGACAGCATCCCGTGTGAAGTCAAGGAAGTGCCCTTGGTTGGATGCAGCCTGCTCAAGGTGGGGAAGAGGACTGGACCTCAGCCCCTTCACAGTTCACAGACGGCACAGTGACATGGCAGCCCAGTTAGGGCAACAGAGCACCTGGCAGAAGCCATTCTGTATGAATTTCTGATTATGCACACACACCTTTCTTGCATTGAGCTGTGAGTACCCTGCCTACTCTGTCACTTCACTGCTCATATGCACTCAAGGCAAATGTTTAGCTTCATAGACAGGCAAACAGAAGCCCAGTGAGAGAAATTACTTACCTGGGGTACGATGTAAGCCAGTGGTCCTGCCAAGAGCAGAACTCGGTTTTTTAACTGGTTCTATAAATCCCCCAGTGGGGCTTGACTTAGATTTAATTTAGTTTTTAAATCTTGGCAAACTGGATGCTGTGTGTTTGTGTAGGCTTGCACCATTTAAAAGGTTCTTGGAGTTTAGATCTTGCATGTAATTTGCTACATTAGCTTTGGGCAAAATATTTGCTTTTTGGTCCTTTGTGGTTTCAGTTCCTTCTCAGCATTAACCTGGCATGTTAGAGAGAGCTGTACTGTGGAGTGCTCAGGGGGCCCAGAGTTCAGGGTAGGGTGAGCACAGGAAGGCTTATTACTAATGGCAGCTTTTCAGACTGCAGGAGCTTATATAAGATTTCCCAGGTTTGGTTGGTTGTTTATGTATTTTGGACATTACACAGTTGTGATTAGGAAGCTGTAGTATTTCAGGTTTGGATGCGAACAAAAGAGATTTGGATTAAGGTTGGGGAAAACTTTCTTCGGATACATTACATTAAGTAAGAGCATCACTATGATGTCTGTCCTACAAAGTGACGTTCATACTATCGTAGTTATGCCAACACGTCAAAGTGTGGTTCATTTTTGAGGTAAATAGAACCAGGATGGGTCATTCTAACCAAATTTTGGCTGTCTTCTTGCATTCTCCTGAGTGCTAAACATTTCATCATTGGAGAATGGATTTCCTAGTAATTAGATCTAATCCCTATATATTCTTTTGTGACAATAGGCAGGAAGCAGATATTATGCCTTAATTTTATGAGAGGGATAGCTGGTATAGAGAAAGGAAGCAACTGGTTTAGTTATATGACAAATCTCAATGCTATAACTGAGTGTCCTGGGACCAGCCAATGAGGATAAATCCTGCAACTATAGTGATTTCCCCCTCCTCTCTCTCTCTCTGAAGCTAATTGTTTTGGTAGACTGTGAAACTACTTTTCTTCTCTTCTTGCACCATTACCAATCTCTCAACTGAATTTTCAATCCCAGTGTCTATGCACCAGGTTCACTTCATATAGGAGGGTTAATGTCACCATGGAAGGAGAGAATCTATATTTTAAAAAATCACCTTTAAAATATATTGATATTATTTCATGCAGTACACATAGTTTACTGCATGGGTATGTATAGCATATACAAAAATGTGTATATGGTTAAGACTACCTAAGCAACATTTAACTCTTCAGTACCAAGTCTTTAGACATTAGTGTCTCAGCAAGAGTCTCTGAGAGATTAACAGGAACAATGCTGGCCTTGGGGCAGAGTAGGTCACCTCTCTTACCTCCTGACCACTCTAGGGCATTCACTCACTGAATAAAATGGTGGGTAGAATTGCCCACTTTGGAAAATTTCCCCTCTTCTCTCCTTACTCTCACACTGTGTACTGCCCCCCTCTCTCTACTTTTCTCCCCTAAATGGATATAGATGAATTTGCATAGGTTAAACACACTTGTAATATCATTTTCCTGTAGGTTTCATAAATGCCATCTGTAAGTCAATCAATGTTGTTGTGAAACACAAGAAGAGTAAAAAGAAAGATTGTTGCTTCCTAGTGCTGGTTAGCAGGAAAACACACTGATGGATTTTATGTTTTTGTTGGAAGGGTCAGCCTATCATTGGAATACTAGAGGCCTGGTGCACGACATTTGTGCACTGGGGGTGGTGTCCCTCAGCCTGGCCTGAGCCCTCTTGCAGTCTGGGACCTCAGACATCCCTCTAGCAGTCTGGGACTCTCGCAGTCCGGGACGCCTGGCTCCTTACCAGCAGCCTGCTGTGGAGGTGGGAGCGACTCCTGCCACCGCCGCTGTACTCACCAGACATGAGCCTGGCTTCTGGGCCTCTGGCTGAGTGGTGCTCCCCCTGAGCGTCTGCCCCCTGGTGGTCAGTGCACATCATAGCAACCGATTGTTCCGATTTGCATATTAAGGTTTTATTATATAGGATAAGTTTATTGCTAAAGTTAAATTAGTAGTTTACATGGGGGGTGTTACAGTGTTTAAGCCAAAGAGGTCAATGTCCCTTTAGAAAAACAAGGCTGATGTTCTACTCTGGGATGTACAGCTCCAGGAAAGCCCTGGTTATGAGCAAGTATGACCCATGTTAGAAAGCATCTAGGCAAGAATTCTGGAACTTATACAGTTGAGTGTTATATGGCATGGTCTCTGCATCTAAACACCAATTTATCAAGCCATTTGCCAGCAACTTTACTCTTAGTTACCCCAAAGCATCAATACTTTAGAGCAAGGTGTGATGGCAGCAGCTGGGCCCAGAGCTTCAAAGAAGTCACAGACCAAGAGGAAGCTCAATCAGGAAAAATCATCTCTGAAGCTAGCTCTAAGACCATCTGGGCTGGTTAGTTGTCTATTTGCTCTCAGATCACTACCTCATATTCTCCTGCTGTGTTTTGTATTGCATGGGGCTGACCCTATAGATTACATTCCTAGGCTCTCTTGCCAAATGTCTTATACTAGGTTTAGCCAGTGAGAGTCATCAGAAGGTAGGAGAAATGGAGAAGCCAGTGTATTTCTTTCTCTTTCTTTCTGTTTGGCATGGTGTATTTGGGGGTAGCTGGGTCTCATCTGTGGTTGTAGCTCTTGCTAGTCAATTCCTCCTGCTAAACCTCTCCAACCCTGGGTACTGGCAACATAACCTTCTTTAGCCCTACAAGGGGGAGTGGCTCTCTCCTCTTTCTAGTCTTTGGGTTACCTCACATTCTCGTTTGCTTTTTAGCTCTTTCAATACCTTTGTGGCAAAACCCTCATGTTAAAATTTCTATATTGAGCTACCTGATATGGACTATGTTTTGTTGCTGTTGTTTGTTTGCTGTTTTCATAGACGCTGCGCCTATCCATGCTCTAGCTTCCACTTTGGACCTTGTTTTTGGCCTGATAGGTTTTTCCTTAGGTCTGACCTTAACCAGCCTGTTGCTCTTTACATACATCTTTCCATTGTTTCCCTGGTCTCAATCTTGATTTTGGGGTAATAGTCAGTGGCTCTAGCTCTCCCCTTCCCCCTTTTCGCTGTGACTGCTGATGTAAGACATTGTCTGAAATATGAAACACGGGATTTACAACCAGAAGGATCCTTAGATATTGAAACCAACTCCCTATTTTCACCAATGAAGACACTGATGCCTATAATAGGTAATGTCTTCCTCGAGTTAATGGCAGGGAGTGAGGAGGGATGGGAAGGTTCACATTCATGTCTAGGTAACTTCGTATTAGCTTATTAATTGTAGCATGTAACAGGAATTGGAGAAAGAATGACTGAAATATTTACTACCTGATGGCCCTCCTCATTGCCTGGCCTTTGCCTTTAAGCAGACATTTTATACTGAATGGATAGAAATATTAATTAATTCATTCAACTCATATTGATTGATTGTCACTAGGGACATGGCAGAATGCTGAATGCTCTGAAAAGGGCACATATCAATAGTAAATTACTGCATCCTCAAGAAACACACTTCCTGTGAAGTAGTATGACATATATGCAAATGACTCATATACATGTCATATATGCTATATACAGGCCAAAAACTATAAGCTCCATAAGAAGGAGGAAAATACAGTGTATTTGATGTGGAGGAGGAAGAAAGTTGCTCTGGCTGGGCAAGTGTTAGTGAAAACTCAGTAGAGCAGGTAGTATTTACAATGGACTGAGAAGCACAGATAATATTTGACAACATAGAGCTGATGAGACAGCCATTGAGGAGGAATGATTAAATGCAGGTAAGGAGGCAGTGAGTAGGTAGTTCAATGTTGCTGGAAGCTGACTGCCTGTTAATAACAACAACAGTTTTAGGTGACCTTTAATGGGCTCCCACTATATACCTTGTGCTAAGTATTCTATGTGCTTTGTATCAACCTATAAGATGGGTATTGCAGATGGGGAAACTGCAGTTCAGAGAGAATAATAACTTGTCCAAAGTCACCTCGCCAGCAAATGATGGAGCTAGGATTCCATGTAGATCTGCCTGATTCTAGATAGGCTGTTAGCCCCTAAGCCAAATGGGTAGGCTCTAAGGAAAAGTAAGGGATTTATATTTAGATTTAAAGGCATGAATAGTAAATTTAGTACTGATTTCTTTTTTAAAAAATATTTATTGTTTAAAGTATTACATAGCTCCCCCTTTTTTCCCCATTGACCCCTTCTAGCCCGCCCCTGACCCCCACCTCAGGCCTTTACCACACTGTTTCTTAGAGAAGTACTGGTTTCTTAGAGAAGTCATTAAGAAAATGAAAAGACCTAGATTCCTGAAAAATATTATTGCTACCACATCCTTACAGAGCAGAGAACTATAAACTTTTTTGAGCATATTCTCTCAATAGAAGTATGTTTATTTCTTTTTTTATATATGTGTATGTTTATGCATACATGCATGTGCTGTGGTCCTAAATATTATGTATTTTATCAAACATATATAGAAATACATTTGAAATGGATGAAGTAAAGAGAAAAATAATTTAAATGATTTTTATTTATTAACTATTTGAAAAACCATTTTGCCTCCACAAAAAAAGGGGCTTTCACATATTTATCATTAAGCTTAAGCTTTGTAAAGTTTTGTAAATCCTATTTGGGTTTTACATAACTTTAAACCTAGTTAAAAACATTGCAGGTGTTTACTGTCTAGTTCTGTGTTCTTTTCTTTTAATATCTTGCTAATTATGAAGATTTTGTACCATTAATAGCTAATATCCTATATAATAAAAGGCTAATATGCAAATCGACCAAACAGCAGAACAACTGGTTGCTATGACGCGCACTGACCACCAGGGGGCAGACGCTCAATGCAGGAACTGCCCCCTGGTGGTCAGTGTCCTCCCACAGGGGGAGCGCTGCTCAGCCAGAAGCCAGGCTCCCTGCTGGCGAGTGCAGTGGTGGTGGCGGGAGCCTCTCTTCCTCAGTAGCAGCTCTAAGAACCCCTCGGGGGATGTCCCCGACTGCGAGAGGGAGCAGGCTGGGCTGAGGGACTGCCCCCCCAGTGCATGAATGTCGTGCACCGGGCCTCTAGTTTAAGTCATAATAGTCACTAAATATGAGGTTCATCATTAATGATTATGGGATAAGTCCTTATTTTAACTAAGTTTAAAAATAATTTATTTTAATTGATTGAAATTCTGATAGTGAACTCTTCAATGATTTTAACCCATAATATGACTGATGAAGAGTTTGTCTAAGTGTGAGAGACATATCTGTTGGCTCTGCCATTTTTTCTTTGTTTGCTTGGGCTGTGTTATTTGTAGTACTTTGTCTGTTTCTTCATGTGAATCTTTGACAATTTCTTTCAATGATCTGAGGGTTAATTTAGTTAAAATTCCATTTTATAATGCACACAGCCACTTAACCAGGCATAAGAAAATAGCAAAATGCTGAAAAATACTGACATTTCTAAGTGGGTGAAGATAGATAACTGCTTTCAATCTCCTTGGGAAGCCACACTCAGCTTGAATATTACAGATGGGGTGAAAGTGCTCAGTTCACCTGGACATAACATGTTTGTTAGGCTTAATTAATTTATTTAAAAAATAAAAACACATAATGGTATTCCAATGGTTCAAATTTCTGCAGAATTCCATTACTGTTAAGACATCAAAACTGTACATATTGCCCATTTCTTCAAATGACTTAGGCTTATGGAAAAAAATATGAAAGCAGGAGGGAATAAAAGTAGTCTAATAATGTCATTTTCTCTAAAAAGACCTGAGGTGTGACTCCTAATCCCTGAACAAATCCTCCTGGAGTTCTCTTGAGTAGGAGTGACTAAATGCTGCTCTAAGAGAAAGGTGTGTTTTACATGTATAAAAACATTCATTATTTCTACATATAAGGGCTGAAGAAATCAAACATTTGCAGGAAGTTAAATCTCACTTTTATTAAAACTTCCCTGTTTGTATCCCTAATGTTTGAATTGGATTTCACTCCTTTCTTCATTCTGTTAACTAAAGTAAAACTGAGACAATATGGAATTATCTGTTTACCAGAGTGATACCATTTATATCTGAGCACGCTAACCCAAACTCCAAAGCTTCCTGGATGAAATATCTGCCTCCTGTGTTAAGGCCATCAAGTTCAATTCCTGCTGGGATGGTAGCTTTTTCAATTAAATTTCCATTAACTTTTTGCCTCTATGTCATTAGACACTAATTCTTACATGCAGCAAAGATGAAAGAGTAGAAGGAAATATCTGATTCATGCATCATGTTGCTGACAAGTAAAATGTGACGATGACAACTTTTTAATGTGGCAGATAGGGAAGCCAGCAAAGGGGACAGGTCTTTTAGACCTGACACTGACCACGGCAGAAGAGGGGCGGCAGCTGTAGCTCGGGAAGGCAATTTGGAAGATAGTGATCATGCAGTGGAAGCGTTCAGGATTCTAAATGCTGGCACGTGGGGAAGAGCTGGGCGGAGAGAACAGGCCTCAGGAAGCCTGTAACACCGGACAGGGAAGCACACAAATGGCACATTGGTAAGGAGAGGAGACAGAGGGTTGCTGATTATTTGAAACAAGCAGGTACAAAGTGGAAAAGCAAACCTCTTTCACTAAAGAAAAAGAAAAAATGAGAATCTTACAGGTGGCCCATGTGGTTAATACATGTATTCCTATATGACCTAAAATTCAAGCAACAATATGGTAAAATATCTGGAAGAACAAGTTGCTGAGAGAAACAAAAGGACAGTTCATGCATTTAAACATAGAAGTGGAAATGGTTTCCAGGACACAAACACAGTGACAAATAGACGGAGGTTACAATGACAATTTTGCAAGAAGGGAAAAGATAAAAAGACAACAACCAACCAAACAAAAATTAAAACATATGTTTGCTAATTGCTGGTGTGGAGAAATGGTAATAGATGATGCTCAAGCAGGCTGGCTCAAGAAGACTTAAAGAAGTACCCGTGTCCTTTCAAGTTTACATGGAAATAAGAATAAATGGTTTTTAGAGTTCCATTACACAAATCTAAACCAAATGAGCTTAGACACAGACACAGAACTTTAAAAAGGAAAGAAGTCAAACAGAGTAAAGACAGTTTATTCACAAGGGGCTTGTTTGGGTTTACATTTGGGGTATCTAAAGGACTGGATGATCAAAATTTAAAATTATTATGTGTGCCCTGGCCATTGTGGCTCAGTTGGTTATATCGTCATCCTGTACACTAAAGGGTGGTGAGTTCGAGTCCGATTAGGGCACATATCCAGGTTGCAGGTTTGATTCCCAGTCGGGGCGCATATAGGAGGCAGCCAATTGATTTCTCTTTCTCTCAATCAATAAAATAATAAAAATAAATAAAACTATTATGTGTTTTACCTGATAACACAAATTAGATCACAAACAATTGTACTTACTTATCCATATATATGTATACACACATATGCATAGTATAACAGTGTATATGTATTTGTATATAAGAAGTACAGTCAACTTTTAAATATGCATAATACCTAATATTTATCTTACTACTTCATACACTATTTTAAACATTGTATATCTTGGTTATTCATCGCAATTGCTCTATTAGGAGGTACTCCATCACCCCTTCCCCCATTTTATGGATGAGAAACTAAGGCACAGAAGTTCAAGTCCAAGTTCATAGGGTTGATACATGGTAGAGGTAGGACTAGGAAGCACGCATTCCAACTCTAGAAGCCATGTTTATTACCACATGAAATGGCAGTTAATAAAAAAAATTACTTCAGGAATAGGTTTAACAGTTATATTTGAATATAGCTTTGGCTGCTGTTTGGAGAATATATACCTCAAAATCAAGTAGTGAAGCCCTAATTAAAATGAAATAAAAAGGTTAAATTGAACTTTTTTTTTTTTTTTTTTTTACTGCTGGAGAGAAACTATATCACATCTCAGAAGATTGCAAAACATTAATTTAAATAAAAATAGATTTACCTCAGTAAGATTTCTGTTTAATTCTTGACCTTAGCTAGTGCCCAATGCTTCACGTTGTATCTGTGTGTTGTTTGTGGTCGTCTAGGGTCAGCCTCATTACTTCCATCTATGCACTGATGGTTTGAAGACACCTTATGACTTTGGTCGGCACACAGTTTTGCTTTTGCTTCTCACATGCAGACACTGACATCTAGAAACCCGGGCCCCCTATGCTGTTCTGTTAGTTAGGAATGCATTTGGCCCCAAGTAACAGAAAATCCAGCTCACAGTAGCTTAAACAAATAAGGGTTTATTTTCCTCATGTAGTGAGAAGCCGGAAGCGAGGCAGCTGCTGGTATTGGTTTAGCTGCTCAACTTTATCAGAGTTGGAGTCTGCAGTGCTCTTGGCCTTGCCTTCATGTTCACGATATGGCAGTTGCAGCTGCAAACGTTCCAGGCAGGCAGCGTGGGGACAGGCAGCAGCAGCCCTGTCAATTTCTTTATCAGAACAGCAAATCTTTTTAAAAAGTTGATGTGGGGGAGAGAGAGGAAGGGAGAAAGGGAGGGAGGGATTGAGTGAAGAAGGGAGGGAGGGAGGGAGAGAGAGAGGAGAGAGAGAGAGAGAGAGAGAGAGAGAAAGAAAGAGAAAGATCTGTTGTTCCACTTATTTATGTGTTCATTGGTTGATTCTTGTATGTGCACCTGCAACCTTGGCACATTGGTACGACACTAACTAACTGAACTACCTGGCCAGGACAGCAAATCTTCTTAAAAGACCTTGTGCTCTTCCCCTCTTCCTCTGCCCTCCAGGGACTTAGCTGGGACTGGGTCACTACTGGCTGTAAAGCAGGCTGGGAAAAGCATTTGTCTGCATGGGAGTAGGAAGTTGAATATGGGTGTCGAGTAGCTAATTTATATATTTATATACACTGAGTGGCCAGATTATTATGATCTCTGAATGCATCTCTATATATATATATTAGAGGCCTGGTGCATGAATTCGTGCATGGGTGGGGTCTGGCCAGCCTGGCCAGGGGGAGGGGACATGGGTGGTTGGCTGGCCTGCCAGCTGGTCAAATTCCTGGTCGAGGGGACTATTTGCATATTAGCCTTTTATTATATAGGATTCAATTTCATTGTCATGAAGAAATGACTTCTTAAGCAAGGGTAAACTTTAATTCAGATCCTGTCTAATGATCTCAAATTCCAAAATGTTGGGTTTCTAACTAGTGGGATTTTACTATACTCCACTTGTTCAAACAGTGTTTGCTTCTGCATCTATGCTCACTTGGACAAGATTTACAGAACAGAGCTCAAATAAGATTACCGTTTTAATAGAACTTAAAAAAAAGTTAGCATTAACTATTACTATGTTTTATTTTAACTCACTAGCATGCATTCTTGGAAATAAAAATGACATTTAAGACAGAATTTTGCAGCCTAATTTAAAATAGGAAAGTTAATACATATCTTATATAATAAAGAGCTAATATGCTAATTAGACCAGATGGTGGAATGACCTTCCGGAACGTCCTTTCAGAATGACCTTCCAAAATGACCTTCCGGAATGACCTTTCGGAACAACCAGTGGGCAGGGCTGCAGGGCCAGGGCTGCGAGGCCGAAGCTGAGGCAGCCGAGCCCCTTGCATGAATTTTGTGCATTGGGCCTTTAGTGGTAGTTATGTTTCTTCAAAAATTCAATCTGTAAAATAAGAGGAAAAGTTAAAATAAGTTGTGGAAAACAAGCAAATAATACTTTTAAAGGATAACTAATAATGAGAGATGGAGAGCATAACATTCAACTGTTGGTGGTGGGTTCTCTTTGGGAAGCAGGTTATGGGCCAAGGTTTATCATCCATACTGAGACAGTTTGAAAGTGAAAGGGACACAATTAATAATTATGCCAGGATGAGAGGCAGAAATCGGCACCGTTTCAGGCAAGGCAGGATGGGGGGTAGTCACTTGAATTGGACTTGGGTTTGAATCCACGCTCAAAAATTATGGATTTATTAATCACGAGAAACTTTAATAATTTGCATCATGTTTTTCTGAACTATTTCATTTTGTCCAGTTTTGTATTACATGTGTTATTTGAAAAGAGTCAGTAAAGATTTTAAAAATATGGACAATGTGAGACTTGTACTTTAAAAATATTCAGAAACTAAAAACCATTTTGTCTTTTTATTAGTGCTATAATTTTACGTAGCAGACTGCTAGTTGATGGAAGTTTCCTTTTGTAGCTTATTTTTATCATTCATTCAATTTGAGTAATACTTTTTAAAACCATGTTATATATCAGATGTTATATTATGTTCCTTAATCCTTGTACTATCCTATGAAGTAAGAATTCCCAGTCCAATTTTTTTAAAAAAATTACCTCTGTGAAGGTAAATGACTTGCCCAAATCACATGGCTGGTAAGTGGTAGAGCTTAGAATCAAAGGCAAGTCCAGTGCTTCTTCCCCTTATTATATGGCTATTTTGAATATTAATTAATACAGATTATCATTACTCTGATAAGTATGTGCTTAAAATATGTACTGTAGTCTCAAGTGTGTTTTTTATTACATTTCTAATGAAAATCATTTCTATAGAAATGCATCTCTAATTTTATAATGGTATCAGTGGGAAAATAAAAGAGGCTGTATGAGCTTTAATGCCCATAAATGGCAGAGATGTCAGAATTATAAGCGCAGGATTTGAAGACGGGGGAAAAGTCAGCAATGCCAAAGCACTATTGTTATCAATCTAAGATATATCTCACAAGATTTCATTGAACCCTGAACTTTGCCACAATACAGTTCATTGTACAGTAGATGAGATATAAGACAAGAAACACCCCATACCTACCAGAGGGGTTGAGTGCATTGCATAAGTCCCAGAGCTATTGTTATAAGTGATCTAACTTATAAAGAAAGCACAACTTGAAATTTAATGATAAAGATCTCATGTCTCTTTTACACATTTCAATATAAAATAATTTTTTAAAATTCCAGGTCAATTTATCCCGTACAAAATAAAGATGCCAGAAAAAAAATAACAGCTGTTCAACCATGTACAACAACATTGCACCACTGCTCAGGACAGGAGGCACAGATGAATTATGCTGATAGGCTGTGAAGTGGCAACATTATTTGTGCCTTTTCTTTTTGCCATCAGTCTTGAGTTCTCCATTACCCACTCCTTTTTAAATGATTCTACTGAAAAATGCAAAATAGCTCAATCCATTCATTTTCCTTAAGTTCCCTTAAAATAAAACACCAGAGCTGTAATTTGCTAATCATATTTCATCATTCATGACAATCACTGCAGAGTTATGGTTGGTGAAATTGCTGAGCGTCTGTGTGGCTGTTATTGTATGAAGGCCCACTTGGCAACAGAAAAATGTGTTGATCAAGAGCAATTCATGGCATCACATATTCCATACAGAAATGTATGTCCTGGTAGAGATTTATTTTTACCTCTAGTTGCTCTCAATTTTCTATGACAACAACAACCATTATTGACCTAGATGTTCAAAACAGTGAATTAATCCTTCCAATTGGGTGAAGGCCATGAGAGTTGGATAAGAAGGAAACTCTTCCTTTTATATATGAGTCAGCATGGTGGCTCCAATTCCAGTGGAAAATGTCTCTGTTGGTGACTTAGCAATGGTCCAACTGACTGGCATTGCTGCCGAGCAGTCTGGACCACATGACTCTTCATACACAACTAATCTATTGACTAATCTATCATGTTGATGCTGTAGTTGAGTATTTCCAAGAACCCATTCATTTATTCAGAAGGATAAGTAATATTTATGAGCCAAACTATTTTGCTGAATATTTTAAAAACACATCAAATATTTTATTTAATCTCCCAACAACTTTAAAAGGTGGGTATTATTATTTCAATGTTATAAAGAAGGAAGCTAAGGCTCAGAGAGGTTAAAGTCACTTGTGAAAGTCATTCAAGTAATAAATAGCTGAACTGAGTTTGATTTCAGGTCACTGGTTTCCAAGGTTTTTGTTGTCTTCTCTAGATTACACTGCTTCTCAATAGCTGGGTCCACAAAAGAAAATTCTATGGATGGATGATAGGCTCAAAAGCAGTTAGCAGCCTGGCCAGTGTGGCTCAGTGGTTGAGTGAGTGACTCAGTGCGTGAGCATCAACCTAAGAATCAAGAGTTCATGATTTGAATCCCAGTCAGGGCACATGCCCAGGTTGCAGTCTTGATCCCCACTAAGGATGTGCAGGAGACAGCTGATCGATGATTCTCTCTCATCGATGTTTTTATCTCTCTATCCCTCTCCATTCCCCCTCTCTCTAAAAAGTCAATAAAAATATATTAAACAAAAACAAACAAAAAAACAATCAGCAGATGAAAACCTAAATTTATTTAGCAGGCATGAAGAAGTATAAGATCAATGATCCTTGGATCAACAAATTCCCATAAAAACATGTGCCATTTCAGAATTCCCATAAAAACATGAGATTTTGGTGGTAGCTTGTCCAAAACTTCTTTTCCAGGGGTTCATGTTTGGCCGTCCCCCACTGTCTAACAGCTCACTGGCACACCAAACCCCTCTGCCCCCATTGTAGTGTGGGAGACTTGCTTTTCAAACAGAGATGTTTACAGAGCACCTATTTCAGATCCTAACCTCACTGAGTAGACACCCATAATAAGGCTGGGGGCTCAGTCTCCATTTTAGATCTTTGGTTTCTCCTATGACTATTGTCATGTTGGAGTAAAAATGGTGGAAGTAATGAATGGAAGAATGAGAAGTCCTTTCCGTGACATCTCCAGTATGACATCAGGTTATCTTCCATAGCACCTGAGTTTGTGTCTCATCTCTATCCCTTAGTGGCCGAGTAGGTTGGCCAGCCCATTTGATCTCTCTAGGCTTTGCTGAAAAGAGGCAGCCTTATAGGTGTCCTGTGAGAATGAACTGTGATGGTATAGATGAGAGCAGTCTATAAAGTATAAAATGCTCTTATAGACTTAAGATATTAGGTTGTCTACTGCCTCTTTCCCTGCAGATACTTCCCACTGAGTTGCCTAAAATAAATAAATATGAAATGACATTAGGATTTGAAACTATTTGAGGGATTCTAATTCCAGTGATAGTGAAAATGTTTGCCCTGGCAGAGTAGGAACTCTCTCTTTTTTGTTCCCACAATAACTATCATATCCCTTCATTGTAGAGCTTACCCCATGGAATTGTGAATGTCTGTTTGCATGTCTGTTTTCTCTCCTCAAGAACAGGGAGCCAATCTTAGTCATATTTTTATCCACGGTGCTTAACATTAAACCTGGCACACAATAAGGACTCTAAATGTTTAATGATATGAGTAATATTTACTAAGCATTTACTCTATGCCACCGTTTTAAGTACCTTACAAATATAAATTTATTTAATCCTCACAACAATAAAATTATCTACATTTTATCTGTGAGGGAGCTGGGGTGAGGTTCAAAAATATTAAGTAACCTGCTGAGTCATGCAGTGGTGGATCTGGGCTGTGTGGGATATGAACCAGGTGTTCTGACTTCAGACTGCTCTTAACTCTATACTCTCCTGCCTTTAAGACATCAGCACTCATTGTCCAAGTGTGGACAGTAACGGAAACTATAGCTAAAAGAAAAATGTTATTTCTTCTATTATTTTATATATACACATAATTCTACCACCTAAAGGTAACTATACTTGATATTTTTTTTCATTCTGTGGGTAATATTTTGTATACTTAAATTTATACTGTAAATGAATTTATAGTTTTTTTACTTTTATCATATTGTAATCATTTTTAATGATAAAAATATTCTTGCACAAATGGGTAGATCATTATTTAACCAAACATTCTCCCATAATTGGGCACTGCATTTCTCTTTCTAATTTAGGTGATTCCCTAATTAACAGTTTTGTGCATAAATCTTTTCTATAGATTATATTTTTGTGTGGTCCACAGAAGCAGATGTTATTGAGATTTATTTTATACACAATGCCAAATTGCTAGCTACAAAGACAGTACTAATTTACACCCTTACAGTAGGGTCTGAGCAGGCCTTTGATGCTGGAGAGGAGGTTTTGAGGGAGGAGAGTACAGAGATGGGGGGGTTCTGAGCAAGAAGGAGACCAGGAAGCAGTGAGTTGCCTACTTCAAAGTGTTAAGCAGGACTGGTCTTTGACACATAGGCCCTCCATCCACTTAGAAGAAGTGGAATGAAACAAAAGCTTCCCAAAGAGAAAATGGAATTCTGTAGTCTTAGGCTGCACCTCCTTTGTCTAAGGATCTGAACGGCTCCATTCTTACTAAGTGTGGCAAGCCACTAAGTCTTAGTTCATCAGCAGAATGATGATGTTGTCCTAAATTTGACTAACAGATAATAAAACATTTCAAAGGCAAAGCAACTCAAAGAAAATATTCTTGGAACTGTCTCTTTCTCTGCGTGTGTGCACGCACACATGTGTGCATGTACCTATGTGTAAGTGGGATGGTGGTAGAGTGGGGTAAGGGTGTCAGTTTGAGAACAGTTGCCAGTAAGAGAAATCAAAGGATCGAATTTGCCATTTTGCAGGTTTTCTGAGCTTCTTTTGTTAGGTTTGGCACACTGCAGTGAATTTAGAGCACCATGCTGAGGTCTTTTCATTAATACCTGGGAGGCTGTCTCTCGCCTATGGCACTTCAGTAGAGGAATTATAAATATATAATTCACCAAGTGTCTAACTTCATATCTTGTAAAATCCCAGTTTTAATTATCCAAGAAAAGCATTTACTTTTCTCTGCCTTCATCTTATGCCGTGAGTGGGTTTCCTGGCTTTCTCCATCTTTTTTTCTCCCTCCTTTTTCTCTTCTCTTTAACTCTCTAGCAATTATGTCTTGACTGCAGGGCACTCATATTTCCAGTTAGGGGCTCCATTTTTATTGTTTGTCTTCACAGTATCTATATTCACCTGTTTATATCTCTTGGCTTTTTTAGATCCCAAAGACCAAGTGTGTTTTGCTTACCTAGGTTTGCAAGAAGAAAATGACCTATATTAGTTTCAAAGCAGCAAACCTGGGCAGTGTTATGTGAGCTATAGAAGTTACAGATTATTTGCAGTAAAAAAAACTGCATCTTTTGACAAAAAGAATAGGAACCACTGGAGAGAACTGGTAGCATTTTCACTTGGCAAGTGAGAACTTTCCTTTTGGCCAGGAGCATTTTAATTAACACTTCAGAATCAGATAAACCTAAACGGAGGCCTGGCTCCACTTAATAGCTTACGAACTTGGCAATGATGTCTGAGTCTAAGTTGCTTCATCTGTGAAATGGGGATAATAATATTTACACCATAGAGTGGCTGGAAGGCTTAAATAAGATAAATCATATAGACCACTCGGCACAAGGCCTGGCCTGTGTGCTCCATAAATGTTGACTGCAATTATTTTAATCATTATTCTTAACATCATCATTATTGATTTGGTGCAAAATTTCTCACTTGCTTTATCCTATACACACAACTCTTTTTTTTTCTCTAAATGTAGCCTCTATTTTTCTTAACAGATGAAAGGGAGGGAATATTCTTCCCCATCAGCCAGTTAATATTGTGATAAGAATTGCACGTTTGTTGTATTTCTCCTCCTTTTGCACTTGTTTGGGAAACTGTTGTCTGTTCCCATGGATTGTGTTTGATTATGGGGTTAACTGATCCATAAATGGATAGGGAAGAGCATGAAGGCACCAGAGAAAATATTTATAAAGAAGCATCTCAGACATAAATATGTATTTAGCTTGTAATAGAATCCTTCAAGCCAGCGCTTTGCACTACCACCAGGATACATGGCTGAGAGCTTGCTGATACATTTTCCCTCCCACATACACTCTCTTATGGCTCTTACTATAAAAACAGTAACATATTAATAATAATAAAAAGGCCTTCCTAAAGATGCAGCATGTTATGACAAGTTGTTGGGCATTAACAGCAATTCTGTGATATGTAATTTGAGGCATATATTTTCAAAAACACCTTTCTCAGATCTATGGCATGCTTGATTCAACTCGGCTGCCGTGGTCTGTGTCTCCCTGAATTTTTTCTTTCATTGCTTGAGTTCACTTGCACAATTTTTCCCTTTTCTTTCCTCCCATGATCTATTTCCCACTTGCACAAAGCATCAAAATCTCTTCAAGGCTGGTCCCTCAATACTTACCCAAGCTTTCTATTCTGTATTTTAGGGAGTGGGGTAAAAAGCAAGAAGCCTTTAAAGTCATCAAGTAATTTTTCTGTGTTTTTTTTTTCTTTAATCCATTAAAATAAAGATCTTCATTCTTTGTTCTTCTTGGTCTTGACCATTTTAATAGATCAACAACTCACCCTCTTGGGCTTTTTCCTCGTGTAATGAACTGAGTAGAGGACAATAAACCCACTTGGTTAGAATCCAGAGCCTCAGGTTAAGTGTCTGTTTTCCATGTGGGCAGCTGGCTTTGCTGGCTTCTGCCATCACAGCCTAGAGAAATGCTGGTCAGAAGCAGGAGGAGAGTGTGAGTGGACCCCCCATAGAGTTACACCCCAAAGTCCCCAAGAAGGACTGAAAGTGCTTGTCCTTAGGCAATAGTGAAATGAGTTCAATATGCAGCCTTTTAGTGGGGGTAGAGTGGAAATAATTATTATTTTTATGAATTTGTCTACTGCTAACCTTTGAATACTTGGTGGTGGTGGGTGGGAATGGGGGTGGGTGGGTGGAGAGCACAATTCATCTTGTGGGTGAGATATTCTTGGGAAAATGGCTTGGGAGAGTTTACATGAAAGAGAAGACATTTCAGACTCAATATAGCATCACCAGTCATGAGAGGCTAAAATGCTCTTCATGAAGAGAAAACAGGTTTGGGGAATTAATGCTGCTCTTCTGGTTGATAGTTAGAGGTGGGAAATTTGAAGAGAGACTGTTGGAAACAGTAATACTGTCTAACCTTTATTGAGTGTTTACTATGTCTCAGTGTGTGTGTGTGTGTGTGTGTGTATGTGTGTGTGTTTGAAGGTGAAATTCATAAATTTCATAACATAAATTAACCATTTTAAAGTGAACAATTCAGTGACCTTCAATACAGATGCTCCTTGACTTACAATGGGGTTATGTCCCAATAAACTCACTGTAAGTTGAAAAATGTCATAAATAAAAAAATGCATCTAATACATCTAACCTACTGAACATCATAGCGTAGCCTAGCCTACCTTATATGTACTCAGAACACTTACCTTAGCCTGCAGCTGGGCAACACCAGTCATCTAACACAATGCATACACTGTGGAATATCAGTTGTTGACCCACATAATTGTGTGGCTGACTGGAGCAACAAGAGAGTATCATACTGCATATCACTAGCCTGGGAAAAGGTCAACATTCAGAATTCCAAGTACAGTTTTTACTGAAAGTGTATCACTTTTGCACCGTTGTCAAGTCCCAGCATGGCCAGCAGTCCTTGGTTATCCTTGGCTTCCAGCTGAGTCATCCCACCCTCTGGCTCCGTTTCCCAGCGGCATTCTTCCTGTGTGTCTTCCTTGATTTGCCTCTACCTACCTCTCCCTGTGCCCAGATTGCCCCTTTTCATAAGGGCACCAGGCAGATATTGGATTAGGGGCACCCTAATCAGTTTGTTTTTACTTGACTACCTCTGTACAAAGCCTGTTTCCAAATAAGTTCACATTGTGAGGCACTTGAGGTTAAGACTTCAATCTATCTCCCCCCCCCCCCGCTTTTTTTTTTTTTTTTTTAACACAATTCAACCTGTAACTCCCATTAGTGGTTACTCCTCATTCTCTCTCTCTCAGCCCCTGGCAACCACCAATCTGCTTTCTGTCTCTATGGATTTAGTTACTCTGGACATTTCATAAAAATGAACTCATACAATATGTGACCTTTTGTGTTTGGCTTCTTTCATGTAGCATAATGCTTTTGAGGTTCATCCATGTTGTAGCATGTTTCAGTACTTATTTCTTTTTTATGAGTGAATAGTATTATACTTGTTTCTCAAATGAAGAAATGAGGCACATAAAGGTTAAACAATGCATCCAAGATCATACAAGCAGGAGATATTGGAGGTGGGAATTGAACCTAAAAGACTGCTCACAAAGCCTGTGTGTCAGAGAGAAATGAGCACAGAGAGACATGAGCACTTGAAAGAGCATGGGCCAGCCACAAGGAGAGAAAGAGGGTGGGTGTGGCATGTCCAAAGGCCTCTTAAGAATGGTGCCTAATAGGCCCCACTAGACATGTGAAAAGATGCTCATCATCACTGATTGCTAGAGAAATGCAAAATAAAACCACAGTAAGATATCATCTCCCACCTGTCAAAATGACTACCATCAATAAAACAACAAACAAGTGTTGGTGAGAAAGTGGAGCAAAGAGAACCCTTGTGCACTGTTGGTGGGAATGCAGACTGATGCAATATGGAGTTACCTCAAAAAATTAAAGATGGAACTGCCTTATGATCCATCAATTCCACCTCTGAGAATATATATGAAAAAAACCTGAAACATAATTCAAAAGAATATATGCACCCCTATGTTCATTGCAGCACTATTTACAATAGCCAAGATTTGGAAGCAGCCCAAGTGCCCATCAGTAGATGAGTGAATAAAAAGCTGTGGTACATTCACACAATGGAATACTACTTGGCCATAAAAAGGAAGGTAATTGTACCCTTTTCAACAGCATGGATGGACCTGGAGAGTATTATGCTAAGGCCGTGGTCGGCAAACTGTGGCTCGCGAGCCACATGCAGCTCTTTGGCCCCTTGAGTGTGGCTCTTCCTCAAAATACCACGGCCTGGGTGAGTCTATTTTTGAAGAAGTGGCATTAGAAGAAGTTTAAGTTGAAAAAATTTGGCTCTGAAAAGAAATTTCAATCGTTGTACTGTTGATATTTGGCTCTGTTGACTAATGAGTTTGCCGACCACTGTGCTAAGGGAAATAAGCCAGTCAGAGAAAGACCAGTACCATATGATTTCATTCATATGTGGAATCTAATGAACAAAGTAAACTAACAAACAAAACATAAACAGACTCATAAATAGAAAACAAATTGACAGCTGTCAGAGTGGAGGGGTGTTGTGGGGCTGGGTGAAAAAGGTGAAGGGACTAAGCAACCCTCCCAAAAACAACAACAACAAACTCAGACACAGGCAATAGTATAATTAACAGAGGGAAAGGGAGGTAGGGGATGTGGAAGAGGATACAGGAGGGATAAATGGTGATGGAAGGAGACTGGACTTGAGGTGGTGAACACACAATACAATATGCAGGTATTGTATTATTCAATTGTACACCTGAAAATTCTATTAACCAATGTCACCCAATAAATTCAATAAAAAAGTAAAAAGAAAAAAAGAACCATGCCGAGTATTCAATTCTAAGTTGTTTTCCTGTTTTGTGCTGTGCAGCCACCTTCTACATTTCCCCGGAAACCTTCGGTAAACTTTTTTTACTTGACTATTTTGTATTAAGTGTGTTCTGGGAAGAACATGAAGGGTTGCATCCAGAGTGGAGGTGGGAATTTTAAGTGAAGGATGACCTGGAAATTGTAAATTCACAGATATTTGACTATGTTGTTGGAGAAGTAAGGGAAAGAAGGATCCTACATGGGCTGTAGGATTTGGGGATAGGCCCACATAGCTTTGTGTGATCATAGTGATGTCATCTAGAAGCTCCGGTGTATCAAAATTTATCTTTTTGCCCTCAGCACCCAAACTCATCACATTCTCTTGGATGAGTGAATACCAAAGTGGTGTGTGTCAGCAGTGGTGTAAGAATTGTTCATCTGGAATTCTTACCATTTGTAACAGCATGGATGGAACTGGAGAGCATTGTGCTAAGTGAAATAAGCCAGTCAGAGAAAGATAAATACCACATGATCTCACTCATTTGTGGAATATAATGAACAACATAAACTGATGAACAAAAATAGATCCAGAGACTGAGAACCATCTATCAGACCGTTAAACCTCAGAGGGAAGGTAGGGGAGGGCAGGGGTAAGGGGGAGAGATCAACCAAAGGACTTGTATGCATGCATATAAGCATCACCAATGGACACAGACACCGGGGGGTGGGCGGGCGAGAGCATGAGTAGGGGGGAGTGGGGGGGCAATGGGGGAGGATAAAGACACATATGTGATACCTTAATCAATAAAGAGAAAAAATGTATAAAAAAATTGTTCCTCTGCTAGATCAGTTTCATAGCAGTCCAAAAAATTCAAAAATTCTAAGAGCCACTTGCCAAGCCAGGGAGATGTGGTTCTCCACATGCAAATCAAGACTGGATTTTGAGGACTGGCATGGTCTCCTTTCAGAAACGAAGGCAGTATACTCATTTCCTAGGGCTGCTTCAAAGAACAGAAATTTATTCTCTCACAATTCTGGAGGCTAGACAAGGTGTTGGCAAGGTTGATTCTTCCTGGAGGACTCAAAAGGATAGTCCATTCCCATTGGACATGAGTGGCCAGGGACAATTAACTCCTGGTCTCAGTACTCAATGATGGGAGAGTATTCCACTTCGGCCACCCCTGCTGGCACCTTGGACTCCGAGCCTCAGCTTATGTGAGATCCCGGAGCCACCAGGATATAGAGTCATCTCAGTCAGAAGAAAACATGAGACGTGTTGGGTTTGGTGGATGTGAATGTGAGGCTGGAAATAGAGTTGGAGCTGTCTGTCTTGTTGGGAGTGCAGACAGAATGGTCTGACTGCTCTTGTAGTTGCTACCTCGGAGGTTTGTCGTCTACTGCCTAGTATAAACCTTGTTATGTGTTTGAAGGGGACCAAAGTTTTGCCACCCTAAAACTGCCATTTGGGATATTGATTGTAAGCTGGTTATTAAGAAACAAAAGACTTGCCCTGGTCAGTGTGACTCAGTGGTTAGAGCACTGGCCCACGCACCAAAGGATCATGGGTTTGATTCCAGGTCAAGGGCAAGTGCCTGGGTTGCAGGTTTGATCTCCAGCCTCAGTCCGGGTGTGTGTGGGAAGCAACCAATCAATGTGTCTCTCTCACATGAATCAATCTCTCTCTCTCTCTCTCTCTCTCTCTCTTCTCTCTCTCTCTCTCTGTCTCCCCCCTCCCTCCCTCCCTCTCTCCCTCCTTTCCACTCTCTCTAAAAATCAATGGAAAAAATATCCACAGGTGAGAACTAACAACAACAACAAAAGAAATAAAAGACTCATAGAACCTTTGACCCTCTCCCCTTTCCTGCCTAAACAGATTCAGATGGAAAACTTGCTTCAGGAAGGGAACCTTAGCACAATCACCTTAGCATTAGGCAAGAAGACTCCAAGCCTATTTTCTAGGTCATCTCCACCTCCCAACCCTGGCCCATCGTTTCTGTGTTGCCTACCTAAGAGGTACTAGTACCTGCCAGGTGTCTTCTACTCTTCCTCAGTTATTTGCAAATCACCCGTTCTCACTTTTGAAATCTAACATCCCACCCCACCTTTCTCCTTTGTCCGAAATGAAATAAATACCCAATTTTACCTAACTGATTTTGGGAATTTCCATGCTTATGTAAATTTCCCATGCTTATGTATTAAAATTCTCCTGTTAATCTGTCTCTGCTAATTTGACTATTAGTCCAGCTAGAAGAAATTAGAAGGTGGGAGAAAAAGTATTATTTTTATCCCCATATGATAATACTAGTTTTTTTCTTTTTTCTTTTTGTATTGAGCTTTAAAAAAGTGCATGTTTAGTGAAAAATGAAGTCCTAGAATCCTTTGCTCAGAAATGTTGATGATGAATGTGAAGACTGCACAAATGCTTATTAACATTTGCCATGTACCCCGGGGACTGTAATAATATCACCAACCACTGGAAACCCAGAAAACAAAGTTTTTTTAAAAAAGCATCACATCTATTTAAAAAATCAGCTATTTTAAGACAATTATGCCTGGTGATGACAATTTCACACATGTAGTGTGTGTTCTATATCACTCTAGGAAGTATGACTTTTCAGTTAGGTAAAATGATTATTCTTGCCAGTTAATTTTGTTTAATCTCTATTCCATTTTTTCTTATGCACATAGGAAAAGTAAAGTGATGTTATTAGTGGGATAGCTCCATTAGCAGAATAAGGATATCACAAATAGCTAGATGATGCAGTTTTATATCAGTTTCTTCAAGAGAAAACCAGATAATTTAAATAATGGTTTGATTTTTTTTTTCATACAATTTATGGATTCAGAGTAAAGCTTTCGGAAGTTCATTCTGTCAAAGATATACTTTCTGATATTATTGTAATTTATCGCTTCACTTAAGAACCAGTCAACAGTGGAGGTGGTCTTGGTACAACACACAGATTTTAGTGGAGCACAGCATCATAGGGAAAATGGTGTTATTACTAAATTCAGAAACCTGTGGAGTAGAAATGTATTTGGAATTAGATGTAGTGTGTTCATAGTTCATATCTATATCCAAACAAGCTGTGATATTCTACCAACAAAACTGAAGCTATAGGTGACAGACATAAATGTTTTTATTTGTACACTGGGAAACTCAAGTACAAAATACTCGGGATAGAGAAGATGTTGAGTAAAAAAGTGCTTCATCCTCGTGATAGGACTCTTCCTTTTCTGCATACTCTTAGATTTTAGAAATGTTTGAGCCTTAACTGGGCTACTTTGCACATCAACTCAAGTGTACTACAATATATATTGACCTTTTACTTTCTTTTTTTTTTTTTTTAACAAACGAGTCTTCTAAATTTTGTTACATTTTGTTCAAAATCAATTGGTAATCTTTAATCAGGCATTCAAAGAATGATGAGCCAAAAGCAAGCTTTTAGGAAAATGTAATTATTGAAAACAAAACTCATACTTACAAAACCAAAGGAAGAATTGAGTGAATTAAATAATTTAAATTTGAGAGTAAATAATTATGCTTTGAAATATCTTACTTATGAGAAGAATACTTCGATGAAGCTTTTACATTCATTTCGGTGAATTTTTATTCGGTACTGGAATGAAATGAAATTGAGAAGTTATATGATTTTGCAGCATTTAAAATTGACAAACATTAAAAATTATAAATAGAAACAACTTATTTGATGTTTTATCTCATAAAATATTTGTCAAAGAAAGTTTCTCAGAGTGGAAAAAACTGTGAAAATATTTGACCTGAAATATTAACACATATCAATAAAAAATAGAATTGAGAATATTTTCTGTTTATCAGAATTAGTTCTTTACTTACCAAGTATCTTAGCACCTGTAGAAAGAATATTTTCTTAATTAAAAATACTATGGTGAACAGAGAAGTTGAAGTTGTCAATAATTCAAATTTAAAAGTGATAGAAAGCAACTTTGAAGAAGATTGTAGGTAATTTTATGAAAAATAAAATATACATATTAAAAATACATTAGTTATCAAAATACCTGTGACATGGTATTTGACATAGCTATGACTCCAGAACTAATTAGAATAAGTATTTATGAACTAATATTTAGCTTATATTATTTTAACTGTACAGAAAAATTAATCTAAATAAATTTTTAAATTTCACTTTAATGTACTTTTTCAATTTTTAGAAGTGACTTTGTTATAAAAATAATTTTTGACAAGAGCTGTTTTATAGACCCATCATTACAGTAAAGCCAACCTGTCAATGTATAATGCATACTTTTAAAATTATATACTTTTATTTATTTTCCCTCTTTAACTCTCAAAATTGTCCCAGTGTGGATAATAATCATATAGTCATGTAGTTAAAACAGATTCCTATTTTGGGTGTGTTTCTTTTAAGTTCTATTGCCTCATTAATGACTTTGGATGATGTTTCACAGTCATTTCCCCACTTTCAGAATCCCGAATGCCAAGAAATGACTGCCTATTAACTACTCTATTAAAAGATGGATGTACCTTGAGTATTTGATGGCTTCTCACTCCTTCCCCAGCTCACTTAGACCTCTCGTCCCCACAACCATACACTCAGTAATAGTGACTCCCATCTCAAATTCACTCAGTAAGCATTTAAAATTTATTTTACTTTTATAAATAAAATTTTATTTGCATTCATTATGTATCATTAACTAATCATTGTATTGTTTATTTATATTACAATATATAGTTCTTTTCTATGTAGAAAGAAAGTGTAATTCTTTCAGTATTATAACGTACTACACACAAACATACTCACTAATGAGTTCATTAAGAGCCAAATAATTAGGTAATTGGTGTTTTAAATGTCTTATATCATGCAGAAATCCACAGTGGGTTGTTTCATAGGTAATTAAGGGATATAGGTAATAGAGGGAACACATTATTATTCTCCCTTTAGTGTAATAGAATATGGGCTATCCACTGGAATTTCAGGAAAAGATTCGAGTTAGATAACAAGGGACATCTATACTTTTGAGTGACTTTTATATTTATTATTTTTTCCAGCTTTACTGAAATATAATGGACATGAAACATTATGTAAGTCTAAGATGTATAATGTGTTGATGTGATACACTTGTATATTGCAGGATGATCATCTTCATAGCATTGCCAGTCACTCTACTAGGTCCTGGGGGTTTAACAGTGAACACACTAGACAAAGTGTTTTTCCTCATGGAGCTTAGGAGAAGGGCACTAACTATATACACAGTATAAACTATGTCAGGCAGAGATGCATGCTTAAAGAGGAAAATAAATCACGCCAAGGGGACACAGGCAGAGGAGGAAGTCTTTTCTGTGCAGTGCAGGGGCTGGAATGAGGGGCTGAAGCAACCACTTGGACATCTTGGGGAAAGAAGGCTAGGTGAGGCTAGGACAGGAGGATGCCTGTTGCGCTTGAGGAAAAGTGAAGGGGCCAGCACGGCTGGGGAGGAGGAAGCCATGGGGAGAAGGAAAGAGAGGAGACCAGAGAGGCTGGAGGACCTTGCAGGCCAGAGTAAGGACTTGGGATTTTATTTTCAGTGAGATGGGAAGCCACTGAAAGTTTTGAGCAGAGGAATGTCATCCCCTGATGTCTCAATTTTGAAGGGTGTTTGCTAAAAATTCAAGGTGATTTCATGTTTAATAAGGTTCTTGCAATTTTAATCTTCAGAGAGCAGGGAGGCAATTGAACCAGAAGAGATGTCTTGAGTGAGGGTCACATGGTGTTTAAAAGACTGAGATGTGGGAGGAGTGCTTTCTCAAGTCACAGCCCTCAGGGGACCAGGCCTCAGGTTACTGAGGAGAAAGGGTTCATGCACAGGCACTGGCAGTCAAACACTGAGAATTGCCATGGAGAATATTGGCTATTTTATTATGAATGGTGCCATCCAGGGGAAGGGGAAGCTAAAGCTCAAAAGCCCAAACTTCCCTGCCTGCCCAGGGTTCACGGCAGGTTTTTGAGAGTATAGGGGAACAGATATGTGGAAGTGCTGGCTCGGCATGTTTTAATTGGAGGATGGAGGAGCTTGGCCATTTCCTGTAAGGGGCGTTAACACAGGATCTCAGGACAGGACCATTCTGAGCTGGTCCTGGGGTTATACTCAGGAACATGGGCCTGGCTAGCTCTTTTCTTTTGTAGATATATCACATGATTAGCTTCTTCAGTCACAAGGGCCTGTTCAGCCAGAGGAAAAGGACAAGATAAATGTACCTACTGTAATTGCCCCTGGAAATGCAGATGTTGCTAGGACTCTGTATTTTATTGTCATCTAGAGGTTCCTTTCCTCCCCATCTCACCACATCTCCCTTGCCCGCCACCCCCCAACTTCCAGGTTAATGCTGCTTAGCAATTACACATCTGATCTTTCCCATTCATTCTGAGATGCTGATTAATACATAATTTATTCTTGAGCCCTTTTGAGAGTCTGAAGTTTCTGCAGAAGGGCTTTGTGGCAGGCCTGGAAATGAGGACGTGGGATCATTTGCCATTAAGGCTCACAGCAGCTGTGAGTGCCAGGGAGTGGAGGGCTGCAGTCTCCCCAGGGCCTCTCAGTCTTCCCAGAGTGGCCACTTTTCACTAACATCCGAACCAGAGGAAATGACCAACCTTTCCCCTGGCCTGTGGGAATATGCGCTCAGCCAATAACGCTGATGATCAAGAGTCTCTCCCACCCGAAGCTGCTTCGATTTGTGGTTTAGCCCAGTACATCTTAAAGAGCAGGGGGTGGGTGCAGGGAGGCGCTGGGCAGCTGCCTTAGGCAGTGCCCATTGCGTGGGAGAGGCCAGAGGGGCTGGACTTGCTCAGAGACTGCACCCAGGTTCCCTACCAGTATCCATTCTCCTCCTCTCCCTTGGTAACAGATGTTAATTTTGTTTGTAGCAGGAATGTTGCAAGTTCCTAATGAGCCAGTGACATGGAAGAGAGGCCTTCTGAATGGGGTTTTGGGGAAAGCTATTGTTTTTCTGATAACAAAGAACAGCAGTCTGGAGTAGGAATTTTGATGAGGAAAGTGAAAGTCCCATACTAAGGACTGTAAAGCAGAAAGACACTGGAGCTCGGGACTATTGAACCTGCCGAAGGGCGTGAGTACCAGTTCTTCACTTGGACCTATTGTTAAGTGAGGAAAAAGTCATCCCACTGACTAAGCAGGTGTAACAGTTTTGTTACAGCGGGTGAAAGCGGTCCTAACTGCTGACTGTACCTCACCCTTACAGGTGGCAGCTGGGCTCTGACACTTACCTGCCGTGTAGCCTTAGGACAACACTTAAACCCTCGAAGCCTCAGTTTCCCCATTTCTAGAATGGAGACAGTAACATCTTCCCCACATGGGTGGGTCCTGAGGGAACCCCAGGGACTCTGTAAGTCCTGTACGGGTCTGGATTCATTGCTGTTGTTGGTAGCCAGTGGGCTCTGGCCCTCTTGGGCAGGGGGGGGGGGGGGGGAGCGGTGTGGTTTGACATGGTAAGTAAGTAAGGAAAGAGTGTTTAGAGGGGCAAGGAGTTAACTCTCAGGAGTAATAAACAGGCCAAGAGGTGAAAAATCTCCCAAGAACAGATACACCCAGTCCAGCCACCAGGAGGTAGCACCCAAGGGTGTGAACTTGCCGAGGTCAGGTGTCTCTTGCTGAATCAGGAAACCAGGGCGTGGGTGTGGCTGGACCCAGTTTGCAGGTGTGAAGTTTCCGTGGCTGCAGCTGGTGAGGAGTAAGGGCCCTGTGGCTGCAGGTAGATCCTCACGAATATGAGGATGATGCAAGTAGTGTGTGTGTGTGTGTGTGTGTGTGTGTGTGTGTGCGTGCGCGCACACACATGCACGTACACATGTACACACACCATGCTAGGCCTTGGGCAATGGTAGGCCAGGGAGTAATCCTTTAAAAATGAAAGTCTAATTTTTCATTTCTCTCTTTTAAAAACCCTCTACTGCTCCTAGGCATATACCCAAGTGGGGATTGGATAGTGACAGCTAAGGGGAGCAGTGTTTCTTTTTGGAGTAATGAAAATTTTCCAAAATTATTTGTGGCAATGGCTGCAAAATTCCATGAATATACAAGCCATGGAACTGCACACTTTAAATGGATGAATTGTATGGTATTTGAATTATGTCTCAACAAAGTTGTAAAAATATATAATGCTTTATTAGTTTCTCATTGCCAGCAGGCTAGAGGCTCCTCCAGAACTGCCTTCTGTTGGCCACTCTGGTCTGACCAGCACCTACTGCCCAGGTGTATCTGTACCTCCAGCCACAGGGAATATTTGTATTCTCCTGGCTGCATCACGTGGCCTCATGCCTCTGGGTCATGGTGCCTGTTAGAATTCTAGCTCTGGTTCTGTAAAGTGAGGCTCCCCTAACATTTCTCTGGGAGAGCCTTCCTTGATGCTGATTACTCCCATGCTATTCATTCATTTAGCTGTTGTCTCCCCTGCTAGACTGCAGGCAACTTGAAGGCAGGAACCATGCTCTGTTTGATATTGTGTCTCTAGCCAATGGCTTTCTACAGCCTGTGGGGAGTGTGTGGGGACCGTCTGGGCAGGGAGGAGTTTTCATCCCGGCTCTGTTTCAGACTGCCTTCACAAGGTGATGATAAAAAGCAGACTGACTGCTTCATCACCATGTTTGTTTTCTACAGACAATGTGCCCCATTGTTGCTTTGCATCAGGGAAACCACTCCCATCCCCCCTGCCTTGATAAATGTTAAATGTAGTGCCTGGCACATAGTAGGTAGTTTATAAATGAGGGTGGCTGGATCCAGAGGTCAGGCAACGGCTAGAAAGGAAGGATTGCACTAGAAAACCGCTAGAACAAGGGGATGCTCAACAGACCACACCAGAGGGAGGGGCTCAGGACCTGTTGTGGAGTCCAGGACTCAAGGAAGCTGGCAGACTCGATGGAGTATTTAACAAATCTAGGAAGAAGTCAGATGAGAAGATGTATGGTGACTATTGCTATATTGAGTTCTCCCCATGTGGCTTTTCTTCAGTGACTTTTCCTGTACGTTTGTCCCTATGTTTTCATTGGCCCTTCCCTCTGGGTGCAACTTCCCTCTCATCAGCTATAAAGACTCCTGTTGACAAAGATTCTATATCAGGGCCTCCAAGAAAACCAATCAGCTTCACATATTATAATCCTCAAACAGTGAGCACCTACTGCGTTTATAGCACAGAACTAGATACTCTAAATGCGTTAGCTCATTCAATATGTTAGTGACACCCATGAGTATATCCAATAAGGTAACATTAGGCCGGTCGGTGTGGCTCCAGTGATTGAGCATTGACCTATGAACCAGTAGGTTCAGGTTCAACTCCCAGTCAGGGCACATGCCTGGGTTGCGGGCTTAATTCCCTAGTAGGGGGTGCGCATGAGGCAGCCAATCGATCAATAATTCTCTCTCATCATTGATGTTTCTATCTTTCTCTCCCTTTCCCTTCCTCTCTGAAATCAATAAAAACATTTTAAAAAATAAGGTAACATTAGCAGCTGTGACAAACAACCCTAACATCTCAGTGGGTTAACACAATAAAATTATTTTTGTTCATTTCACAGTGCAATATGGCTTGTATCTCTGTATGTATTTGTGTGTGTGTGTGTGTGTGTGTGCGTGCGCGCGCACACACACACGCATGCTGGGCTGAGGAACTCTGCTCTTTGTAGACTCTTAGGGAGCCAGGATCCATCACTTGGTGGCTCCACTTTCTATAGGCCCTCAGAGTCCTCCGCTGGGTTTTTGCATCCAGTTGCCTAAGGAGGAAGAGACAATGCATGGAAGGCTCTATGAAGGTCTCCTTCTCTCCACATCCCATTCACCAGAGCTCATTCATGGGGGCACTGCAGGCAATGCTGGGGGCTGTTCGCTGTGTCTAAGAGAGGGAACGAACTGGATTTGGTGGACACATGGCATTGTGTCTGTCACAGATAGTTAATATTGTTATTATTTCACAGATTGGCTAAAATTAGCTATTTTACAGCCAAACAGTGAGCTTTTTCCCTGAGAGGAAGTTTATCTGCTGCTCTAAAGTCCTTGAACCTTGTGTGGATTCTGGGGAATTGAAGAAGCTAAATTTTTAAATTTTATCTTATTGTTTAAAGTATTACATATAGTAGTACATATATCTCCTTTTTTTTCCCCATAGACCTTCCCCCAGCCTCCCCTACCCCCTGTCACATGCCCTCATCAAACCCTCCTCCCCCCCCAGTGTCTTATGTCCATTTCTGTGCTTATATGCATGCATACAAGTCCTTTGGTTGATCTCTTCCCCCTCCACCCCCCCAACACTCCCCAGCCTTCCTGCTGTAATTTGACAGTCTGCTCGGTGTTTTACTGCCTCTGTGTCTATCTTTTTGTTCATCAGGTTATAATGTTCTTTATTTTCCTTAAATGAGTGAGATCATGTGGTATTTTTCTTTCATTGCCTGGCTTATTTCACTTAACATAATGCTCTCCAGGTTCATCCATGCTGCTGCAAATGGTAAGAATTCCTTCTTTTTTTATAGCAGCGTAGTATTCCATTGTGTAGATGTACCATAGTTTTCTAATCCACTCACCTGCTGATGGGCATTTAGGCTGTTTCCAAATCTTAGCTATGGTGAATTATGCTTCTCTGAACATAGGGGTGCATATATCCTTTCTGATTGGTGTTTCTAGTTTCTTGGGATATATTCCTAGAAGTGGGATTACTGGGTCAAATGCGAGTTCCATTTTTAGTTTTTTGAGGAAACTCCATACTGTTCTCCAAAGTGGCTGCACCAGTCTGCATTCCCACCAGCAGTGCATGAGGGTTCCTTTTTCTCCGAATCCTCGCCAGCACTTGTCGTTTGTTGATTTGTTGTTGATTGCCATTCTGACAGGTGTGAGATGGTACCACATTGTCGTTTTGATTTGCATCTCTCAGATAATTAGTGACTTTGAGCATGTTTTCATGTGTCTCTTGGCCTTCCTTCTGTCTTCTTTCAAAAAGATTCTATTTAGGTCCGTTGCCCATTTTTTTATTGGATCATTTATCTTCCTTTTATTTAGTTGTATAAGTTCCCTGTAGATATTGGAGATTAAACCTTTATCAGTGATAACAGTTGCAAATATGTTCTCCCATACAGTGGGCTTTCTTGTTGTTTTGTTGAAGGTTTCTTTTGCTATGCAAAAGCTTTTTATTTTGATGTAGTCCCATTTGTTTATTTTCTCTTTAGTTTCCATTGCCCTAGGAGCAGTATCAGTGAAGAAATTGCTTCGGCATATGTCTGAGATTTCTCTGTGGATTCCTCTAGTATTTTTATGGTTTCCTGTCTTATGTTTAAGTCCTTTAGCCATTTTGAGTTTATTTTTGTGTATGGTGTAAGTTGGTCTAGTTTCATTTTTTTTTTTGCATGTATCTGTCCAATTTTCCCGACACCATTTATTGAAGAGACTGTCTTGACTCCATTGTATGTTCATACCTCCTTTATCAAATATTAATTGAGCATAGTGGTTTGGGTCGATATCTGGGTTCTCTATTCTATTCCATTGGTCTATATGTCTGCTCTTGTGCCAGTACCAGGCTGTTTTGAGAACAGTGGCTTTGTAATACAGCTTGAAATCTGGTATTGAGATCCCACCTACTTGTTCTTCTTTCTCAGGATTGCTGTGGTTATTTGGGGTCTTTTTTTATTCCAGATGAATTTTTGGAGAGTTCTTTCTAGGTCTGTGAAATATGCCGATGGTATTTTAATGGGGAGTGCATTGAATCTATAGATTGCTTTGGGTAATATGGACATTTTAATGATGTTGATTCTAGCAATCCATGAACATGGTATGTTCTTCCATCTGTTTACGTCTTCCTCTATCTCTTTTTTTCAGTGTCCTGTAGTTTTTTGCATATAGATCTTTTACCTCCTTGGTTAAGTTTATTCCCAGGTATCTTAATTTTTTTTGGTGCCATGGTAAATGGGATTGCTTTTTTAGTCTCTCTTTCTGTAAGTTCACTATTGGTGTATAGAAATGCCATAGAGTTCTTGGCATTAATTTTGTATCCTGCTACATTGCCAAATTCATTTATTAAGTCTAATAGTTTTTTGATGGAGTCTTTCAGGTTTTTTATGTACAATATCATGTCATCTGCAAATAAGGACAGCTTTACTTCTTCTTTTCCAATTTGGATGCCTTTTATTTCTTTGAATAAGCTAAATCTTGCAGTAGTGTGGTGAGGGATTCCTAAATACGTTCTCACTTCTCTGAGACGTTCTGCTTTTCCACTTTCGCTGGCAGCCCTTCCACTCTGGTTGGAAGTTAACAGCTGACATCCCTGGCTCCCAGCCCAGGCTGATGTTGCACAGTGAGATCTCTCTTGCCAGGTGGGCAGCCTCAGGTCCTGTGGGATGTTCCCTTCATAATAGTTTCTTCATTGGGATAAGAAAAGGCTAAGGATGCAGAGATACAAAGGAAGTGGCATGGAGGAGGAGCAGGAAGGACTCTGCTGAGCTTGATAGTCCTTTCTCTTTAAGGAGAGATAATAGATGATTATCTGAAAGTAGGGGATTGTCTACTTGTGATGAACTGGTTACTTCAGATGGACATTTTCCCCTTTCGCTAGACGAAACAGGCTCAAGCCCAGGTTCAAGTGTGGGTCCTGGAGGGTTCTCCACCATCACCATCTATTTCCCCCTTTGCCCTATGCTAGATTCTTTAGGGTATTCCTTCTTCTTCTTCTTCTTCTTCTTCTTCTTCTTCTTCTTCTTCTTCTTCTTCTTCTTCTTCTTCTTCAGTCCTTTCACTAGGGAAAATAGCCCATGAAATTTCATGTTGTTCCTCACCCAAACCCTCTACTCAGCAATACCTAAATAGCTATTTCTTTCTTTTTTCTTTATTGTGCTTTGTTTCTTTTCCCCCAATGACCTAGTTAGTGATTATCATTGTGGCTATCTGAGAATGGATACAACTGAAGGAGAGATGGGTAAAGGACTTACCAGAGGGAGAGAAAGGGGCCTCAGAGAACAGAAATCATCAAAAACAAAGACTTGAGATACAGTTCAAACAGCCTCATCATTATTAATCTAGGAACCTTAAAGAGGGTTGGCAACAAGAAAAGGGCAATAAAAAAATCCTAATGATGAGCCTGCCAAGGATGTGAAGGTTATCCAATCCTCTGTGAGCCAGAATGATTGCAGGCCTTTCACTTCCTTTGTTCTTCACTGGGGCCATAGAAAGTGTATTGTGTAGGCAACAGGCCCCGAGAGACAGGGGGTGGAGAGCAAGCAGCCTGCAGCAGATGACCTCTCCCTGTGGGTTGTCGGCTGGGTTTGAGAGGCCTCCACGGTGCTGGGCAGTCTACTGGGCATGTCTAGTCAAATATGAAAACTATTTCTTAAGGGTCTGGCCTGGACATTGGCCAAACAGAATGGAAGTTGCCTACCATCCTGAATCTGGGGGCAGGCAGGCCCCTCTCGTGCCAAGCCTTGCCTACTCAGTAAAGTTGTTAAGATGTATGGGTGGACTAAGGGCTTTAGGTGAAGGATGGAGGCATCTGAGGCAGTGGGTGGGAGATGGACTTTGGGAGTGTGTTCTTTGTCAACTAGTACGCGATATTTCAATCTTTAACAATTAGTCCAGCTGTCCTGATGTGTGCCCACTGTATTCCTGCCTCAGAAACATCACTCCTCTCATTGGCACTGCTGAGGTGATTGAGCCATGACATGGAATTGGAGCTCTCGGTGGAACCATTCGCTGGCTCTTTTGGAGAAAATTACTCAGGCATTGTAGATGACAACTGCCAAGAGTGCAAGATTCAAGGACCACCAAGGCCATTGCCCTTGACCTACCTGACTCTCCTCAGCGTGCTTTTCCCTAGGATGTCTGCTCCTTCCCTCTACTCAGCCACTTTGGTCTCTTTCCCTATTGGGCCCTTGCTCTCAATTCCTCGTGCAGGTCCCATGGATTTTAATCAAAGGCAAGGAAGAGGCAGCTCATGGGTTGTCATTAGTATGATGGGATGTGAAATGACCACTGTATTGTTTTCATTTCTCCAAGACAGCAGCCTGGTGTTCTACGTTGTCAGCTCATTAGAGGATGTCACTGAGAAATGCAAAATAGCCCAACCCCAGCACTATCAGCTCCTTCCAATTCCCTTAGCACAGAACATCAGAGCTGGGGCATGCTAATCTGATTTCATCACTTGGGCAGTGGAGTTTTTATTGAGCTCACTCAGAGGAGGCTGCAGGGCTAAAATATTTGTGCAGCGGGGAGGGCAGACAGCAGGTGTATTTCTACAATAATTTAAGGCTATTTTTAATCTGATATGCTTTAAACTCAAGATAGGTAGCTTCAATATACTAAACCATTTAAGAAAGGAGAAATCACTGAATGTTGATTTCTTATAAGACTTTAGGCAAATGACATAGCTTCTGATTTTTCAATGTAATTATTTAAAAATATTTTTTATAGATTTCAGATAGGAAGGGAGAGGAAGGGAGAGGTAGAAACACTGAGAGAAAATCATTGATTGGCTGCCTCCTGCATGCCCTCCATTGGGGATTGAGCCCTCAACCCAGGCATATGTCCTGACCTGAAATCAAACTGTGATCTCCTGGTTCATGGGTCGACGCTCAACCACTGAGACACACCAGCCAGGCTCAATATAAGTTAAACTACCCAAGTTTATAATAAAGAAAGCAACCCCTTTATTGAAGCAGAGTAGTTCAGAATTGCCTCACAATGCTTCTTACACTTTCCCTGAAAAGACTCTGACACCCGAGGACCAAAATCCTAAAGGTAAGTTCAGAGAGGCTTGCAGGAAATTGAAACTTCTTCAAAGTCACAGATTCTAAATTTAAATGGTAAATCTTGCATGCTACTCCCTAACCTAGCTGTGTTTTAATGTAAAACTATATATCTGGTTTGTAATATAAAAAAGACCCTCTCATCTCCCTAAGCCTTTGGTAGTGTCACACTGCTTGTGGCACACCCTGTGCCCTCCTGTGGTATCTGCCTGCAGAAAATGCCAGCGTGCCCTTTTCATGCTGCTGCAGCCCAGGAAAGGGGGGCTGAGGGAGTCCTGGCCTGGAGAGACCAGAGGCTGGTAGGTGTAGACCAACTCTGGCATTTCTCTAGGCCTTCTTGGTCCCCAAGATCCAGTCTAGTTTGTCATTGCATCCTCATTACTGGGCTTTTGGGACAGTCTGTTCCACTCCCAGGTCTAAAAGAGAATCTGGACATGGGGGTGGATGTATGTTCCCAGTTTTCAAAATTTTCCTTGTGCTTTAAGTTTGAGTTGGGATAAAGCCACTCTCTTGAGTCTAAGTGTTTTTATGCGCAAAACATAGCTCAGAAGAAAATTTCATCCTTAGAGAGAAATATAATATTATGAGGGTTATTTATGTCTTAAAATGTAGGACCCAGATGGTGATCACTACATTCCACCGAAAGGAACCAAGTCTCCTCGGAGAAGTGGTTGGTTCCAGTCCAGGAGAAATATACAAGATGACCCCCTTGTGATTAAGCCCTAGTGGGTCTTGTCGTCCCGAAATGCGAGCAAACTCTTAAAGGCACCAGGATGTGTCAAAAATACCCAGGAACCAACCTGAATAAGCTCCTATTGTCCAACGGGGGGATAATTCAGACATCAGTAAAGATAGTCACTGCCATAGTTGGATCACTTTCAATCTCCAATATAAAAACCCCGTGGTAACGACCAAACGCCAAAAGGCACCTGCTGAACTTCATCTGATTTCTTCATGGGAACAAGTAAGTGTTGCTCTGTTCAATTCTCATCTTCCAACCAAGGAAAGGTTAGGGCAGGAAACTATTCTTATCTCTGTCCACAACTGTCTTCAAGGTGGGAGGGGCTACAGCGAGGCGCGTGCGAGTGGGCGGGGACTTGACGCTGGGTCCCAGGGCGCACAGGGTCTGGGTCTCCGCGATTTAGCATGGTGGGCCTCTAGTAACTTAATAACCTTGAGTTAGTTCATAAATGATTCGTGTGAGAAGAAATCTTACTGATCGCCATTACAGGATTCTCAGAAACTACCTCATTACTTTGAAAACTGACAAATGAAAGAAGTATTTACTCGCTTCTACTCTATGGATTCTACCTCAGAAAAGCCCAAAAGTTGACTAGGAAGTTTTTCTTTATACAAGTAGTTCAGCTAATAAATAAAAAATGAACAATGGAATTAGAACACAACATTTTATAACCCCAAATGAATATATAGATCCAGGGCAGGGCTTCTCAATTTTGCATTATTGACATTTTGGGCCAGATCATTTTACTGTGCATTGTAGCAGCATCCCTGGTGTTTATCTACTAGATTCCAGTAGCACCCCTTCCCCAGCTGTGACAACCAAAAAGGTCTCCAGACATTGCCAATGTTCCCTGAAAGGCGAAATCACCTTGGTTGAAAAACCAATGCTCCACACCAGTGATTTTTTTAATCTTTCTCATCTCATGGCACACATAAACTACTTACTAAAATTCTGTGGCACACCAAAAATATATATTTTTGCCGATCTGACAAAAATAGGTATAATTTTGATTCATTCACACCAGACAGCTATTATTGTGTTAGCTGTTGTCATTTTTTAAATTTGACAATTTTAGGGAAAGAGATCAGTGCCCCTGATTAAACAGTCAGGCATTGCATGTTTTAAAAATTCTTGCAGCACACTAGTTGAAAATCACTGCTCTAGGCAATAATCATCAATGGTTGATAAAAAAGCATCATAAAAAGAGGGACAACTGGACTTTATATATCTCTACTGATGAAATTACACACTACCTACCACCTTTGAAATTCTTACCAAAACAAAACAAAAACAAGCTAGCAAGTGGGGCCCTGATCACCCCGCCAGTCGCCCCACACACAGAGGGCAACCAGCGGCAGTGGCAAGGGATGGGGCTGGCTGCCAGCAGCCAAGGGAAATTGGCCCTGATCGCAGGCCAGGCCTAGGAACCCTACCCGTGCACTAATTTTATGCACCGGGCCTCTAATTATAAATAAAATCATATGTCTGGGATTTGGTTTAAAATAACCCAGAAAGGAAGCACATAGGTGAAATAAGATTGGCCACACATTTATAATTGTTGGAAGTGGATGGTGGGTACATGAAATTCATTGTGCTATTATATACTTTACATGTTTGACTATTTTCATAATAAAAGTTTTTTAAAAAGGTGTGGGCTTGCAGAAAAAGTCCCGATATTGAGAGAAGATTGCACTTAGTCCATTTTATTAGCTTTGCCCCTCAGGGTCTGATTGGACTGCCCTGTAGATAACAATGGAAGGTCCATTTTCTGCCCGGAAGCCCGTGCCTGCACATGGGTGCTCAGAGTGAGTGGCAATGAAGAGAAGGGTCAGCCCCTGTCCTCCTGTTAATTAACTATTAATCGTTCTCCATAATGGAGTAACTGATTCATGGTTTTCATAAATTTATTGGCCCCAGTTAATGAAGAGGCTAATGCAGTACCTTTTGGTATATGTCATTCCTTTGGGGAATTTGAATGTCCTTTTTGGCAAATTGCAGAGCTTGGCCGTTACAAGGAATGACAGCTGCTCATGTTTTGGGCTTTAGGAAATGGGTGTGTCCTGCAGGGAAGGCAGAGAGAGTGGAGAAACCTGGGGTTCCAGGCTGAAAGGGGAACATGTCCAGGTGAATGAATAATGTATATGTACTTCTGGCTGCGTGCAGGCAGGGGAGTGCTGTTGTCTCTGTCAGGGTAATGGTTTTAAAAGGTAACCTATGTCTGGTCCCTTCCCTCCCCCAGTTCATCCTCCTCCTTTTGTCAGCCCCTCCCTCCTAGAAAGCCATCATCTTATGCTTGTTGCCTCAGGGGAAGGATGTGGTAGGATAGAGAGCAAATGGCCTGGGTGCTTTTGCTGTCTTTCACAGACTTCAAAGGACTATGCCCTTAGGGAGAAATGTCAGATGAGGCTGGCTCCCTATACCCATCATTACCCCCAAATCTAGGTAAGGTTTTCCCAGGGGTTAAGAAAGGAGTAAAAGCAGTGGATAAGTGATGATCATATGGAGAGAGGCACCCTGCATCCTATTCCAGGGGCTGACTGCAGAGTGACACCAGGCTTGTGGCCTCAGCAAGCACATCAGAGACTTCCCTGGTCCTGTGTGGCACAGGTCAGATCAGGATGCTCCCCTGCCCCTTACGCATCTGTGCAGAGACTATAAAGAAGAGCCAGTGGAAGTGCCTGGTGGACAGTGCTGAAGGCTGTCTCAGTGGACCTGTGGGCCCATGGCTGCCTTAGCACACACCTGCACAGGCTGACAGCATCCAGGCCTGCGGGCCAGCCTTTCTCACAAGATCCAGCTCCACATAACTGCTCCAGCCAGGGGAAGGGTCTCCAGAGTTGACTGAGACAAAATTTCTGCCCCTCAGGAAGGACGGGGATGCAGCAGGCCTTCTGGGTGGAGGTCCATGCCCACCACAGCAAAAACACCAGATTAAGTCACAACAATAGGCTAGTTGTACATGATTATCTTTCTTTCTTTTTTTTTTCTTTCCCTTTTGGTGCACATTATGCTTTTGCGTGCACATGCAAGTGTTTCAAGGGTCTATGTGCACAATTACAAATACTATACTAAAACTGAGATTTGTGTTTTTATTATAAATACCATTTCTACATAAATACTTTTGCCATCACTCTTTCTAAAGTTGTGAAATACAGAGTGTCCCCAAAAATGTATATACACTTTAACAACTGATTGCTGAATTTTGAAAATAAAATATATTTTAATAAACACTGCCTTTCTAATTATTTAGAGTGTGAGTATACATTTTTGGGGGATAACCTATATTTTTGGAAGAGCTGTTTATCTTTGTTGTTTTCCACTTATATTTCTCATTATCCCTTCAGTACACTGACATTGGTGCCCATTGCTCTATAGTAATGGATAGGCATTGACCTCCAAGGTACAAAATCCAGTTCCAGTACTCTTTTCCGAAATGTCTTCTCTCTTGACCTCAGTGACCTTGGGCTCACTTTACTTTTCTTTATTTTTCTTACACTTTATTGCTCCTCTTTCAACATCTCCTTTGTTTTCTTCTCTCCTCATATTCTTTTTATTCGAGCACAACCCAACCTTCTGTCATCAAAACTCCTCCTCTTCCTCCAAGGGTGTCCCATCTCCCCTATGGAAAAATAACTGTCAGGCACTCCATGCCTTCCATTAGCTGAGGACTTGTCCATTGCTCATTCTGAAAGCTACTCTGACCCAGTGTACCCAGGGAAACCAGATTCATGGGGTTCACTCTGGAAGGCAATGCTGAATTCCAGGAAATGGTTGACCTCCAAAGGAATTTAAGATTAACTCAAATCCCATATTCACATTTTCTTTTTTTAAGCTTTATATTTATTGTTGGCACTATTACAGATGTCTCCATTTCCCCCCACCTTTGTCCACCTTCACCCAGCCCCTGCTGCCCCTCTTCCCTCTGGCCACCACCACACTGTTGTCTGTGTCTGTGGGTTATGCATATACATTCTTTGGCTAACCCCTTCACCTTCTTTTATCCAGTCCCATTCCCTTCCGTCCTAATAGCTGTCAGTCTATTCCATGTATCCATGCTATATTCACATTTTCAAAGACCATCAAAAAGGGAATCCAAGCATGGAGTTTATAGCCACTGGTTCTCCAGTTTGATTCTCTATTCCAATCTCCCTTCAAATTATTCAGACTCTTACTCTCCAAATCTTAGAAAACTCTCTTATTCTTCCCCTTCATTCCTTACTCTGATTAGTTCCTTTTCGTAATTGCAGGATCCTTACCAACCTGCACCCCCAGCTGTTCTCAGTGAGGCTGAACTGATAATAGAAGTTTCCTCATGCTGTGGGAGCAGCACCCTGAGAAATGGAGTAGACAGGAACAGAGGAGTCAGAACAGTTAACAAGCTCTGCTTTCCAGTACGCACAATCTCCTCTACCACACACATTTGTTTTCTCCCCATTGCTGGTCTCTGTTCCTCCAATGACACAATGCCCAAGTTAGAAACTGCTGTGGACTGAGTATTTGTACCCATCCCCTCCCACCTGCCCGCCCCCCTCCCTACCGAATTGTTATGTTGAAACCGAATCCCAATGTGATGATTTTGGGAGGTAGGGCCTTTGGGAGGTGATTAGGTCATGAGGGCAGATTCCTCATGATGGGATTAGTGCCTTTATGAAAGAGGACTAGAGCCTCCTCCCCCTTCTGCCATGTGAGGTTACAGTGAGAAGAAAGAAATCTATGAACCACGAAGAGGGCTCTCAACAGACACCTAACCTTAGTTGGGTTATTTCTGAATCTATGAGCTGATATTCCTGACACTCCTCTCTCTGACCCCCAATCTACCATTGGCATGCTGCTGCTGAGAAGCAGGTCCGGTCACCTCACTCTGTTGCTTGACAATTGCTCATGGCCCCCCTTTGTGTGCATATAGCTCAAATTATTTCTCTGGCGTTCCCAGCCTCTATATTGTTCTTCCTTTACCATCACTCTCCTCAATGACCCTGCACAGTCTGGCTATCTCACCTCGTCTATTCACCGTCCCTCACTTTTCCCTTGACTTTCACACTTAGAATTGTGCTCACAATATTCTATTCCTTGGAACACCTTCCTGCACTCCTCTAACCGAGCAACTTATGCCAACCCTCCAGGTCCAACCTCACTGCTACCTTCTGCATGAGCCTCCCTGTTTGCTGGTCCTCAGCCCAGGCCCACTGCACATGTTCTCCACATGGTGCTCATAGGAAGTGGTCCATATCTTTATGATGTCACTTGTCACGCTCTGTGTGCCCGTTTTACTACATTGTAAGCTCAAGGGAAGGGGCATTATTCATTTGGAAAATCTTCAATATCTAACCCACAGAAGTTGCTGCATCAATGATGCCTTATCCGCATGGAACAAATTAGTGTTTGCTCACTGTGTCTCTTCATCTTGTTATTGTGTAAAGCCTAAAGGAACCTCTGATTTCTGCCTGTAGGACTGAAGGTGAAAGAATTTCACTCTACATCTAGGTATCTGGCCCAGCAGCTAGGCTATTTGAATGAGACAGTGAAGCAATTTATTGGTATAAAAAGATCCAGTTGAGTCAAAGCTGCTGAGCAACAGATATTTACTCAGTTGTAAATAAACCTGCTGCGTGTGAAAACAGAGATTTACAACGCAGCTGTATTAGTGTATTGTTATTCACTTCATAAAGTAAATCACCTTTGCATCTGCTCCTCTTCCCTATTCACTACCTTGTCCTCCTAGCACAAAGGAAATAGTCAAACCCTGAAATTCTATATTTTTAAAGAAATTAGGTCATTCAATATTTTTCTAAAATCTCTCTAATTTGAGTACTTTTTTTTTTTTTTCATCTTCCTTGCCAATACTCTGCTCAGGCCATTTTCTCATTTCTAGATTATTGCAATGACCCTGGCTAACTTTAGGCCTCAGCTTAGATAACACACACCTTAGGTAGCCCTACCTTTCAAAGCTTTTCTCCCCAATATTGGGTTAGGTGACTTGCCCATATGCTCCTCTGCATTGTACTGTAAATGTCTTAACTTTTCCATATCCCCCATCAGATTCAAGTTATCTCTAGTGCCTCACATATTAACCTATTGCACTCAGATGTCGAGTGCAAATTACTCTTTGAATGTGTCAATAATTTGAAATACAAAAAAATCCAAATAAATAAGTTTGTATGAAAAGAAACTCCAGTTTTTTATTCTACTGCCGCGCTTTGTAAAATCTGGGGTATTTAAAAAATTAAATACCGAGTAGAATAAAGGAATCGAGAAAAAAGCAAGCGAGTGCAAAGGGTTAAGTACTCAATAAATTGTGATTGCAAAGGAATTACAAAGAAATGCACCCAAATATTTTGAACACATATCTTTTTTGCATCAGATCTACTAATTGGAGCAAGATACATTTATTTTTTGGTATAAAAAATAGGATACTTAGTGAACTGAATTTAGTTGGATTAGAAACTTTATCTTTTATTTTCATCTTTGCCTTGGACTTTCAATATAGATTAGGATTTGTCTGATTTAACATGTATTGAGGCATGGGCTAGGAACTTGAACATACTTTGCCTTTCTCACAAATTTTCATCAGTTAATTGGAGATAGTAAATAGATCTGCTAGCATATAGTTCTGTAAAGAATGGATTTTCATCTTGAAAGAATGTGTGTGTTTCTGTAAGCACCAGAGTTTCTACTAGAAAGATATTTGTTCCCTGGGAAGACTAAGTCATATGTTGAAAATGGTTTTGAAGTCTCCTAATTAATACGCATCTATCCACCCATCTATTCATAATATCAAAGCTTTCAAAAGAAATCCTGAAATTTCATATATTTATTTATTTTTTTATAGAAAAGTTTTTTTAAATAAATCTTTATTGTTCAGATTATTACAGGTGTTCCTCTTTTTTTCCCCCCCCATAGCTCCCCTCCACCTGATTCCCCACCCCACCCCATGCCCTTACCCCCTCCCCCCCGTCTTCATCCATAGGTGTAAGATTTTTGTCCAATCTCTTCCCGCACCCCTCAGACCCACTCCCCCCTGAGAATTGTCAGTCCACTCCCTTTCTATGCCCCTGATTCTATTATATTCACCAGTCCATTCTGTTCTTCAGATTTTTTATTCACTTGATTTTTAGATTCACTTGTTGGTAGGTATGTATTTGATGTCATTTTGTTGTTCATAATTTTTATCTTTACCTTTTTCTTCTTCTTCCTCTTCTTAAAGAATACACTTCAGCATTTCATATAATCCTGGTTTGGTGGTGATGAACTCCTTTAGCTTTTTCTTATCTGTGAAACTCTTTATCTGACCTTCAATTCTGAATTATAGCTTTGCTGGGTAGAGTAATCTTGGTTGTAGGTTCTTGCTGTTCATCACTTTGAATATTTCTTGCCACTCCCTTCTGGCCTGCATAATTTCTGTTGAGAAATCAGCTGACAGTCGTATGGGTGCTCCCTTGTAAGTAACTAACTGTTTTTCTCTTGCTGCTTGTAAGATTCTCTCTTTGTGTTTTGCCCTTGGCATTTTAATTATGATGTGTAGTGATGTGGTCCTCTTTGGATTCCTCTTGTTTGGGGTTCTGTGCGCTCCCTGAACTTGTAAGTCTATTTCTTTCACCAGGTAGGGAAAGTTTTCTGTCATTATTTCTTCTAATAGGTTTGCAATATTTTGCTCTCTTTCTTCTTCTGGCACCCCAAAAATTCGTATGTTGGTATGCTTAAAGTTGTCCCAGAGGCTCCTTACACTATCTTCATATTTTTGGATTCTTTTTTCTTTTGTTTTTCTGGTTGGGTGTTTTTTCTTTCCCCATATTTCAGATCTTTGGTTTGATTCTTGGGGTACATTGATCTACAGTTGAGTTTCTGTATATTCTTTATTTCAGACAGTGTATGCTTAATTTCTGACTGGTCCTTTTCTATTTTTTTGGCATTCTCATTAACCCTTTGCACTCGCTTGCTTTTTTCTCGAGCTGCTACTGATGCTAACTGTGTCGAGTCACACTCGACATCCAAGTGCAAAAGGTTAAGGTCCTTGAATGTCTCACTAAGCTCCTCAGAGGTCTCATCAAGTTTCTCAGTGGTTTTTAGAAGATTCTTTAGTAACCTTATAAATGTGGTTTTAAACTCTATGTCGTCCAGTAGTTTGCTTTCCTCCATTTCTTTCATTCGTGACATGTTTCTGTGTCTCCGCATTTTGGCTGCTTCCCTGTGTTGATGGAGTGGCTTTGTGTGGTAGGTGACCTATAGGGGCCAGTAGCTCAGCCTCCCCAATCACCTGAGGTGGACGCTCTTGGTACACCCCTTTGTGGGCTGAGTGCAAAGTCTTGGTGTAGTTAAGCCTTGATTGCTGTTGGTACACTGGGAGGAATTGACCTCCAGGCCAATTGGCTGTGAGGACCCGCTGTGTTTATAATGGAAGAAATGCTGTGCTGTGGAGACACGCTTATGGTGCAGGACTTGTTTCAGTGGGGCTTTGGTGCTCACTGAGTCTGCCTCTTGAATGTGTCACTTAAGGATGTGAGGAGTTGAAATCTGGTGTTTCACACTGACCACTAGGTACACTGGCTTCTGGATCTCCAATGGGGTGCAGGTCAGCTACTGTCTGAGGCCACCCTGCAGGAGCTACAGTGAGAATTACAGTTTTCTCCTCTTTGCTTGGGGTTTGGAGGTTTTGGAGCTGTCAGACCTGGGTTGCAAGTTTGCTAGGTTAAGCTGCGGTAGGGAAGGCCATTCATATGCAAAAGACGCTGCTTGGAGCTTGGGTGGGTTTGTAGGTTGTGCGGGGCGGGGTCTCAGGTCGTCACCAGGTTAGGGCATTGCAAACAGCGATGGCTGCCAGCCAGCTGTCCCTGCGCCTCTGACTGCGTCCCCGTGTCCCGCACCCCAGTGCAGCAAGCAATTATTCCTGCGCACAGCTCTGCAAGCAAGCCACCCTCACTTTCTGACCCGATGGCAGACAGTCCAGCTTCTCCCCGTAGGAGTTTGGGTCCCCCATGTCTCCCCAGAAACTGGATTTCAGAGAAATTGGGAGCTTTTCTCCCTTCGGGTTGAAGAAAGCAACGCCCGCCACCAGCCCGCTTCGTGCGCACCTTCCGTACCTCAGCTTTTCAGCGCTTGTGCACTGAATGCTCTTTTCTCTTTCCTTCTAGTTGTAGAACTTCCACTCAGCCAGCTTTCCTGTGGTTCTGGGTGATAGACATTTTGTCTTTTAGTTGTAGTTTTGAAATTGTTGTGCAAGGCAGCAATTTAGGTGTTTACCTATGCCGCCATCTTGGATCCTTTTCCGAAATTTCATATTTTTAAAGAAATGATGTCATTTGACATTTTTATACCTTATAATGTGATCGCCCCACAAATTCTAGCAATCATGTCGCCATGCAAAAATGTCAAATCACTATATTGTACATCTGAAGTTAATATAACTAACATAGTATTATATACCTACTATGCCTGAATTAAAATAAGTTAAAAAGTTTAAAAAATTAAATGAAGTCAAATTTAACACCTGTAAGACTCATTCCCAACAGTATGTCTGTTTCTTTCTATGTCCATGGTTTTCAGCAATTTGATTCTGATTTCAAATTAAGCAGGAGGAATTCTTATAAGATTCAGAGCAGATGAAGAAGCTTCTTGAAATTAAAGATCAATTTGAAGGGAAAGAATTCATGAGAAATAAGATTGGAGCAAACAGAATTTTTTTTTAAAAAAAAGATATTTCCTGCAGGAAAGTGAAAATCAAGCACTGACTCTCTTCTCATTTAACCACAGGTGAAATCTCCTGGATTCTTGTACCCATCAGAAAAGAGGGACAGTCTAGGATCCTTGTGAGCAAGCTGTTCAATCTCTGCTTGCCTGGCAGCAGCTTCAAAGGCAGGATACCTGGAAGAGAAATTTGTGGCCCCAGGAAATCGAGACATAGAACTGGGCTGTCAGTGACAGCTATTTCAAGCTACTGAAAAATTGCAGATAGAAGGAGAAAGTACCCCTCCCTCTTTCTTCGTCAAATCATGTAAAACAAACCTGAACAAGATGCTGTCTGTTCAGATGATGTGAGTGAGAAGCAGCTGTCACAAAAGACATAAATTGAGTGAGATCTTAAAAGACTGCTCATGCTGCAGAGAGAGAGGTGAAAGGAGCTGGAGTGGCATCAGCAAAGGGAGGGAAGGATGAACCTGCATGGAGTGATGAGAGGGGTCCGTCTTGTGCTGAGACCATCGGGTGTGAGGAAGGGGATGGAGAAAACAAAACTAGAAGTTGGATTGGTACCTAATTTCTTTGACCTCAGGAGACCCTGACAACCAAAACATCATTCCTTGTGGTAATAATAGAAGATTACAAAAAATTTGGAGCTGGGACCGTGTCGAGTTCACCCCCTCTTTTTCTGTAAGCTTATTTGGTTGTGATCAGAACATGTAGTTGGTGGACCTGGATCCTGGGGAGAACAGAACTGATTGTGTGTTGGGGAGAGAAGAAGGAATTTTTATAGGAGTCAGTGCTATAGGTTGAGTTGTGTTCCCACCTTCAATTCCTATGTTGAAGTCTTAATCCCTCAGTACTTCAGAATGTGTCTTAGTTGGACATAAAGTCTTTACAGAGGTAATGAAGTCAAAATCAGGTCTTTAGGGTGGGCCCTAATCCAATATGAATGGAGTCCTTATAAGAAGGGGAAATTTGGACATAGAGACATACACATATGGAGAACAATATGAGCAAGAAGATGCCCATCTACAAGCCAAGGAGAGAGGCATGGAACAGATCCAACCCTCATGGCCCTCAAAAGAAGCAACCCTGCCAACACCTGGATTTTGGACTTCTGGACTCCAGAACTATGAGACAAGACATTTCTGTTTTTGAAACCACCTAGTCTGTGGTACCTTGTCGCAGCAGCCATAACAAACAAATATAGTTGGCCAGTGCTAGCACCCTCTTCTTTCCTTCAGGGGACAGTGGAGAAGAGAAGATAAGGAGTCTCAAGACTCTGCAAAGTAAGATGGGCTTCTTCTGGTATAATACCTGGAAACCCCAGCAGTGTTTACATAAATGAAACAACTGGCCCACAGCTCAGCTTACCCAGTGATTTCTGCCAGCTTAACAAGTAGTGTTCATCGGCCCATGGTTATTCTGCATTTTCTGTGTGATCAGGTGCAAACTTACCAAATAATCTAGTAGAAATGTGTCATGGTCAATTCTGTGCCTGCTTGCAGAAACACTCCAGTGAGCTAGGCTGAGAGGCAGTGAGTGTTGAAAGTCATTCTTGAGGTTCCTGAAAGTACTTCTATGGCTGGGCTCTCTGAGTCTCTAGCCATAGTTATTACTGATTATAGGGGTTGAGAAGGAGGTGAGGCTTGGGTGAAAAATGTTGCTTAAGATGCTCTCCTTAGGGCTGAATGGAATGTTTTCACTGGATTTCCCTCCATTTGAAGAGGACAAGTTGTTCAGAAGAGAGCAATCATTCATATTTCCTTTAGTGTTAAATGATTCTTTAAAAGTGTTGTTTTTCTTTCTTTCTTCCTAAAAACATGTAGAAAATGAATGCTAATTAAGATACAATTATCCTACTAGTTGATCAGTTTACTTAATGTGCCAATTGATGCTTATCAGAGGAGCAATCTGGCAACAGCATAGTAAACTATTGGTAGGAGAAATATTAGCGAGTGGAGGAGAGTGAGCCAATATGTGACTTAGAGAATACACACATGTTCGTGCACATACACACTGAATTTGGATGTGCCCCACACCCTCTTTCACTTAAGTATTCATTGAAGCCTTCACCTTTCCTGTGGCTGCTTCTCTAAGCATGTGTCTTACAACATCTCCTCTAAGTCTCAGGTGCAATGGTGTGTTTCCAGTCTCTGCTACTCAGTCAAGTCTCACAGTGCTTCAGATCCCGATAGGCCTATTGGAACAGTCAATCAAAGTAATAGGAAAGGGAGAAAGTGATATATGAGAATGAAAGGCAAAGAGACATGTCTAAAGGCAATGAGCTCTGTAGAGGTGGGTGAATTTGGACTCATGTCACGTTACTCACATATCCTCTTCCCACAGGCCTCCCAAATTATTTCTTCAAAAGATCTTTTGACCCATCAGGGAGAGGTCCCTGCAAACCTAGCTTTTCTGAAAGGCAATACAGCGTGGACATTGGAGTCAGGCCAACATGAGTTGTAATCCCAGATCCACCATTTACTAGCTTTGTGAACTGAGGCAAGTTGTTTTTAACCTCTTGAGTCTCAGTATTCTTAACCTTAACCATAAACTTTAACCTCAACCTTAAAAGGGGCATAAAACCCATCAACAGTAAAATGGAAAGATAAATGGTTGTATATTCACGTATTGGAATATTCTGCAGTTGTAAGGATGAGAAATCTACAACCTCATACAATACATGATACAATTACACGGTACAACTACATACAACAATATGAATGAATGTCACAAGCATAATACTGAGGGAAAGAAAAGGGTACATATTGTATAATGCCCCCTATATAAAGCTCAAAGCTTGGTGAAATGAACTTATGTTATTTGAGGTTGAAATAGTGGTTGCCCTTGAGGGGGTGTGACTGGGTGTGGGTGGGAGAGGGCTGGAGGAGTTCTGGTTTTTGTTCTGGGTGGTGGTTACGTGGGTGTGTTCAGTTTGTGAAATACACTGAGTCCCATACTTAAAATTGGTGTTAATTTTCTGTATGTATGTTATACTTTAATAAAAAGTTACTAAAAAACAACAACCCCAGATCATAACAGTATCTTGCTCATAGAGTGTGAGGATTAAATGAAATAATAAATGGAAAATACTTAGTCATAGTAAGTTCTTGCTGTATGTTAGAAATTTATTACCTGATGAAGACGTTGGTGACAACTTTAGTTGCTGTGACATCTGGCTGTGCTGTGGTACTCTGGGTCTTAAATAGGAAGGCCCAGTTCTTCATTAGAGGCAAACCCATAGCACAGTGTCTCATTCAGAGGCATGCATTCCAGTGCAGGGTGAGGGGAGGGGTGATAAAAGAAAAAAAAATCAGCCTTGAGCACTCTAATTTGGAATAAGACAGTTCTTTAGCCATTTTTTAAACATTGATTAACAAAACAAAACAAAATCCCCCCTATGTCTCCGAGCGAGCTGCAAAAATAACTTGGCAGAAATGAGCAGGCGTTTTCTGCTGTTCTCAAACTGGTTTCCACTTCCTCTGGTTTCCTCCTTCGATAAAAATAGCAGTTTAATCTATTGACAGATAAAAGCCTTTCAAAGCACTAACTCCATTTGGAGCTGTTGCTCTTCATTGTTGATTTTCTATAATACAGATGTTTTTGGCATAATGTATTCTCCCGAATGTCCCCTGTCAGCTCAGTAAAGAAGACAAACAGCAGCCTGATCCTGAAAACAGGGCCTCTCCAGAAACCAGCTGACATAGCTCAATGGAGCTTCACCCCACATAAAGATTTTAATAAACAGACCTCGCTGGTCAGCATATTGCTCCAGCATATTTAAACACATCACGTGCTTTCTGCTCCTCTTTACAGTTCTGCAGCTTTTGCACAAAACAAATTCTGGGTTAAAAGAATGTAGCGTGTCTCAAGGGGGAGGGGAGGGGAGGGGAGGGGAGGGGAGGGGAGGGGAGGGGAGGGGAGGGGAGGGGAGGGAAATGCCTCTTTTCTACATGCCACGAGAGAGCCAGGAAGTGACAGCATTACACAACAGAGCCCAAGGTCAAGTCCGAGGGCTCAGACCTGTAACTTCTGCAGCTGAGTCAGCATAAAGAAGCCTGTTCCTGGCCCACTGGTCTCCCCAAGTGTGTCTCTTCTTGGTTCTCCTTGTCTTCTTTCCTTTACATGCTATGCTAGAACCTCATCTGTTTTTCATGCATCCATGGAGTCTATCTGGCTCTTGAGTCAGATTCCTTCCATTCCAGTCCTGGCTCAGCTGGGCAGTCAAGACCTCTGTGAATTTAACATCTCATGTATCTTTTCTTAGCCTCAGATCTCTCATTTGAAAACTGAGGATCATAGGGGATCTACCCCTTAGGGCCCTTATGAGGATTAAATGTGGTCATGTGTGTAGAGCTCTTAGAACAGTGCTTGGCTGACACATAGTGCTCACAGCTCATAGTTCAGTAAATGATGGTTATTCTCTAGTTCCTTTCCAAACCCATATCCATCTCTGTGCAGTCACTCACCCCACACAAATTGGAGAGGTAAACCCACCCAGAGAGAGGTTACCTAACTGCATTCAGGGAGTATTAAAATGGAAAGATAATTCCTCAATTAAGAGCAGAGTTTGGGAGCTAATGGTTTTCTCAACTCTGGCAGCTCTATCTGAAATTTGGGGCCAGATAATTATGGTGGGGAGGGGCTGTTCTATGTAGGATGTTTAGCAGCATCTCTGAGTTCTACCCACTAACTGCCAGTAGCACGCTCCCAACACCCAAGTGTGACAATCAAAATATCTTCAGACATTGCCAAATGTCTCCTGGGGCAAAAGTGTCATCTGTGCTTGAGAACCATTGGGCTAAACCAAGGCTCCTATAACAAGGAAGGCATAATAAATGAACTATCAAGAGGGGGTGGAGTGAGTTAGCTGAAAACAAGTGCCTTCCTTATCTTACCTTAGCGCTTAGAGAACAAATGGGAGTGGAAGTCTGATTCCAGACTCCACTGACACTATGCTGGTCTCCAGGTGGTTTACTACTCTTCCAGCAGTGCCCTCCTGAAAACTTCCGTTCCATGGGAGTGTGGGAAAGCAGAACAATAGAAGAGGAAGGGATTCCATTCCCAAGAGCCTGTAAAAATGTATGATGTTAAGTGAAACAAGAACCATGTTACTTCGCTCATATGTGAGATATAAAACAGGAAGCAACAGATGAACAAACAAACAACCAAAAATCTCATAGACACAGACAACAGTATGGTGGTTAGCTGAGACGAGGGGAGTAAGCGGGGAGGTATAAGAGGGTAAGGGGCTCAAATATATGGTGACAGAAGGATACCTGACTTTGGGTAGTGAGCACACATGTAATAACAGATGATGTATTATAGAATTGCACATTTTAAATTTATTTAATGTTATTGACCAATGTCACCTCAATACATTTATAAATTATTTTTAACGTTTAAATCTCTACCATATCTCTGCTTTTCCATTTACTCTTGGAAGATATATTTATAGAATTTCATCAAAATTTCTTAGTTTTTTTTCCTTCACCTATTTCCAGCTTCTCGGTTGTGTTAAGTTCATGAGAATGACACTTAAGTACTTTCCCTTTTCCATCTCCCCACTTATTTTTATAAAACATAGGGGAAAAATGCAATAAAAATTTCCAAATAATTGCAGAAACATTGCAGTGCAGATAAAAATGGCAACACTGCCAAAACTCATCTCTTGGCTGACAGCACCACCATGCAATAGCTCAAAGTGTTCATTCTCAGATGATTTATAGAGATCTGAATTTGGCATACAAAAACTAGTTGAGAGGTGTTGGTGTGCAATGTGTGAATGGATGGGGTATAGAGATGTTTTCAATTTATACAAGTTGAAAACTACCAGTGATTATGAGAAGGTGAGTTATGAACACTAGGTCATAGTGTGTATTTTATCTTCTTAATTAGGTCATAACTACTTTAAGGGGAAGAAAGGACTTTCAAAAAATTGTGCAGAGCCCTCTCTGGTATGCCTGCAATAAACACTTGTTAAATTCTAATTTAGTGAGCAATGGGTGGAATAAAATTAATAGTTTCTTTAAAACAAGGATGCAAAACTTAAAAATTTCTTATTTTTAGATCCAAAAGTATTTTGTGGGTGGTTAAGGAATGTTGTGTATATGTGTATATATATATATGAATTTATCTTTACATATGTTCATTGTGAAATGTAAATCTTTATACATTAGTTTTATTTGTTGTTATCATTTAGGTCTTTCTTAATCAAATTTCCCCTGGTTGCTAACAACAGAAATCAGCTTGAACTGGTTTGAGCAAAAATGCAGATGTAGAGAGGATATTGGAATGCTGCAGAGTCTAAGGGCTACATGGCTTCTTGAAAGATTGTAATGAGGGCTTAGGCGTGCCAGGAGGAATTCAGGGAGGTCCCTCTTTGAGTTTCTGATCTTTGTTTTCCTCTGGCATCTGTCCCATTTTTCTCTCTCTGTAAAAATGCAGGAAGATGGTCTTATAGATGCTGAGTTTACCTCTCTTCTAGTACCCAACCAACCCAGTTAGCCTAGCTATCTTGATCCCAGTTTTAAGTACCCAGGAGAGACAGTGTGATTGGTCCAGCTTGGTTCATTGTCCATCCCTGCTCTAGTCAACTATAACCAGTCAAATGAGGGATGGAGAGGAGTCATGTGATCCAAGCCTGTCTTGGGGCTTAATTCTATGGATGTGGGTGTGATTTTCAGAGAAAGGAGAGTAAGTTGTTGAGGACAGACAACCTCAAAGATGTATCACACTTATGTTTATAATGCATTGCAGTGAAAATCTTAAGCAAATGTCTAGCAATATTTTCTAGTTCAATTTTTTTCTTGTTATAGAAAATTAGTAGGTTTTAAATGTTTTTATTGACTAATAGATTAATCTGAGATTTGACCAATTTTAAAATGAAAGCAACCTGTGAGGTTTCAAGTTTCAGACCTGTGAGTTTGATAATAGTGTGACTAGGCCTTCGGTATCATGAGAATGTGATTTGTCTTTGAAAATGAAGTAAAGTATTTGTGAGTTTTCCAGGCTGCTGTTAACAAATCACCACGAACTGGGGTGGCTTAAAATAGAAGGAATTTATTTTCTCACAGCTCTGGAGGCCAAAAGTTTAAAATCAAAGTGTTGGCAGGGCCTGGTACTTGTTCAGAAGGTTCTAGGGGAGAAAAATCCTTCCTTGTCTCTTCCAGCTTCTGGTGGCTCCGGGCATTCTTTGGCGGTTGGGGCATGATTCCAAGGTCCTCCTCCATCTTCCATGGCCTTCTCTTCTTCTCCATGTGTCTGGTCTCTGTGTCTTTTATAAGGACACTTGTCATTGGATGTAGGACCCACTGGGATGATTTGGCATGTTTCATCACCAGATTCTTAATTACATCTGCAAAGACCCTTTCTCCAGGTAAGGTCACATTCACAGGGTCCAAGACATACTTTACGGAGGCCCCCATTCAACCTGCTATGTAAGGTGAAAATGGACTGACCAATCAGCTTTCCTGCACTTTGCTTACTGCACCCACATCTTGCTTAGGACAATGTTACCCAAGAGGTGCAGCTGCACTGGTGGACCTGAGAGTTGGAACCCCTGGAGCGGGATGGGAGGTGATGAGGTACCATGGACAAAGTCTGGGGCAGCAGGAGCCCATAAGCTGGTTCCCTAGGCTAACAACCAGTGCATCATGCTGACCTCTTCCCAAATGAGACCAATAGAGAGAATCTACCACCTGCATTTCTCCCTATTCTTTGAAGGATGGAGTTTCTTGCTTTTTCTGGTAGACTGAATTAGGAAGCAGAAATAAATTGAAACCAATTTTTGTGGTGTACTCACTTGCAAAATGTAACTGAGTATTTGGCTGGGGTCACCCTGATCTTTATGAGCTAGATAAGGTCGGAATAAATCATCCTTTTTTTGATTAAAGTGTAATCTGAGAGAACCTGGGAGTTAGCCAGGCCAACCCCCTTTCATAATATTTCTGAGCTGTCTGAGGAGGTGTAGGGAGGTATTCTCCTTTGTGGTACTAAGGATAGTATAATAATTATGACTATAATTGTTTTTACTTGTCAAAATATTACACTCATGATTCAACAGTGGTCCTTTTTTAGAGCAAAAATTGGAAACTGCAGCATAGTGTTTTCTGTCACTTACCTCCGGCAGAAAAGGTTCTTCACAGGACAGAGTCACGTGGTTTTCTAGAAAATTCTGCAGTTGTGCTTTTAACTTATTTGGCTAACTGGTGGACCATTGCCAGTTTTCTTTGAAACTCTTTTCCAGGACATACTTCATTTTTCAAAAATAATGGCAGGCATTGAACACAAGGGCTGCTTTAGGATGATTATATCTTATTCACTGAGTCTTGACTATGAAAAAAATCAGAGGAAAAGTCATTTTACTATAAGATACTTATTTTGTTTAAAAAAATACAAAGCAAAGGAGTTGCTCTAGCAAACAGAATTGAGTTTTATTTCTGAATCACAAGATTCAGTCCAGTCTGCACATTGCCTACTTGCCCATCTCCTTTATATCTGTATGGATCATCTCTAGGGGGTAAATATTACCCACAATTCATCTTCTAAATTGTGGAAGGCTTTGCTACAGAAAGAAATATCTGCTCTGAGCTAGGAATCCTCTAGAATCACTCGACAAGACATTTATTTGATTTCTCTCTACGTGGCATTCTTATCGTCCTGAATGAAATTTCACCTCCCATATCCCACATCCCCTTCCTCTGCCCCTTAGGAAATTAGGAAGAAGGCTCTAGGACTGTCTCTTTGAAGTGGCGGCAAGTGCTTGTCTGTTTTCCTGTCTGTAAGGCAGGCCATCTCCTATGCAGAGCGCCACACAGGCGAGGTCTCACATGGGAGCTCAGACACGGCCCTGCATAACCACGGCGTTAAGATGCTTAAACAATTCCACAGTGAAGGAGTGCGCTTGCTTCCTGGCATTCATCCAGGCTGTTGATTTGTGCACAGATACGTGGAGGCCTTTTCAGGGAGCCGTCACTTCTGTCCAAGTCTGAGCCGTTTCTGACTCTTGAGATGTTCTCTGCTCCGTTTTCCAAAACATTACACCCCAGTGCACTGTTCTTACCAAATGTCCGCCTTATTCTTTTAATATTCAGATGGATATATCTGTGGCCTAGAAACATTTCTCCAGGGAAAAAAATCTCCCTTGTTCCTGTTGACACTCCCTTTCCTCCAGTTTTCATTTTTCTGGTTAAGCAGATGCAGTGGTGTGTGAACAGAAAGAGAGCGACACAGCTTGGAATATGGACCAGGGAAATATGAGCCACAGAGTCCTGGAGGGATGGGACTTTTCCAGTAGTTTTTTCACGTTGAATTGTAATGATCAGCCTTGCTTTTCTGTCTGATTTACCAGATTAAGAGCTTCTATACTCTAGAATCTAGAGGGTGGAAACCATGCCTCATTCGTCTTGTATCTCCAATGCCACACTAATACCCAGCACCCAGTGCATAAACAGTACTCCTCACTTGAATCGTGCCTAACTAACAGCATTGCTAGAGGAGGGTGTGGTGGGTTGAGTGATGGACTCCAAAGAGATACACTCATATCCTACCTTGAGAACCTGTGAATGCAATCTTATTCGGGAAAAGGATCTTATCAGAAGTAATTAAGTTCAAGATCTCAAGATGAGATTACCCTGATTATGTGGATGGCCCTAACTCCAATGACAAGCACCCTTATAGAGACAGAAAGAGACGAGATGGCCATGTGAAGATGGAGGCAGGGATTGGAATCATTCAGCCATAAGCCAGCGATCGCCTGGAGCCACCAGAAGCTGCCAGAGGTGAGGATGATTCTGCCCTGCAGCCTTCAGAGGGGGTGTGGCCCTGCCCACACCTTGATTTTGTATTTGCAGCTTTTAGAACTGCCAGAGAGTAAATGTCTGTTGTTGTAAACCTTGCCAAGTTCACGGTAATTTGTCATGGCAGCCCTAGGAGACGAATGCAGAGGGTAACCTAACTTCAAGAAAAGCTATTAAACCCAGCACACAGGGCTTGGCTCGCAGCGCTGGAAAGAAGAGACAGGGCAAAGGCGAAGTGAAGGAGTCCTGTTGGCGGAGCCTAGGGAACAGGAACTGAATTGTCGAGAGGCTCGGGGCGGCAGGAGGAGGAAGGATCTTAATCTCCAGGGCCCTTGAGGAGCAGAAAGAAGTTCCAACTACGGCTAAAGAGTTGGAGTAGCTGGAGCACATCACTTACTACAATTGCGGAAGGAAGACTGGAGCAGGCTCTGCAGCCAGCACTTCTGTCGACCAGGAAAGTACTTCAGGTCCATGCTCCTAAAGAGCGAGAAGCACCTCAGTGGCAAGCAGAGTGGGGATGGGGAGGACATTCATTTTTCTAAGCCAGGCCTTTGAGAAATCATCTTTTGTCGCCACCAGGGGCTGAAGGAAAAGGACCCAGGCAGGCAAAGTTTTGTCCTCCCAAGTAAACTGATAAGGAGCTGGTTTGGGCTGCCTGTTCCCTGCAGTGCCCTGTGCTGTCCAGCCTGAGGTCACTCTGCCTCATGGGGACTCAGACCTCACCTACATAAGTGGGGACCTACGTGGCACTTAGGAGGTCCCAGCATCCCTTCTTCAGAGACAGGAGTGGTTCATAGCAGGGGATGTCAAGAGATGCCCGCAGACCCAGGTCAGCGAGAGCACCCTATGTTTCTCGTTACTGAAGACAAATGGGGGATGCTAAATGGTGTGCTGGATTGACCATCAGTAACCTAGCCTATTGTCCAGTCCACCTCAAAGTAGCTCAGTTACTTTGCAGGAGAAAATTAATTTCCTCGACTTTACCCTGAGAAGGTTGGTAAGATTACTTCCAAGGTCTGTAACTCCGAATCTATGATTGCTGCCTGGATATGCAATGAAATAGATTCATCCCATGGATGTTAAATCAATATGAAATGTTTTCTGATATATACCCCTTCTACCAAATATAGGAGAGGATAGAATAGGATATCCATGAAAAGTCTGTTCCTAAGAAAAAGGACTACAGTTGCCCCCCTTATCCATGAGGGATATATTCCAAGACCACCTGTGAATATCTGAAACCTCTGAAAGTATCAGACCCTATGTATACTATTTTATTTTCTTTCTTACACAAAACTCTCTTAATTGCTGGTAGAAATTCTCACTTGTAAGATCAGGCAAAAATTATGACACTATACATCTTTTGGAAGGAGATTGCTATTCTTTTCTTAGAAGAAACAGATTACAAATCAGAGAGAAAAAGCTCACAATGGTGGAAAAGGGCCAGGCCAGGTAGCAGCAAAACCCACATCCACCTGGCCTGACATAGTGAAGGGACTTGGAAGAAGCTGGCTTGAAGCCAGGCCTGCCTTGCTTTGATTGTAGACAGTGTCATCTCTGTGTCAAATTCTCAACAATCACATTTACAAGCCATTTAACAGATGCTATTAACACCCTGACATTCGGGTGTTCATCAGATTTCTCCTCCAGTGACAGGCCCTGAATGAGCGTTAAGATTTAATGTGATTGGTTTTGGCAGGCCACCTCTCCCCATCTTCCTGGCACACCCCTCCATGCCCTCCATCATCACTGAAACCTACTGGAGGGACACCTGTTATTGAGGATGCCACACACACCCACACTCACACATGCTCACACATACTTTAATTACACTCCTGGAGAAACAGAAACAAAGACAGCAAAATAGTGCTTTTGACTGAGTGAGATGAGGCTTTCACTTCTTCATATTCTGTATATTTGTTTAATGGCCTAGAAATAGCCACACTCTACATGTTATGGAGCATGAGGAAATTTACTTCTTGTTTGGACTAATGGACATACATTTGCATCAAGGAAATCTATGTAGAGGACAAGAGAGCTTGGAAATGCATTCTTTCCTTCCTTCCTTCCTTCCTTCCTTCCTTCCTTCCTTCCTTCCTTCCTTCCTTCATCTGAAATGTCCCAGATATTGTGGATATTTGAAGATGTTAAATAACAGTTTCTGCCTTTTCTCCCTTTACTCTTCCTCTTTTACACATAATCTAAAGAATGAAGCAGAGGTGCCTAGAAATAACTTTAACAATATGAGAAATTTTGTAGTCTAGAAACAACCCCCAAATTATCAGGGCATAGAAGAAGAAGCAGGTCCCTGCCTACAGATGACCAGGAAGCCTTTTGCAGAGGGCAAGGTCAGATCTGTGTCTTAAAGAGTTAAGAGGCATTTGTCTATCTGGGTATAAATTAACTTGGCTCTCTGTCATTTGTCCCTTTCTTTCTGATTGCCATGTTAGCTTGTTAAAATCAAAAGTTGGGTGACCAGTTTCTTTATAGAGCAAGAACCTGGCCCAGTGCCTGGTACATAGTAACCACCTACCATATTTTAGTTGAATAAATAAACAAATCTATAAATGGCAGGTATTTGGATTCTTGATGTAACACACGTTGGTGAGTCAAGGTCAAGACCTTATTTTGGCTTTAGGTGACAGCAGACAGGGTAATGTGGTAAATATACAGAGTACACAATGACTAAGGTGCCTAGATGCAGTCTACATGGGGCATGATGGAAGGTAACCCCAGATCTAACTACACAGGTGCAGAGGCAATGGTTGACTATTCACCTGTGGATATCAGAAGACCGCCACTAATTCACCCTGCTTCCTGGGGAGGTGGATTTCTATTGGGAAACTCTGCCTAAGGGGTGGTCCCCTGAAAAGATGCTTAGTGGCCTTGCCTCTCTTTCTCTTTTGGTCTTGGACAGTATGTGGATGACCAGGGATCAGGCACACTGTGCTATGGAAGAGAATGATGAAAAAGGCAGCAACAACGAATGATTATTTCTAAGTTTTCCTTTTTTCTATATTGTCATTTTATCTGCAGAGCATGGTCTAATAAGTAGAGAAGGCCCAGGAATGTGGTTTGCTCATTCAGCCTTATTTATTATCCTATTTGCCAAGAAAGAGAACCTTGAGAGGGTCAGTCTGAAGCTTCTTATCAGCAAGAGGTAGTTAGATTTGCCTGGGACTTGAATTAGATAATGTTGACGCAAAAAGAGCCCAGGCAAGGAATCAGAAACCCTCTTTTCTCATTCACGCCCTACCTTGGCCAGTTATTTTAACTTCTCTGGAATACACTTTTTAAAATCTGTTCCCAAAATCTAGCACTTAAAGTCATTACTCATGTTTATTTATCAGATACTTCGTATACATACTCAACATATGTGTAGCAAATACAGTTTTACAAGTAAGAGTAATGATAGTTTGTCAAAATCTCTGGGCCCGTGAATATTTTTGCAGATGACACATCTTTTCAGCCATCCCCATATTTAGCAGTATCCCTGGAGTGTATGCTGTTTTAAAGGGACAGAGATACTAAATGGTGATGTTCTATAATTAAAGTGGCATTTAGTGCAGTCAGTTATGTGGCTGGACCCAGGGCATGCCTTTCCCACAGAGCCAGGAACCTAGATATCTGACTTCAGAGATGGTGACGACCCCTTTTGTTCGTTAGCCATTATCTTTCATTATACAATTGGATTTAGAATTAAAATGTAAATATGTGCTTATAACACTGAAGCTAAATAAATGCTGATTATTTTAACTCAAACTAAAGTGTAAATCAGACTATCCTCAGAGTCTGCTTTAAGTAAAAGGAAGAATAAAAAAACAAAGCAAAACAGGAAAAGTAATGGGAACTGCATGGGTGGCAGGGGTATGCAAAGAAGGATAAGAACATGGAAAGGGGAGAATAGTTTCCTAGGATAAATTTCTTGACTCACTGCTTGATCATTCAGGTTATACAGAAACCAGTGGTTTAGGATCCAATTTCAGAGAATGTCGTAGTCTCTGTCTTTTATGACTCAGGCTAATTTTCAAGACCAAACTACCACTTCTGTAAAATCAGATAAAGCTGCCCAAGTAAACCTCAGGATCCTGAGGGGTTTTATGAAACTAAAATAATTTTCTTCCTTTTTTACATCATACATTGTTTATTGAATATAAAACACATACCCACACTCTAGAACATTTAGATGCCACAACAAATAAAAATTAAAAAAAAAATCCTCAGTTCTATCACTGTTAAAATTGGGAACATTGTAGCTCTTTTTGTTTTTTTAAGCCCATAGGGAGTTTTTAGGACAGCATCCATTGCAGTTTAGACTGAGGAGATTACAGAAACAGATGTGGGCCTGGACATGCTACCTCAGTAGAACCTGAGGACAATTTCCTGATGGAAAATGAACTCACCTAACCTGGTGTATTCAGTGAGGTGTGTATACATTAGGCAGAGGGCTTGGCACATTCACTTATCATTTCTATTTTCATCCTATATTCCTAGGAATTCAGTCACCTGAAGAGCCCATTTGCTGCATTCAAATCAAAACTGATTTTTAAATTAGGTGAAAACTGTGAGTAATGCAGATCAGAGAAACTTTGTGCGAGTGTGTGTGTGTGTGTGTGTGTGTGTGTGTGTGTGTGTTCATGTATCTGCATAGAGCTCAAATAATGACCTTAGGAAAGGGGTAGGCTGAGAAAAACTATTTATCTGCTTATACTGCTGTTTCCATCTTTATAACTTATAAAAAAAAAAAAAAGCCTTCCTTCAAAAACTAAGTCAGGTCATGCATGAAACATCCAGCAGATTGGAGGGTGGGAGATTTTCCTGCACTGCATGCTCAGCCCCAGAGAAACTGGAGGATGGTTGGCTGTGTCCCCCAGCCTCCAGGTGAGGCCTGGTTCGCCTGGTGGTTTCAGAAAGGGGTTGACGGGGATAATAAATATCATTTGCTGACGCGGAGTCCTGGGGCTGTGCTGACCACAGGAGTCGAGGTCCCCAGGACACTGGGACTGCTCACAAAGCAGGCATTTATGAAGTGGTTGGCTTTGCATTAATCATTTCCCTAGCCATTCACCAACAGTAACAATCCCTTCAATTAAAGCCCAGGCCAGGGAAAGGCCTGGTGTTTATTGGAAGTGACATCTGCATAGCAAAGTGTGACTGTGTTAATATGGGACAGCACAAAGGCACCTAAAGCCCCTCTCCTGCCTGGCGCCTCCCTTCTCTTGTGAGAAAGAAAGGGGACTGGCTCGTTTAGGAGTGTTCAGTTTGTACTTTTCCTCTTCGGTGGTTAGCTTGTCAGCTGAAGTCTTCTCATCTGCTTCTCCTCCGGAGATGGGTTAGTTCTGATGTGGAAAGTTCTGCCTTGTGTCCATGGAGTTTTAAGGGGCCTCAAACACCCCAGGATCTTGGCAGGCTGCGGGAGGCTGATGGCCAGGGCTGAAATGGATGTGGAGCCCACTGGGAGGCCCAGCAAAGCTTGGCAAACTCTCTCACCAAGGGGATAAGAACTTGGGTGCCAGGCCCTGGTCGGGTAGCTCAGTAGGTCAGATCATTGTCCCGATACACCAAGGTTGCGGGTTTGATCCCCTGGTCAGGGCACATACAAGAGTCAACCAATGAATGCATAAATAAGTGGAATAACAAATTCCTCTCTCTCTCTCTTTCTCTCAAATCAATCAATCAATAAATAAAAAAATTGGGGGCAGCCAAACTGGAGACTTGGACTTCCATGTGTCTTATACTTAGTACTGTAAAAACTAAAGGATTAGGGATGGAATGTAGAAAGTGGAGCTGATTGTTAATTCCAGAAGGCAGGGAAAACATCCATTCTTTCAGAGTAGTTCTATGTCATATACATCACAGGCCCTAAATAAATGTGTGATGGTCGGCTGACTGATGGGTTGATTAGATACCTGCCCTTTTTATCCTTCAGTTTGTTAAACTGCCTGACTGCAGTTATTCAGCCTCTTTCATTGCCAGTTCTCTCAGTATTTTGTGAGTATCTGTGCACATGTGCTGGGCGGACATCCTCCTGTCACCTTCCTGGATCTGCAGAAGGTGCTGCTGCAAATCACTTGGATCCGTTACAGGTTTTGCTACTTACTTACACATCTTAGCAAGTGTTCACTAATTGATATTGTCATTGATCACTTTCAAGGTCTTTTTTGTTTTTGCTTTTGCTTGTACTTTCAGAAAGTAGACTTTTAAAATGCTTCACCCTTTTCTAGATATACACTATGCTAGATACCAAAATGATTAAGCGTTTCTTCTTACCACTAGAAAAGAGGATTAAACATAAGCATGTTCACAAATAACTGTAAGGTAGGATTAAGACAGACTAGTGCTGAAAGAGACATACAAATAGGGTAACGGGGATTCCAAGGAAAGAACATCACAGCTGCCTGATCAATCAGCAAGGGCTTCCTCAGGCATTTGCAATAAGTCTTGAAAGATGGGCAGAGTTTTGCAATGTAACGGGAGGACATCCTTGCCAAAGGGAGCAGGAAATTCTCTAAGGATGTGTGTTCTGGGAAGGGTGAGGAGTCTAGTATAGGATAAAGTATAGATTTGGACTGGAGAAGTGGGTGGGACCAGTCACTGAGCACATAGTCAGCCAGGGTGGTAAGTCTGTTATCATTTTGACAGACATGGGAGCTAACTGGTGGATTGTTCTGGGGGAGGAGGGAGCAGGATTGGGACCAGGGCAAGGCAAGTGAGGCACATAGGGAACAAACTGAAGGAGATGTTCGCTCCCAGGTGGGGACTCTGTACTACAGACCCTGAGCGTGATGCCTCCTTACTGTAGTTCAGCCTGCACAGGGAGATGGGGGAGCTGGCGAGCCAGTTTTATGATTAAAGCTGTATGGTTAGCAAATGACTGAAAACTCAGTTTAGAGGAGATTGGCAAAAGTGGGTGTGGTGGGGTGAGAGTGTGTAAGTGCCATATTATACTAGTAAGAGTTCAGTCAGACAGAGAGGATATGGAACACGGGAGGTGGGGAAGAGTGTAAGAGTCCCATGAATGAGTTCCTACAGACGGCGACTGGCAGCGAGAACTGACAAAAGCACTCGCACTAGCGGAGCATTTACCACCGCCCAGGACAGGTTGCAAATGCATTTCACATATTAATTTAATGATGCCGGGAGTAGCCTGAGGCCCAGAGCTGAGTTCTAGTCTAGCTGTGCTCTAATTAGTAATGGGAGCCTCTTTGACCTGAATTCTTCCACCTGTACAATGACTGAGTTTCAGTGGACAGTTCCAGAGGTCCACTGGAGTGCATGTAACTCCTGACATATGTTCGTGTGGGCTCACCTAGTGACAGAACCCAAACTGTGGGGAACCCAGTCTCAGTCTGTAAATCCTTCTGTCTGGACTCTTGTCTTTCATTGATTCACATGTAACCACTTCTAGCATTTCTAGGTTGAGGGCCACCAGCCTGAAGACAGATTCCAACAATCTGATGGTTAGTTCTGCCTTTCCTTTTGGATCCTCTCTCCACTTTTATCCAACACCCTAGTCTGGCCCACATTTCTCTCCCCTTTCTATTGCTGTGGTGTCATTAACGAAACTCCCCGACCCATGCAAAGCCCCTACAGCAGAGCTGTCCCATGAGACAAACAGTGGATTTAATAAGCTTCCCCTTAAATGGCCCCAAATCCCTTCTAGTGATTAGGGGGGAAACAGCTACACACAGGACAGTCTCCTGGTGCAGGCGGTGAGACAGGGAAAGAAGAAAGAAAGTTCGCAGGAAGCTGGGCCTCAGGGACCAAATTAAAAAAGCAGCACCGCTTATTCAAAATCAGATGAATGTCAGTGGGATGTTTGTCAAACAAACTTGTCATTATTTGTCACAATTTGAGGGAGTATCAGTCAGTAGTCACACTTGAGCATGCAACAGCGTTATTTATAGCTGCCAGTCTACAGATTTAACTAATGCAGGGCCAAGGTTGGATGTTATAAACAGCTTTATTTATAATGATTGTGCGGCTATAAATAGTTTGGTTCGCTGGGTGTAGCAGAAAGCTCCTGAGCCCGGCCAGGAGAATGTGAAGCAGGGAGGTGAAGCCTCCGGCTTCTTCCTCTTCTTGGTGGACCCTCTCTATGAGCACCTGCTCAGGGCATTTCATCCTCTTCCTCCGTGTCCCTTTGGATCGAGAAGTTATACTGAACCTTGTTCCCAGGAGATGGTAGAGGTTATTCAATTAATTAACACCTGCCCCAGACCTCCCGGAAAGGAGCGGGTGAGAGCTTCGCCTCCTCTGTGCCTATTCAGGGACAATGAGCTAATTACAGTCTCCCATGCCCGTGGGTGGAGGGAGATATCCTGTTATTCTCAGGAACAGGCAAAGCTCTAAGGTCTGTTTATAGCTTCAGATTTAATTTGACCAACAGCGATAGTCTCTCCTAAAAATAATCGCTTGTCAGAAATTTGGAAATTTACTAGTTTCTTGTGTCAGCAGTGGGGGGAGCAGAAGAGAGGAAGGGGAATACGTGTACATAAATTTAACATGTAAAATACATAGGAATGTCTGATTAAAAACTGATCACTAGACTGTTTGGCACAGGGGCAGTATTTTTACCATCCGTTGGATAGCTTTTATCCCTCCCTGTCAAAACACTAATTTATTTATCATATTGAAACTTCTGGTTCTATACATATTCTCACCCCACCCCCTCAAAGAAACCTTACACTCAGTTTTCATACTGTTAGGCTAAATCTTATTTTGCTTTTTTTTTTTTTAGGAAAACGTGTGGCTATGAAAAGAAATTGATTGGATCTTAATTTACAAAATTAGTTCTGGTTCATTTTATTGCTGTAATTTAATACTCATAATGATTTTCTGACACATATGTTTTAGCAGCAAGATCTACTTCCTATTCATTTTTCATTTCAGTGCAGCTGAAGTATATTAGGCAGGATGTACCAATCAGAGAGAGGGCTCCCCGCAAGCAACTGACATCATGCTGCCTCCTTGGCATCCGCTCAGACTCGCGCAGAGCCTCGAAGTGTGCTTGGGAGTAGGCACATCCAGGGGTTTGGGACAGGAGATAAGCAGGCAACACTTTTTGAAAAGGGGATTACATTTTTGCATTATTTGTCATCAACATATTGGTTGTCTTGACTGCAGTTCTTTGTCTAAGGGCGCTGTGGGATGTGTCCTATTTGAACCTCTCCTGCAGTGTGGGGAGCCCACCTAAAAAAGCCAACACTTTCACTACAGGGTTGTGGAGCATGGATGCCTTGGACCCAATGCCAGGAACCCGGAGGTGCTTCTTGTCCTGAGCTGGGTGCCAGGGGAGCGTCCTGGAAAAGGTGGTGCACAGGTTGAGTCCTACAGGAGGTCCCTTCAGCAGTGTTCTTGACGCCTCCTGTCATGTTCGGCACAAATAGAGAGAACAAGTGAAAGTTTACTCTCTTTTGGAATTTGACTATCCCTGGGAACATGTCTGCTGTGCATTTGTAATACACAAATTCAAAATGGTTAAAAATATTAAAGAGAGGAGAGATTTATGGGCTGTGCGCACTAGAGTGGGACAAGGAGCCCCTTCTTATTGGTGCCAGGCATTCCATTCAGAATGATAAACTCCTTACTGAGTTCTGACGAGAGGTCCAAGGCTAAGGTATAGAGAAGAAAATTGAACGATGTGCTTGTTGAGGTGAACTGATACCAGTGGCTTGACAGGCATCTCCAGCTCTGCCTCCTGTTTTATGCTGGGAAGTTCCTTAACATCAGGCATGCGTTCCAATTCTGTGCTCATGAAGGAGGTGGCATTGAGCCAAAAGGAAGACAAATGCAAGGAGGTGGATGCCACATCAAGTTTCTCCCTCATTCTCTTCTATTTCTTCTCCAACAGTTTTTCTGGCTATACTTATCTCTATGATTGTTTTCATCATTTGAAAAAGAGTGATACTCAATATTTATTTTAAAATAAAAAAGACAAATGTTTTCCAGATCACTTATTGGGTGAAGGTATTTTTTGTTTGTTTGTTTGTTTTTAAATATTAGCATTACCAAGCATGCAATTTCAGAGAAGGTTCTTGGAACTGGAAATGTGTTTGGCCAGTCAGTAATAGGACCTATCTCAGCACTGTTATGACCATAGGTCCTAGACCTAGATGTTCCCATTCCAAGAAAAAAGGAAAGCACAATAAATTTTGTAACACTATATGTAAATCCGATAGACAGCTTTTACCTAATATTTTTGTTTATTGCTGTTTCTAAGAATTTTCCCTAGTGCCGAGAACCAGTTGAGGAGGATGTGCGGTACATGTATTAGCTTCGGTGCTCTGGCCAGTAATTCTTAGAATTGTGAATGTTTAGAGCTTCAAGACACCATTAGCTTCTCTTACTCCATTTCTCTCCTTTCACAGATGAAAAGTTAATTATAGAGGAACTAAGTGATTGGCTTAAAGCTATGTGACTTCTAAGTCAGGATAGAACTAATGTCTCCTGTCTCCTAGAAAAACTAACGAATATTTGTGGAAAATAGATAGGCGCCCCAGTATAAAGGTACAGCATAGGTTAAGGATGAGGGTTCTGGAGTTAGACAAGTGGAGGTGTGAATCCTGACGTGCTCACCACTTGTGAGGCCCTGGAATGTTTCTGCTTTTTCTTGAGCCTCATTTTTATCACCCACAAAGTGAGAACAATCATGATGCAGTAAGAGAGGAGTTGGGAGGATTAAATGAGATGATGCAGGTCAAGTATTTTGCCACAGTTCCTAGCACATGGAAACTCTCCAACATATAATGGAAACAACAATGAAAACCAAACAAAAAACAAATAAATAAAACAAAAGCTTCCTCCCAAATCCCAGATAAACTAGGCTCCTTGTTCTTTTGGCCTGTCAGGATGTCACAGAGTTGTTACTTGCAAACGTTCCTCCTTTTGCAAATCCTTGTGCATACTAATTATCTTGGGGGAGAATGTACATGCTTATTTCCCTTAAGAGAAAAACACAAAAGCCCTGTTCCTCAGCAGGCTTTGGGCATACTGACACAGATCTGATAGACAGGTGAGTGGTAGGCATGGGGACAGTGAGATTAGGGCCCTGGGCTGGCCATTCCCATGAACAAGAGAAGTCTGATATGATTAGCTGGCCCAGCAGAAGCCCAAAGCAGGAAGGTGAGTGAGGGTCTGGGACAGTTGACCCCATGTTGAAACTCAGCATGTACCTGTGGTAGGTACAGCTGTGCTCTGGATGGTAGTAGCTTTGATAAGCAATAGTAACTCAAGGTGGGAGTGATCTCTGCCAATGGGAACCTTGCCCTGAGATGGACACAGATCAGTGGCTTTGAGGAACTGAAACAAATTTAGGAGAGAGTTAATTATAGACTGTGTGTCTGGTAAGTCAAGCATGTGAGGGCTTAGAACATTTGAATTTGGAGTAGTTGACTAATCACACAATCTATGTGATTTCAACTGGGAAATACTGTTTGCATATAAAATTATCCAATTGAATCCCCCAATAACCTTGCAAAGTTTTTATGGTACTTTCCAGATCAGCCAAATGGAAGCCTAGAGAGATTTAAACCACATGCTCAAAGCCACAGATCTCAAAATGACACTTAGATTGCAAACAACTCTTGTTGATTTCTAAGTCAGTTCTGTCCACGTCCACTGACCCAGCTGAATTTTACTTGAATGCATTTTCCATCCCCGTCCCCACTTTAGTTTGCGGATGGAGATGGGGCTGTGACTTTCTGTGGCTGAGAGAAGCAGCAGTGTCTGCATAAGTGAGCAGATACTGGAGCCAGGATGCATGCATTTCTATCCTGCCTGCACCCCTTACTGGCCTTGAGACCCTGGGCCAGGGAACTAACTACTCTGTACCTCAAGTTCCTCATCTGCAAAGTGAGATGTCTTAGTCAGGGTTCTCCAGAGAAATAGAATCAATAGTGTGTGTGTGTGTGTGTGTGTGTGTGTGTGTGTGTGTGTGTGAGAGAGAGAGAGAGAGAGAGAGAGAGAGAGAGAGAGAGAGAGAAAGAGAAAGAGAATGAAAGAGAGAGAGCGAGAGATTTATTTTAAAGAACTGGCTCAAGTGTTTCTGGAGGCTGACAACTCTGAAATCTCCAGGGCAGGCCAGCAGTCTAGAGACCCAGGGAAGGGGTGATGTTGCAGCTTGAGTCCTAAGGCTGTTTGGAGGCAGAATTCCCTTTTCCTTGGAGGACTTCAGTCTTTTTTCTCTTAAGACCTTCCTTTGATTGGATGAAGCCCACCCATATTATAAAGGGTAATCTGTTTTACTCAAATTCTGTTGATTTAAATGTTAATCTCATCTAAAAATTACTTTCACAGCAATATCTTGACTCATGTCTGACCAAATATCTGGCTACTGGGGCCTAGCTGAGTTGACACATGGGGCTAACAAGATTTTACCTGATAAAATTGATGGGATGAGTTAAATGAGCTCCAGATATATGGAGCTTAGAACTTGCCCAGCACAGGTAAGTTTTGGCTAAGTGTTAACAGTTACAGTAGGCAGGTAGTTAGATATTAATGAAAGAGTAGGGAGCCAGCCATATAATTAAGCTGGATTAACTAGGAAGCTACAGCTTCACAGACACCCCAGGGGACAACTGCATCCTCCACCAAACAGACACTAATCTCTGAGCAGTCAGGAAAGACCGGCTTTCCAATCTCCCCTGGGAACAATTGGTCTGTTCCCCCAAATTACTGGGGGGGGGGGGAGGGATAAAACAGTAAGGGGAGAATTCCTTTGCTGGGTGCATGCAGTAAGAAGCCAAACTGGCACAGGGAGCCAGGCCAGTGTGGCTCAGCGGTTGAGCATCAACCTATGAACCAGAAGGTCAGTTCCATTCCCAGTCAGGGCACATGCCTGGGTTGTAAGCTTGATCCCCAGTAGAGGGCATGCAGGAGGCAGCCAATCAATGATTCTCTTTCATCATTGATGTTTTTCTTTCTCTCTCCCCCTTCCTCTCTGAAATCAATAAAAATATGTTTAAAACAAACAAACAAACAAAAATGGCACAGGGGGAGGTCCTTCTACTAAGCACTAGTGGTAGGAACCAGATGACAAGGCAAAACTATGAGACATGTGCAGTAGAAGCCAAAATGGCGCCATAAGAGGGAGGAGTCTAGCCTGGGAAAATCTAGGAAAGAGATCACATAGGATAAAGGCAGAAACCCTGGAATACTCAGGAAAGGGATTGGATAGGGGGAGGGCCCAGCACAAGCCCTCAAAAAGTTAGGAAGGAGATTGGTTAATTTGAAAGAAAGTTTATCCTTTCTCAAACCCAAGGAAATATCAAAGCTTAACAAAGGCGAGGGGTTTGTGCTCTCTCTGCATTGCAGTCTCATGCGTCTGGGTGTGGCAGCCGTGAGGGCCGAAGCTCAGTTGTTAAAAGCAGCTGGCCAGGAATAGAGACTGTGCTGGACTACTGGAGCCTCGGATGCCAGGCTAAAGGCTCAGCAGGTCAGGGTCCTGGCCCTCCTCCTGTGCTTGGTGAGGACAAGTGTGGGCCTGCGGCCCTGGGAGGCTGGGCTTCCGCAGCAAGACAAAGCTGAGCCACCTGGTCGAGGATGAGGCAGCGCGGCAGCCTCTCCAGGGGCATCTATGCCCTGCACGTCCCTGTCATGAATCTTGCCACTATAGCTCAAATTCCCCTACATGCATGAGTTTCCAAAATGCTTTTCCTGTAATTTGCACAAGGACCCATTTCCAGACTGGTCCAGCAGACCTGCCTTGGTCCCGGTCCACGTGCAACATTACCTGTCATTACCTCCCAGAAATGGACGTGCTCTCTCGCTCCTTTGACTTGGGCAGATCATTTCCGTCACTGGGCAATGCTCCTGCACTCAGCAGTTTTTGCTTCTCTTCCATTTACTCCTCCTTGTGGCTGTGAAAGAGTCCGCATGCCTCCTGTGTGGCCACCATGTCTGGGAGGAGATTGATCTTTCCTGATTCCCAGGATAAATTAGGATACTGGACGCCCTCCGTAAAGGCCCAAGAGGGAAACTGCTGCAAAGAAGGGGCGGCTGAGGACAGCTGACGGAAATCGCAAGGCAAGAATTCCACCGAGAGAATCTCTGTTGTTGTTTATAGTTGTGGCAAGAAGCAAACACATTGCTCTTTAATTTTCCTTGGCAGGTCTGCAGCGCAGAGTTCCTGCCAGCCCGTCTGCTGTGCCGGTGTAACGCCCCACCTCCCCAGCCTCAGGTGGATGGTCCCGCAGCAAATGCCTTTCCTGGAAAAATGAAAACGCCGCAGCCCCTGCTGCCTGACTCCCTTTCAGTCATCCTCTGCTCTATCTCTTTTGCCCAGCTGCACCTTAGGTGGCCCTCCCCTACTTGACGCAGGGAGATACCTCTGAGAGTCAGGTGTGCCTTGCCAGCCGAACGAACAAGCGCTCCGTTTGGAAACAGGAGAATTTTCATTTTGCTTTGGCTTATGACTGGGGGTGGGGATTAAAATGGGACAAATGCAAACGATCCTGGAGGACCAGGGGCCAGGAAAGCTCTGGGAGGAAGAGGTGGAGGTGGCAGATGGGAGGGGCTGGCAGGACCAGTGAAAGAATCAGCTCAGCTTTCATCTTCAAGTCTGATCCGTTTCTGAACCCTGATGGGAAAGGTCATGAATTTTAAAATGTGTCTCTCCAGCTGACAGCTCCAGTCATAAAACCAGCGCTTTCTGAAGCTCTAGATGGCTGTGGGAGACCTGAGAGGGCGGGAGCCCAGGGCCAACGCGTTGTCAGAAAGTGTTGATTAGGCCCAGTCTGAACACACTGTTCTGGGCAGGTATTTGAGGTTAAGGCCTCCTCCCTGCTAGCTCGGGGGGATTCCTCAAGGCCTAGTACAAACAGACAACTTTCAGAGCTGGCTTGGCACTGCTGGGGGCTTGTGTCACTCAAAAGGCATATGGGCACCCGATACAGTCCTTCTTCACCTGTGGAGGACCTTCAGATCTTGGGTTGTGGGGGTGACTTTCTCACCAGGGCTTTGAGGGCTGACCCAGAAGGGAAGGGAAGGTGGGGGGATCCAGTTGTCTCTGAGGAGGTCGGAGACCACAGGTTAAAGGTGGGTCCTTGTCAGGTTGCTGCCTGGCTGTGGGCGGGATGTGAAGGTGGCTGCTGTCTTTTGTGGGCTGGAAGGTGGCTGCTGTCTTTTGTGGGTGGTAACTATCGTCCTTGGGGCCCTGGGAGAATTGTCAGTGTATCTTACTTTATGAAAAGTGCATGGTCTTGAGAAATGGAGTATGTGTGTTTAAAAAGATGTGTTGCTATATCTAAAATAGAATATATGCTCTTTTTTTTTTTTTTTTTTTTGGAAAGAACTCTGAAGAATTGCAATCATGACTTATCTGTTTGTAAGAGGAGAGTTGGGAATATTGAGTTTTCTGAAAGCAGGATAGTGGTAACAGAAATGAGACTGCAGATATTTTGAGAGCCACAGAGTAGCTAAGAGCAGTACCTTGACAGCCTCCTGGATGGCTGAGCCAGGGAAACAGAGGCTGGTGGCCCTGGGAAGAAGGACACCATGCACAGCCAATCCTGTAGAGACACTGAGGGTTGCAGCAGCTCTGTGAAAGTCCCACCCCTCTTGGCTGCTCTGTGTCCTGCCTGGTCATGTCCATCACCCCCTCAGGAGCAGGTAAGCCCTTCCCAGAGGTTGGAGACAAGTGGAGGGGAATCACCTATTTTAGCACAGGGACTCACTTTGAGAGAAACTTTCATGAGAAGCAGCTTCTTTCTCATTAAAAAATTTTTTTTTTCTATTGTGATAAAATATCTATAAATATAAAAGCCAAGTGACCAGAATGACCAGAATGACCAGTCACTATGACGTGCACTGTGGCCGGCCAACCAGCCTGATCAGGGGCAGGGCCGGTTGGCCAACCTCCCATGGCCTCTCCCCCTGGCCAGCCCCACCCCCGATTGCCCCACCCCCCACTCCTATCAAAGGTGGGGCCAGCCAGCCAACCTCCTGTGGCCCCTCTCCCCCCACCCACCAGCCCTGCTCAAATTCATGCACCAGGACTCTAGTACATAACATAAAATTGATCATTTTAACTATTTTAAGTGGATAGTTCAGTGGCATTAAATACATTCACACTGTTGTGCAACCATCACCACCATCCATCTCCTGAACTTTTTCCTCATCTCAGATGGAAACTTCGTGCCCTTCTTCCTATTCCCCTTCCTCCCAGCCCTTGGCAACCACTATTATACTTTCTGTCTTTGTAAATGTGACCACTCTAGGTTCCTCATATGAGTGGAATCATACAGTATTTGTCTTTTTCTTATTTCACTTCACAAAATATTTTCAAGGGTAATCCATGTTGTACCATGTATCAGAGTTTTATTTATTTTTATTGTGGCAAAATATACACAACATAATAGTTATCATTTTAACCATTCAGAAGTATACAATTCAGTGGCACTAAATGCATTCACAGCATTGTGTAACCATCACCACTACTATTCCCTAAACTTTTTCATCATCTTCCACATAAACTCTGTGCCCATTAAACACGAATTTTCCCTTCTCCCGGCCCCTGGTGGCTACCATTTTATTTTCTGTCTTTATGAATTTTCCCATTCTAGGTACCTCATATTAGAAGAATCATACAATATCTCCCTCATTTATTTTTAGAACATAAATTTGCCAAGACTCCTCAAAGAGAGAGCAGCAACATGGCTATGTTGGCAAAGGGTTCCTCAGAAGCAGTGGGGAATTGAAAAAGGAGAATCACAGAGCAGCCTGGACAGGACACCCACCACAGCCCACCTCACACTAACCTGGATAGGATGGTGCTGTTAGGAGTGGCCTGGCAGCTATGCCCAACCAAGGAGAAGGCTGCAGTCACTGAGGGAGGCCTTGAAATTCTCAATCACAGAGCTGCCCTGGTCTTGATTTCATGAATAGTGAGCAACCTTCTGAAAATCTGACTCTCCATCAAGCCTGCCTGCAAGAGGGAAAACATGGGACAGGGTGGCACGGGTATCTCTTTGGCTTGACACTTATACTCTTCTTGGCAAGAGAATGGAATTGTCAGAGAAAGAATATAGGAGAAGTTTGAGAGTTTGAAGACCAGCTCTTCCTTTTACAGTATGTCAGAACGAGAGCAAGTTCATGTACTTGGGAGGCTCAGCTTCCATTTGTGACAAACAAGGAGTAGAAGAGTCCCTGTCTACTAGGGGTTCTGAGACGAATAATAATAATGATAATAGTAATAATAATAAAAAAAAAACATAACTCAGAAAAGTGCCAGTTTCCTGTAAATTTTGTTAATATGACTGACTCCCTATCCTTGAGTCTGAACTACTTTAAGATATTGAAATTGAGTTTAGGAGTATGCATGCCTGAGGGCTGGGCATTTCTGGGAATTTGCTGGGATGCATAACACCTGGTGAATCTTGAGATATCAGTAGTTTTTCTCCCTGATGACATCTCAGTTTCACCATTCATTTTCCTTTCTAAGCATTGGTAGAAAAAGGGAATTTGGAAGTGTGAGCTCACTTGTGAGGAAGAAATATTCAAGTGCAATGTGATTTTAATTGGTCATATTGTGCAGTCCTCAGGATTGCACATTGGTAGATGGGAGACCTGGTTAAAAAAATTATATATATATATATATATATATATATATATATATATATATATATATATAGTGAAACAATTTAAACTAGTCCCCATACAGGCAAATTCACCTGTGGTGGGATCCAGGGTGGAGGTATGGGACAGGTCTGTGAAGTCCTGTAGTTTGAACACACCTATCTGTCCTGGACATCTTCCCCAGTGTCTACAAGGTCCTGTTCAAGGCAATGCTGGTGCCATTACAGCTCCTGGTAGGATCCCTACGGTGCTCCTTAAAATTGAAGAGGAGTCTCCTTCCTTGGGATATGCTCTGCAAGGACTCAGATACCCTCAGGTAAGAGCAGTCTCCTTGCTGACCCAGGGCCATCACCTCTCTGACTCCTGCCTGGCCTTTGAAGTGGAAGCCCACCCAATGGTTCTATTTTTTTCTCAAAAGCCTCCCTGGTCCTATTTTGCCACCTTACTCAGGTTTATACCAAGATTTTTATTAATAGCAGTCTAAAAAGCCAGACTCAAAGCCTAAGTGTTGTAGTCTTGATCTCTTTCCTCTCAGGTGCTCCAAGTGCTGTCTGCATTTGCTCAACCCCAGGCTCCATTTAGCAATGGGTGTGTCAGGGGGGTTGGTGAGGATCCATCTGCCCACAGATCCCAGTTGGGTGGATTAATTAATGATTATAGAGTACTTTGAAGGTTGGAGGGCTAATTATTTAGCCTGTTTCCTCCCTTCCCCCAAGTCCCCATGACTGCCTTTTGTCTCTTTCCCTCATGGGGCATTCTTTGAAGTGAATAGGAGAGAGGATGAATCAGGGGTCAGTTAATAGAGCTGGCCATTCCAGATGGCTGGACTGGAGAGCCCTGTCTGGAAGCTGCTCCATTGCAGGAGCTGAGATTTTCCATGAGAACTGCAGCACTGGATATTGCCAATGTTCGAGAAGACCGTGGCTTCTCAGACTCCTAACTGGGCATAACAAACAGCAGGTCCTCATTCACTAAGGTGCAGCCTGATGTGCTTGTGCGTCCAGAGTTTGCTTCCAGTTTTTATGTGAAATGCTTTATTTATTCTCTCTCTCTCTCTCTCTCTCTCTCTCTCTCTCTCTCTCTCTCTCTCTCTCTCTCCCCCACCCCACCTATTACCCCTTTCCTGGGTTAGTACCGGGTGGGATAGAACTAATTCTAAGCTGTATTGTGGGAGCAGTGAGTTTAGGCTGCCTTGTAGAGTGAAGAGATCATTGTTTCTCTGCCTCCTTCTCTCAGAATAAACTAAGATTTTGAAATAAAACATATTTTTCTATTATTTAAAATCTTGAATTGTGCATGCGTTTTTAGTTGGAGAAATCCAAAGATATAATAAATATTGTAGGTAGTGGAATTGTACTTATACATCCCTTACCTGAGCCCAAGAGTGAGTCTTTGGTGCACTTATGTGCATATTAAAGGGAGAGAAGTTTGGGGCTGAAAAATCCTGAGTTGCCTTAATTCATGCACTCATTCATCCATTCATTCATTTACATTCACAGTATTTATTGAGAAGATACTCTGGTTGTAGAGATGTTAAAGATACAAGAGGAGACGACACCCATTCCTAAACACAGGTTCAATTTAGTAGGGAGAAAAGTATGAACACACATAAATATGGCAAATGATATTTGAGCAATTGTTTTGTATTTTGCTCTATTTTTCTGTTCCCTCAGATCAACAGGTAGATGGGTTTTTTGCCTGTTCTTGCCTCAGGGTATTTTCAAGGCAGAAAACAGAAGCTGCTTGAAGTCAAAGGCTTTTGCAAAACTCCAAACTCTTTGAAAAAAAGATACTAAGGGTCCCAGGGATGGAAGTGAGAGAGAGGAGGCCTTTGAGGGCAGCAGCACGAAATAGATGGCTCTGGTGGCAAGAGGCAGAGTGAGAGGGATTTGAAGGTGATGAAAGAGGAGAGGGAGGAAGAGAGAGAGAGGCGATTGAATGTGAAAAGATCATGAAGGTGTTGGTGTAGCAGACCTAGAGAGACTGATGAGGTACAGGGGATCCCAGCTGCAGCCTAAACTCTCCAAATGACACCCCAAGGCAGAGGAGCTGCTGGCCCTGGGGGTCCATATGGGTGGGGAAGATGGGGTACTCTGGGGACCAGGAAGGGCTAACCACTGGGGGAGGGACTTCCCAGTGCTTTGATGATGGAGGAGGCTTGGTCACTGCACAACCCCCTGTTTTAGGTGGGCTTGGTCATGACTGTGTTGGAATTCTACCACCCCAGTAGGATGGGACCTCAGAGTGGGATTAAGATGCTTTAAAATAAAAATAACATATTCTGCACATTGAAGTAATAGAATCTGATACTAAACCCATGACACAACTATACATAAGTAAAAGCGGGGTTGGAGATATCTAGAGTAATCAAATTCATAGAGACTGAAGGTAAAATGGTGGTTGCCAAGGGCTGGGAGGAGGAGGTATTGGGAGTTGCTGTTTAATGGGCAGAATTTCTGCTTTGCTAGATGAAGAGTTCTGGAGAACAATGTGAGTTGCAGAACAATATGAGTGCATTTAATGTTGTTGAACTTTACACTAAAAAGTGGTTAAATGGAAATTTCACTTCATACCTGCTAGGATGGCTATTATAAAAAAACTAGAGGCCCGGTGCACGAAATTCGTGCACTGGGGGTGGGGGTGGGGGTGTGCCCCTCAGCCCAATCTGCACCCTCTTCAATCTGGGACCCCTCAGGGGATGTCCAACTTCCAGCAGTCGGACATCCCTCTCACAATCCGGAACCGCTGGCTCCTAACCACTCACCTGCCTGCCTGCGTGATTGTCCCTAACCCCACTGCCTGCCTGCCTGCTCGCCCCTACCTTGATCTCCTGCCAGCCTGATTGCCCCTACCTTGTCCTCCCCTATCAGCCTGATCACCCCAAACTGCCTGTGCCTTGGCCCCCAGTCTGGCCTCCCTCTGGAGGCACCACCCCCATAACCCCAATGCTGCTGCCACTGCAGCTGGTTATGGCTGCCTGAGCCTTGGCCTTTGTAGCCACTGCGGCTTTGTCTGGAAAGATGTCCAGAAGACAACCACTCTAATTAGCATATTATCCTTTTATTAGTATAGATTTGGGGACCATTAAAACCACGCAGAACTTGAAGAAAACACATGGCCCTGGTCAGTTTGGCTTAATGGAGAGAGCATCGGCCTGTGGACTGAAGAGTCCAGGTTTGATTCTGATCAGGGGCACACATGCCTGGGTTTTGGGCTCAATCCCCAGTAGGGGGCCTGTGGGCGGCAGCTGATCAGTGATTCTTTTTTTTTTTTTTTAAATATATTTTATTGATTTTTCACAGAGAGGAAGGGAGAGGGATAGAGAGCTAGAAACATCGATGAGAGAGAAACATCGACCAGCTGCTTCCTGCACACCCCCCACCAGGATATGTGCCAGCAACCAATGTACATGCCCTTAACCGGAATCGAACCTGGGACCTTCCAGTCCGCAGACCGACGCTCTATCCACTGAGCCAAACCGGTTTCGGCTGATCAGTGATTCTTATCATTGATGTTTCTATCTCTCTCTCCCTCTCCCTTTCTGACATTTTAAAAATATATATTTTTTAAAGAAAACACATGAGCTTCACTTTGGGCTTTGTCATCTTACAATATCCTTTGTGCAGTGTTTTAACTTCCCTCAACTTTCCTTTACCCACCTTTAAAGTGCAATCTATTTTGGGGAAGATGATCAGGAAAGTGATTCCAATGGGTAGAAGTTTTTTTTGGAGGGGATGGGTCATGAAGATATTTAAAAATTGAGCATGGTGATGGTTGTACCACTCTGAATTTACTTTAAAAAACCAGTTCATTGTACACTTTAGGTGACATGTACAGTATATGGATATTTCTCAACAAAGCTGTTCTTTTATTTCTTTTTAAATAAAGACCAGTCTTATAATCAATTGCAGATGTTTACAGAGGCCCCTCAAGATTTGCTCACCATGTCCCAAATCACGGCTGTGATTCCCAGTTGCCTCCAGTCCTGGTGGATCTGGATGGTGTGGTTTGCAAAGGAGAAGGTGGCAAGAGGCTTATGGAATTTCGGCAACCCCATTCCCCCGGTCTCCTCATAGGGCACCAGGGCCATTCCCACTGTGCCAGCTCTGCTCCCTTTAACCTGTTGGGCAAAAGAATCCTGCGTGCTCTGGCCAGAAAGTGCATTCTTTCTTAGGTGGCCCGGATGCTTTTTTTAAGGTCGTTTTATGGATTCAAAAGAATAAACAGAGATGTGGAAAGCTTTTGTCAAAATCCTTTTACATGGTTCTTCCAGTGTCATGGGAAATGAGATGTGGCTCTGAATTCATCCCAAAGTGTGTCTTTGGGCAAAAGCACCCAGAACGGCACAACTCCTGCAGAATGCCCCACACACTTTGCTGTCAGGACTCGGGGGGCTTGAGGGTGAGCGAGGCGGTGGTGCCAGCACAGGACCTGGGAGAAGGTAGCGCTTTCTACACTGCCCAGGCCACGTGGACTACAGCAGTACCCGCCCAGGTGGGCAGGTTGTTTCTGCTGTTTTGTTTTGGTCTGGCCTCCACCCCGTCAGCCACAGACCTGTGCCTGCACTGAGACTGAATGCTTTGATGGCCCTACTTTTTGGTGGACAGTGGATGCACTCCCAGAGACTGGCAGTTAGACTCTGGTGGCTTCTGAGTCCCTTGTGGGGAGAGTCCGGCCCTAGGTCAAGAACAGACTCAGGCGTCCTCGGCCAGGAGGCCTCCTTGGGCTAGGGGCCGCCACAGTTTGAAGGCTGGCCATGACCCCAATCCTGGCAGGGGTCTCCTCTGGGGTGCTGGCAGGCCTGGGCTAGGGCTGCGGGAGGTTTAGAGGCTGGTCACGCCCCCGATCCTGGTGGGGATCTCCTCTGGGGGGCTGGCAGGCCTGGGTTAGGGTCACTGGCGGTTTGGAGGCCGGTCACGCCCCCGATCCTGGTGGGGGTCTTCTCTGGGGTGCTGGCAGGCCTAGGCTAATGGCCACCCTGGTTTAGAGACTGGTCACGCCCCCGATCCTGGTGGGGGTCTCCTCTGGGGTGCTGGCAGGCCTGGGCTCTGGCGCCGCAAAGGGAGAGGTTCCTGAACCTGCTTCCCACACACCTAGGCTAGGATACATCTTGTAAGAGGCGGCTTTAATGCCCGGGGTCGGTGACCAGGTCCTCCGGAGCCTCGCTTTCTGGGCTGCAGTCCCACGTCTCCCAGTGCCCCAGCCTCGGATGCGCCCATGCAGTTGCCCCCACCACCAGCCACCTCAGCGCAGGCTACAGCAGCTGAAGCCAGCCTCTTGGAAGCCAGGCCACCACACCCACCACCTCTAGTAGCTCTCTGCTGCTTGCTCTCTGTGCCCTGTCCACTGGGGTGGGGGAGTGCTCCCAGCCCAGAGGCCCTCCCTCCCTCCGCAGCCTGGCTTGGGAAGCTGGCCTCATGCTGGGGCTACTATGCCAGCATGCCCACTCGGCTACTATGGGTGCGACTCGGGCCCCACGGAGGCCAACCTGGAGAACGTGGACCCCAGCTCTGCATCCGGCTGCTGCAGATGGCCTCGGTGGTCAACTACCACCTGCTCCTTCCACTGGCCCCATTGATCCCTCTCAGCACCAGCCATTTAGGCGAGGGTGGCGATTGCCCAGGGACATCACCCCTGGAGCGGCTGGCTGGGCCCGGCCATGCCCCCCGGGTCGCGATGGGTCCCGGAACCCTCGGGAGGCTGCTGGCCGTGCCCGGCCACGCCCCCCCGGGTCTTGATGGGTCCCTGGACCCCCGGGAGGCTGCTGGCCGTGCCCGGCCACGCCCCCCCGGGTCGCCATTGAACCTGGGACCCCCGGGAGGCTGCTGGCCGTGCCCGGCCACGCCCCCCCGGGTCGCCATGGGTCCCCGGACCCCCAGGAGGCTGCTGGCCGTGCCCGGCCACGCCCCCCGGTTCGCAATGGGTCCCAGGACCCCGCCGAGGCTGCTGGCCGTGGCCGGCCACGCCCCCCGGGTCGCGATTGAACCTGGGACCCCCGGGAGGCTGCTGGCCGTGCCTGGCCACGCCCCCCCGGGTCGCGATGGGCCCCGGGACCCCCGGGAGGCTGCTGGCCGTGCCCGGCCACGCCCCCCCGGGTCGCGATGGGTCCCGCGACCCCCGGGAGGCTGCTGGCCGTGCCCGGCCACGCCCCCCGGGTCGCCATTGAACCTGGGACCCCCGGGAGGCTGCTGGCTGTGCATACCACGCCCCTCTAGGGTTGCCATCACTCACCAGGACCTCCGGAACTAAGAGGATTTGGCGCCGCCATCTTGGTTTTCTCAATGGCCAGTTAGGCCACCCGGAGTCCCGCCCCCAGCCTCTGGCAGGCCCAATCATGGGCATAGCGGAGGTGCGGTCAATTTGCATGTTTCTCTATTATAATGTAGGATGAAAGATAAGTGTTGGTGAGGATGTGTAGAAAAGAGAGCCCTTATACATTGTTGGTAGAAATGTAAGTTGAAACAGCCTTTATGGAAAACAGTATAGTTTCCTCAAAAAACTAAAAATAGAACTGCCATAGAACCCAGGCAGGACACACACACAGTCCCGGACTGGGGAGAGCAGAGCAGCCTGGGAACAGTGCAACAGTGTGGCTGGGTTGTGGGGGAGGAGAGGGAAGATTGGCCTAGTTTAGCTTTCAGGTGATAAGAGCCATGGAGTATTTTTGGCAGGAGGGTGACATAATCAGATTGGTGTTCTAGAAAGATCACCATGGTGGTCATGTGGAGGATGGAGTTGAGCCCAGAGGCAGAGCCTTGCCTTGGTCCCTGCTTCACCCATTCCACTGTGGCTGAGGAAGAGACCCAGCATCTGCCTGTCCTTCCAGCTGCCTGGGAGCATGGCGGTTGACATCACCTTTCCTATTTCCACACTCTATCAGCAACTCAGCCATCTGCACATCATCTCCTATGTGCTTGGCCATTTTTTGTCATTTTGAGAATCCCTGCTCTGATCTCATAACCTTAATGGAAGGAAAGAGCAAGTATCACAGACAGACTTTTTCCCAAGCTTTGCTATTCCTCCCTGCTCCTTCCTCCACTTCTTTTATGGGCAGAGGCTCATCTCTATGCCCCCAAATCTACAAAAGTCTCCCTCTATTGTACTTAAATTGCATTGAATCCCATTCCCATCAGTGAATTGTTTCTGGCTTGCTGGGATCATCTATTGCTGTTTATGGAGGCAGAATAGTGCCTCCCTGGGGTGGGGCAGACTCAAGAATATCATTGACTGGGTTGAAAGCCCAGATATGACACTACTGGACAAATTATATAGTCTCATTATATGGGAACATTAATAGCATCACCTCACTGTGTTGTTTTGAGAATTAAATAAGCTAATATTTGAAAAACACCCTAGAACAGTGCCTGGCATTGAGTAGGTACTATGTAAGTCAGGGGTCCTCAAACTTTTTAAACAGGGGGCCGGTTCACTGTCCCTCAGACCTTTGGAGGGCCGGACTATAGTTTTAAAAAAAACTATGAACAAATTCCTATGCACACTGCACATATCTTATTTTGAAGTAAAAAAACAAAACGGCAAAAACACCCGCATGTGGCCCGCGGGCCATAGTTTGAGGACACCTGATATAAGTATTTGTTAAATAAACATCTGCTTCAACAAATAATTATGGGAATTAAATGAGATGCTATTCATAGGGTGCTTAGCCCAGTGCCTAGTAAAGGGTTAGCACATAATAAATGTTAATGGTTGCTGTGACTATCATGGCATTTAGAATTGTGTTGGAACTTGCCATATGAGAGGTGGGAAGGAGGAGATGAGGTTTGGGGTCATATGCATGCACATGCACTATGAGGAAAACCAGAACAGTTGACCCTGACTGTTCGTGGAGTCCCAGTGGTTGTCTGCCTCCAGGATCTCTGACATCTCCTCTGTCTCTCACATTGCTGCTGCTCTGGTTGTCTTTCTGACTAAATGTGGATCTAGTCAGGTGACTACCTGACACTTAAAAATCTGCTATTAATCTTGAATGAGTTGAATTGTGTCTCCCTGACTTGTCCTAACCCCTAGAACCTTAGGGTGTGACCTTATTTGGAAATAGGGCATTGAAGACATAATCAATTAAGAAGAGGTTATATTAGGGTGTGCAATATGACTGGTGCCTTTATAAAAACATGGCCACAGGAAGACACAGAGACCCAGGGGAAATGCCAAGGTGAGGCAGAGATTGGATGTTGCATCTACAAGCCAAGGAAGGCCAAGAATTACCAGCATCACCAGAAGCTAGGAGGAGGGCATGGAAAGGATTTTCCCTCACAGCCTGAAGGACACAACCCTGCTGATACCTTGATTCTAGAACTATGAGACAATACATTTCTGTTGTTTTAAGCCACCCAGTTTGTGGTACCTTGTTACAGCAGCTCTGGGACACTAATACAATCCTTATCACCCATAGAAGCCAACCAAATTTTTTAGCATAGTATTTGAGGTCCACTATCCTTTCCAACACACACACACACACACACACACACACACACACACACACACACACAGCTTTAGTCACACACTATGCCACACTAGATTATTTGTAATCCCACAAATAAAAAGGAACAAAAAATTACTTGTTATAGGAAGAAGTTATTTGAATTTATAATTATTCCTCCCAATCTGCTAAGATCCTAGTGCCCAAAGCTCCTCTTTGGTTGTGGGGCATCTGTACCGCAGAAGACAGTTGAGGCAAGAACGTGAGAGGGTGTAAGAGAAGAGAAAGAGTGATAAAGTAAAACAGCTCCGGTTGAGAAAGGGAGTGTGTGATAGCATGGGCTTGAGGAAATTTGCAGGGCTGGGGGTTTGGGCCTTTGCAGTCTGTGATCCAGGGCAGGAATGAGCTGGGTTGGTTTCCAAGGAACTTTAGAGAGGGAGGACAACAATGCTGAGGGGAGATTTTTGGAGAGAAATGCTGCCTGCTCTGTGCTGTTAATCATCCCTGTTCTCTCTTCCTGTAAAATATTAGATAAAATCAAAGCCCCGTCCATGCTAGTGGTATTCATCTTTTCTCTGCCCCCTCCCCTCCCCTCCCCTGCCCTCCCCTCCCCTCATCTTCCATCCCATTCCCTCCTTTTCCCCTTCTCTCATTTCCTCCTCCTCTCCCCTCCTCTCCTCTTCCCCTTCCCTCCTTTCCCCTCCCTGCTTCTTTCAATGGGTAGCAATGGAGGTACTTGCCTACAGATGGCTCAAGGTGAAATCTGGGGCTGAGTGATCCAAGCCATATGACTCAGAGGCTGAGTGTTCCAAACCCATGCCTACCTTCTCTTGTTCACGCTGTTGCCGAAGCCTGGCAGACCCTTTCCTTTTTTTTTTTTTCTGCCAGGCAAAAGCCAACCCCCTCATCTTTCAAGTGTCCTCACTTTTGTGAAGATTTCTGTGACCCCCCCTCCCCTCTTCCTACTTCTAGGCAGCAATACAATTAATCACCACCTCTGAATTCCCATAGAGCTTCTCAGATGCTTATCTCATCCTCTTTGAGGCTGGAGCCTGGGTCCTAATTTATCTCTGACCTCTCCCCTGCCCCCGCACTCACACAGAGTCAGGGCTGTGTAGGCACTCAATGGCTGGCATGGACTGAGTGAATGAATAAAGAGATGGGGTGTGGGGTGACAGGATTACACAGAGAGCTGGCAAAAGGTACTGAGAAGAAAATAAGGTTAAAAATACGAGGAGTTCCATCAGGGAGAGAAGAGTTAAAAGGTAGCCTTCTTTTAAGCACCCCTCAGAGAAGTCTAATTTACATAATTAAAATCCAAATAACTGGGAGAATGAATGGTGAGCCAAGTAGTAGATAAAATTGTAGAGATGGAAAGGAAGCACAGAACCAAAGACAAGATGAAAAACAGGGGTTAGAGATATGTTTGTACTTGTTGGAGATGGGAAAAATACAGCAGGAATGGGAAGAATAAGAAGGGGTGGAGGGAAGGAGGGTGACTGAGTTAACGAAAGGTGTTGGGTGTAGGAGTCCTGGGACTGGAGAGAAACAAATAAAGTCACGGCTGTAACTCCAATATAAAGACAACTGGGGCGCTGTTTGTATCAAACCGGGCTTAAAATCTAAAGGGTGATATGTACGGCTGTCAAACCTTCCAGGCATAATGTTGCTGAGCAGAGTCGAAAATTAAAGTAGGAAACTGGCAAGATAGGCGCAGAAAGGACTAGAAACACAGCCGAGAAGCTAGCTCGACGGCTGTTTCTGTGGGGAGGTCAGGAATGGTGGGTAATAATATACTGTAGAGATAAATTAATAATACTAAGCTACCTCGCCAGGGTGTTATGAGTGTTAATTAATTAATTATTGTTTGCAAAGCACTTTGAAGGTGGAAAGGCTCTATAATTATTATGAATAAAATGTCAGAGATAATAATCCGGCAGAACGCGGTGACCTCCTCAGCACCTCATTTGCATGGCACGAAGTGGAGCAGATTCCGGGATTCTCTGCCAAGGGGGAGACCTGCTGGGGACGACAGATGCCCGTCTCAATGCCCTGCCTCCTCCTTGCCACCTCCCGTCAGCCCCAAAGCTGTGGCCTCTGCTCCCTGGGCAGCAGGTTCACGGAACGGCGTGAGGTGATATTTTTCTGAGTGTGAGAGTGGCATCTGTAATCAGCGGACGACTGGCTGCTCTGCCGGGCAGCATGCTAATGTCCTGGGCCCGCCCGAGGAGCACGCCTCCTGCCAGCAGCTCTCCATGGCGCTGTCTGTGCTGTTTCAGAGATTAAAGATATGGTGGTTGGGGCTGCTCTTCCAGACTGGGCTGGGCAGGGACTGCTAGGGACAGACAGCAGGGGACTCTGTGGGACAATGGTGTGCCTACCCCATGTGTGTCAGCTTTGGGGAAATTGGCCGTGAGCAGACCATGTCACTGGCTCATGGAGCTGATGTTCTAAGTGAGGGGTACACAGGAAACAACAAACAAGCCCCATTTATAGTTGTCATGTGTCTGGTGGCAGTAAGGCAAAGGCAAAGAGAGAGCAGGGGACATGCTGTGCAAACGGAGTGCAGGGGAGACCGGAGCTGGGAATGCATTTAGGATTGGTGTGAGGTCTTCTCGGCATCCACCCTGGAGGAAAGATGTGTGTGGACAGTTGCTTTCGAACTCTTCCCCCACCCCCATCCCTCAGGCTTGGATGATGAGGAAAAAGAACCTTTGCCCATGTGCCAAGGAAACAAACGGCCCTGCCGTTCTGCCAACAGATCCCCCTTCCTGCCCACGTGGAAGGGAGAGAACAGAACTGCAACACCGGGAAGCACGATCGGAGTTGCATGCATGGGAGGGAGCACGGAATCCAACAGTTTCCCACCAAGTTACACCAGAAAAATAGAAGAACAAACCATGAACAGTCCTTTTACCTGTTTGAGGCAAGAGGACTCACCTTGTCTGTCTCCTGCACACCTTGTGAGAGATCCCAAGCTAATTCCAAAGCTAAGTGTGGCAGTAGAAGGGTCAGAAGGCCCACAACCTTGCACTGTAAAATCAGGAGGTCTGAGCTTTTTATCCAGCCTGGAATGTTCCCAGGGAGATGCTTTAACCAGAGGAGGGTGGGAAGGCAGTGGCCTCTCTGTCAAAGGAAATGTCATCATTGTGCCCTGACATCCCCACGGCCATTCATTAATCTCCTGAAACCTCAGCTGAATGAACCATTGGAGTATTTCGGTTATGAGGATATGCCCATGTCTGCACGAACAATTGGTTCCTGACTCCAACGTACTGTGACTGTGAACTTAGGAAAACCCACACCCAGCTGCAGGTCACTTTTTGCTAAACAGTGATTCTCAAACATCAGCAGGCCTCTCTCCCAAAGTTTCAGTTTCAGGAGGTCTCAAGTGGGGCCCAGGCATTTCATTTCTAACAACTTCCCGGGTGACCCTGATGCTGCTGGTCCCAGGCCCACACTTGGAAAACCACTGTTCTGAGAACTAACGAACTTGCCTTTGGAGAAAGGAACTGGGGCAAAGGTAGTGCATCTGGATTAAAGGAGATAGAGGTAGGGGGCAGGTGAAGAGGGTGGCATCCAGGTAAAGAGACCTCAGAGTTCAGCACTGAGTGAGACTCAGGGATGACTGGGAGCTGGCAAGGAGGTGGTCCCAGGTGGGGAATCTAACTTCTCCCCACTCCCACTCTGGGCGTGGCTGGTGGCCCTCACCTCAGTTTCCCCTCCCTCTAGAAATAGCACCTGCACGTACAGGGATATGCTCTTCATTCTCCAGCCTCTCAAGTTTTGCCTTTTCCTGCACCTTGCAGGTATTTCCAGGGTTGGTAGGCGAACTCGTTTCCTAGGGCTGCTGTAACAAAGTCCCATAATCTGAGTGGCTCAAGCAACACTAATTAATTTCTCACATTTCAGGAGCCTGGAACTCCCAGACCAAGGAGTTGGCAGGGCTGGTTCCTCCTGAGGGCTGTGAGGGAGTCTGTCCCGGGCCTCTCTCCTGCTTCCAGTGGCCTTTGCATTCCTTGGCTTGTCCATGAGCTTCTCCCTGTGTCTTCACTTTACCTTCCCCTGTGTGTGTCTGTCTCTGTGTCTAAATGTCCCCCTTTTATAAGAACAGCAGTCCTATTGGTTCAGGACCCACCCTACTGATCCTTTCGATCATCTGCAAAGATCCTACTGTCAAATAAGGCTGCATTCATAGGTCCTGGGGTACGATTTCCATTTCTTTTGAGGGACACAGTTCAATCCATAAGTATGTTTTCCTCTCCTCTAGGATGGGTCCTGGTTGTGCCCTGGATGGCCTGATTTCCACCTGGGAGTGAAAAGTTTGTGGCAAAATACTCCCTACTTTAAAAGCAGAATCCCTTTCTCAGGATCTACAAGGCCTGTGTCGAAGGCCTGCGCATGTGAAATGGAGAGATTGCTGGGAAACAGACCCGTGCTATTGATTTTTCTTTCCATCCCAGCCCCAGCTCCTGCAGCTTGGTGCTGCTAAGTCCAAGAGAACTGGCCATCGGGTCCATGTGGTGACTCAGCCTGTGTACAGTGATGACGGGTTGGACTTCCCTGGGTTGGAGGATGAGCCTGGTTTGGAGTCAGACTGAGAGGTGGGGATTGGCCCCCTTTCCTCACCGCTCAGTTGACAGTATCTACCGGCCAGGGTTGTCAGTGTTAAATGAGATAGTCTGCAGAACGTGCCTGGAACCAAGGGGCGCTTGAGTGGGGTGGTTGTTATTACTAAGTGGGAGCTCAAAGGAACTCTAACCAAAAAATTGTCCTGGAGTACCGAGGTATTTATTTGCACTGAGAGTTTGCTAAGGGCCTCCCGACTTCCCTTCCCCTGCCATCCCCCACTATGGCTGGGAACCCTGCATGTCACAGGCTTTGAACTGGGACATCAAAGGGAAGCCAGCTCTGTTCTTCAAACAGGTTTATAAAGAGATTTTGATACAAGACAACAATACTTGTCAGCAGTGCCCAGTTATCGTTCTTCCCTTTGTAGTTTTATTAGGAAATAATTTCCCAGCTGGTGAGGCTCCTGCTGGCATGCCTTGTTTCTCTATTTGCGATTGGATCTGCCCACCAGAGGGGCTGCCTCACGCGCTCCATCAGTTTTGCCAGCTGGGGGCCCAGAGAAAGACATCACCGGAAGGGTCTCTGCAGCCGATTTACCATCTGCCCCTCCTCTCCCCCTCCCCCTCTTGGTAGCAAAAATGCAATTTGTTTGACCTCTGGGGATGTTTAAAATTTCAGCTTCTTAATCACTCCTCCCCCACTTATTATTTTTTAAGAGGGAGGAGAAAGAGGAAACCATGGCCAGATAATAAAAGAACCATTTAAGCCTTTCTTTCTATCACACCCTGCATCCTAGGCTGGCAGTAAGGATCCCCAACAGATTAAAACTAAGGAGCCCAGTTCACTGCAGGGAACAAAGCAGTAGTTTTTGGCAGGGGCCACCTTCTCCAAGCAGCGGTAGGGTGTCATTTTCTAAAAAGGATTATTCCTTGGTGCTGTTGTTTTCTCATAACTCAGAACACGTGACAGGAAGTCTACTACATGCCTTCAAGCACTGTGGTAGGTTCTGAGATACAGACGTGAGGAACACTGGGTCCATGGGGCCCTGGGTCCCAGCATGGGCTGGGTGAGTTGGGTTGAGAAACACTTTTCAGGGACTTTTCCTCAAAGGGCTCTGTGCCATGGCAGAGGACTTCCCCTGGGCACAGCACGTCAGGACCACTTGCCAGATCTACTAGAGGCAGCTCTTGACCCGTCATTTTGAAGGAGAGGCAGGGTCGGTGAGAGTGTTTTGTGACGGTGGTTTAAGAAAGGGGTGACTGGCCCTGGCCATTGTGTTCAGTGGTTAAAGCATCTTTGCGTGCACTGAAGGGTCATGGGTTCGATTTCCAGTCAAGGGCAGGTACCTGGGTTTTGGGCTTGCTTGCTGTCTCTTGGTCAGGGCCCATGCAGGAGGCAACCAGTCCATGTGTCTCCCTCTACATCGATGTCTCTCTCTCTTTCTCCCCATCCCTCCCTCCTTCCCTTCTACTTTCTCTGCAAAGCAATGGAAACAACATCTACTGGTGAGGATTAAAAAAACAAACAAACAACAACAAGAAAATGGGCACCTGGGATGAATTTCCACATGAAGAAAAGGGGACAGATAGAGAGGGAGAGTGGAGATGCAGGCTGGAGGAAGTAACTGATGCTGGGGACTGAGGGAAAGAATGGAAATGAGGCAGAGGGGAACATTTAGCCACAGAAGAAAAAGACGCTTCACTTCCTTTCTATGAAATTAGGGAATAATCATGAAAGAGGTCAAATTTGCAGGGAGGAAGAGCAGAGGATGTGGGTAATTACAACTTTCCTGCCCTTTATTCTTTCTGGGAAATGGGAATTAAGGGCATCTACCAGGGATGGGATGGGTGGGTTTCTTTAGTGGGACTTAGAAAGTTAGAGGCAGAAGTTTCTCAGAGATCATTTATTTCAAAGCCCTCATTTTCTAAAACGAGGCTGAAAGGAATTGAGACATTTCCTAAAATGACATGGTGATGAGTGATGGAGCAGGGACTTGGACCCAGGCCTGCCAGCTCTCAGGTCAGGCACCACTGCCCTGCAGGATGCTCGCTGCCTCCCTGAGGATGCATCACTGTTCTGTCTCCACCTTGGAGGATGGAGTTGTTGTGGCTGCCTGGGGCAGGCCCTCTGTGATTCCCAACCATCTGGGTGATGAGGTTGGTTTCAATGCCTTTGGTCTGTTTAGAGAAGAGGGGTCAGTGCAGAGGGGAGCCTGGTGTGGTTAAGGGTCACCTGGAGTCACCCCAGATCTCTGCACAATGCGTAGAGCACTCCAGGGGTGAGAGTGGCAGAGCCCCCTGCCACCATTAGACTCTGAAGTATTTTGCTGACTCAGGATTACTCACCTTCCCATCAACAATTTCCTAGTGTTGCCAAAAGAAGTAGTTAAATGCTTTCACTAAAAAGCCACAGGATAAAAAATGACCTACAAACTAAGATTCTGAGCAGAATGTTCAGGTCATCTATTGGTTACTGCCCAGGATCTGTGCCAATGTTATTAAACCCATTGTACAGATGGGGGAAACCTAAGTGGAAAGATGGATGATTTCCAAAGGTTCACCCAAATGCAATACAAAGCTCATAGTGTGATGTTTGTCACACTTATTCTTCAATCTCCCTCCTGCGGATTATTCCACATTTCCATGGAGTGGCAGGAAGCATGGACCAGGGATAGACCATAGGCCTTACTCCATGAAATCTGGCTCGGGTCTGATGGACCTCAATCCCAACCACTTATATATATATTTTTGAGGCAACCAGTAAAAAAATGAAGCTGTAATGAAAATGGTTGTAATATGTTTTATGTGCTTGAATTTAGGAGATGGCAAACTATGGGCTGCATAGTTTGGCCTGCAGCCTGTTTTTGAACAGCCTATGAGCTAAGAATGGTTTTTACATTTTAAAAGGGTCATAAAAAACAACCCCCAAAACAAAATGGAATATGCTACAGAGATTGTGACCACAAAGTCTAAACTGTTTTCCAACTGGCTCTTACAGAAAAAGTGTGCTGATCCTGATAATAAATGACAGCTCTTATCACAAAAAGTCAATGATGTGGAATTGCATTATAAATAAAATAATCATAAAATCTATTAAAATATTTATTTATTGAATACACTAAGAGTAGTTGGCCTTGTAATGAGATATAAATCCCAAGTAGTTTGATCAACGCTATTTTTCCCATTTGTCAGCTAAACTTACTATGTCCACTTGGACATAAGGCCAATGTGAACAGTGGTAGGCTTCATGATCCTGAGACTTGGACACGCAGCCCTCATGACCTGTGATCTAGGGTAACATGCTCTGGGTTTTTGAGCTGGAGAGGAAAGACAACAGGGCTTGCCACTCAGGTATCTTCTGTGCAAATATTTGGCATCTTACTTTGCCTGGTCTGCGGTATGAAGCTCAGCCACCCATGGGGTGAGGGTCCTTCCTTAGTCCTGGGGCAGCTGAGCCATGGAGTGTGGCAGATGTGGCCAGGTCTGTCAGGCAGGTCCACGACTGTTCGATACCCTGACTCCCTGACCAGCATGTGCATCAAGCCTTGGGATGTCTGTTGTAAATGATCTGTGAGTCCATGTATGTCACTGCAGACAGGGAAAGCTGTGTTTCTGAACTGCCAAGCCTGTTGGGCAGAGGCTGCCAATATGTTATGGAACTTCCCCAGGGAGATTGTCAGGTGAACTAACACCTGGACACCTAGCAGCTGGCCAGGAGATGCCTAGGCACAAGCCCACTGCATCAGGGTCATGTGCAGGCCACTGGGTCACAGAGGGTGCATGCCTAGCTCTCTTCTTCTGGGAGCCAGAAAGGCAGAGCAGTGGAGGCAAAAGAAATAGAAGTGAAATCACACTAAGCGGGATTCAAATCCTGTCTCTATCATTAACTAGTCTTATGGCCTTTGGACAAATGACTGCAGGTTGCTTATCTATAAAATTTGATAATAATCGCCCTACTTCGGGGAGTTATTGGGAGGCTGAAAGAGGTATGGGATGCAAAAAAATCAGATGAGAAGGCAAAGTCAAAGTCATCAGAGTCTTGGTTCTATTCCATCCTCTAAACATTAATGCCTCACCCAAGGTCTGAAGGTCTGAGGGTAGTCTACATGAAGACAAAGAGAGACAGCTGGAGAGAGAGAAAGAACTTGAGAGCTTTGTGGTGTAGAAACGGCACAGAAGAAACAAATTCTGGAAAGAAAATTGTAACTAAACAACCCAAGTTAATGAATACTTCTTAACAAATTGTAAGAACCAGAGAGAAACAGCTGGCAGGTACTGCAGCAATCGTGCAGCCCAACTATCCTTAGACATTTGAGAGGGCATATTGCTTGTGGTCATGTTTCTCAGGCAGACAGCCCTGGGCTCAAACCCCAACTCTGCCATTAAGTACCTGTGACTGGGCAAGTGATTGGAATTCTCTAAGCCTCAACTTCCTTGTCTAAAATAGGAATAATAATAATAATAGTACCAACCCACAAGGTTGTTGTGAACATTAGTTGTTGGCCTCAAGGCCACTGAGTGAAATTGAGGACCGGGTGCCTGCATGTGCCAAGTGTAACTCTATATGGGGAGTTGGGCCTCCACTGGTGTCCCTCATGATCCAGGTCTCCACTTAATGGTGCTGTATGGAGGCCCAAACAAGGTTTTTCTTTGTGCAGAGCCAGCAGATCTTGGGAGCTCGAGTTCCAATAAATGACGACAGCAACAACTCAGAACTGCCTAGTCTACGTCACTGAAGTCAAATCCATGCAGTTAATTTCCTGTTTCTCTTATGAGTTGATTTCCCTTGCTTTTGGGTGGGGAAAAGTCAGTTTTGAAAACAGCCCTTGTAATAGGTGTCTGAAAACCCTTGAGCATCAGTATGAGCCTATTAAATTTTAACAGCTCTGTTGGCAGGTAAAGCACATTTATAGACTTAAAAAAATAACCATGCCGTTTGCCTTTCAGACTGCTAGGGCCATTCTGAAGAGATTTCATGCTCAAGGTTTAAGGGGTGGATTTTGTTTCTCAAATTTGCTCTCCTCATGATGTCCTTCTATGCAGTATAAATTGCAGAATTGTTTTTCTGCCTCTAGCTAAAGCTGGTCTTACTAAATTCATTGTTCCTCTTCAACCAAAAATATCTATTTTTTAGTTGTCAACATCTCAAAGGGATTATGCTACCTCTGGGCTATTTCTATTCTAACTTTATCCAAATATTTGTATATTCAAAAGCTGCTGATAAAAAAAAAATCAATTCTGAGATCCCACAGGGTGGGATTCTGGCACCAAGTAAGACTATTTGATTGTACAAATAAATATCCCAGGCCCAGAAACTCTTACTGAGGAAGAAGGGACTAGAATAGAAGATAGAGAGGTTAAAACAAGGTCTAGTTTTCTGGGGCAGAAGGAGAAGAAGAGGAGAATATGTTGAGGGAAAAAAAAGTGCCTGCAGGGAGTCTAGGTTAGACAGAGTAAGGGAGGAAGGGGTAACAATGGCCGCCAATGTCCAGGGTAATCTATAACATTTGACAGAATGAACTTCTGGGGTAAAGTATTTCAATGCATTCCAGAGCCAGAGGGAGTGGGGGCAATGATGTGTGGACTGTAAAATGTTGGGAGTTAGAGAACTGCATCCTAGGAGACTCAAATAGTTTTATCTATCATGTTGACCTGTGGTTTCCAGACAATGGGGCAGAAGAATGGACCATCTAAATACCAGTTGAAGTTTTCAACATGCTGTAGAGTCATAAAATGATGTCATAATTTCAGAAAATGTGTTTGGCCTTGACTCTGTTTTACTTTGTGGGAATTCAGTTCAAAGAATCAGTAATTTTTTCATATGGCTAATGTCATTGACTTAAAAGAATTCTTTTCCCAGGCAAACATAAAAAGATACAGAACCCCATAATTAAATGCCTGCTCTGACCACAGAGTCAGACTGTCTTAAACCATCTCTTTCATGAACACAGAAAGACGCATCTCTCAGCATCTACTGAAAATGTGTAAAATAGATTTTCTCCCTTTTCCCTTCCTGGCACTGCTGGTAAACTAGGATCCACGTCAGAAGACAAGCAGTGGGATGAATTCTGAGTCAGCTCTTTTTACTTTGGGAATGTCCTCTGATTTGTAAACTGTTACTTCTTCTCCTCTCTCACCCATGTTAGGTGGTCCAGTACAAACTAAAAGTGCAACATGTTGAGTATGAGCAAGTGATGGGGGGGAGGGTGTCCTTTCTGATTCCACTTCTTGGAGTCAAGCTGCAATATTGTCACCTCCATGTTGTAACTCTGAGGGTTATAAAGGTTCCAGCTCTGTGAGATGAGATGGAGCCACGGTAGGTGCCTGAAAGTGCTCTTTCAGATGGCAGACACACAACCTCTTGAAGGCTGCTTCCCAGGAGTTGCTGACACTATATTTACCCACATGTCTCAAACCTAATGGCAACAGGCTGAATAATGAGCCCCCCAAATATCTACATCCTAACCTTGTTATTTTACATGGCAATATTTTGAAGACATGATTACATTAGATACCTTGAGATGGGGAGATTATTCTGGATTGTCTGAGTGGGCTTTAAAAGTTATCACATGCATTTATAAGAGGGAGGTAGAGAGGCATTTGACCACAGAAGAGGAGACGTCAGTGGTCTGATGGTAGCAGAGATTAGAGTGAGACGGCCACAAGCCAAGGAATGCTGGCAGCCACTGGAAGCTGGGCGCGTCAAGGTACAGATTCTCTCCTGGAACCTTCAGACAGATCTAGCCCTGACAATACCTTGATGTTAGCCTCATGAAATTCCTTTCAGACTCTTGGCCCCAGACTGTGAGAGAGTATATTTCTGTTTTAAGTTATTAAGTTTGTGGTAAGTTGTTACAGCAGTAATAGGATACTCACATATTGTGCTTGTCAGAGTTGCTGAGTGAGGGGAGACATCTCTCTGGTTCTCATCTGAGTGCTATTGAAACACTAAAGAGCTGCCCGCCGCATGTAGAATACCTTAAAGTGTGATCTTGGGGAGATAAAAACAGGGGTTCCCAATCAATACACTCAGGCTATTTCTCAGAGCAGCGTTCTGCTGAGAATAATGGCAGAATTGAGCAGATGATGGCTCTTCCAATAGAGTTAGTATTTGTGCTCTTACCTACTGAAGCTGGCCCAAGTCAGTGGTCGGCAAACTGCGGCTCGTGAGCCACATGCGGCTCGCGAGCCGCAGTTTGCCTCTCTGTTGACTAATGAGTTTGCCGACCACTGACCTAGACTCTTGATTCCAATAATTACAGGCTGTTGTTGTTCCTTGTGATTAAGCCCCTATCCCAGTGGTCAGCAAACTCATTAGTCAACAGAGCAGCAAACCGCGGCTCCCGAGCTGCAGTTTGCCAACCACTGGCCCAGGAAAAGGGCTAAGTTGTTCAAACATATCTTAGAAACAAATCTAATTTTAAAACTAATATCCCTGGCTGGCATTGCTCAGTGGTTAGTACATTGGCCTGTGCACTGCAGGGTCACAGGTTTGATTCTCCGTCAAGGGCATGCACCTGAGTTGCAGGTTTGATCCATAGTCCCTAGTCAGAACGGTCAGGGCACATGAGGGAGACAACCAATTGGTATTTTTCTCTCACATAGATGTTTCTCTCTCTCTTTCTCCTCTTTCTCTCTCACTCTATCCCCCTCCCCCCCTCCTTACCACTGTCTGAAAATCAATGGGAAAAGAATATCCTCAGGTAAAGATTAAACAAAACAAAATAAACAAAAACAAATAATACCAGGTAATTCTTCTAAAATACAAAAACAAAAGCCCCAAAGCTTTTCAGACAGCCTGTCAGTGGGTTTAAGAGTCACCTGCATTTGAAGATGCTTCATAAACTCTGCTAATCCTGTCCAGGAAGGTACTTGGGCTTTCCTGGGAGTGTCTGAGCTTTGGTAAGAAGCTGCTCACAGGAGTTGCCATGTACAGTCACTTTTGATTCTTCTCCAGTCCCACACTTACTCCCCAACTTCCCATAACACTGTCTGGTTCAGTGTTTCACTGACTGAGAGACCGGCATGATTGGCTAACTGAGTTAACCAGTCTATGGAGTGGAGGGAAGACCACTGTGCCCTCTTCCCATCCTGTCAGCTTCTTTCTCAGCATGTTAGCCATGCCCATTACCACTTGCCTTTTACAGGTGGGGTTATCCCTCTTGCTTGTCAGAATCACTTAATTTCAGAGTTAGAAAGGACCTTTATTAAGGATATCAATTCCAACTCCAGTGAAATAACTAAGATTGGGAAGTCAATGGAGTGGAGACAAGTATTTGGTTTTTTCATTTTTTGGAACAAATTCTCCATGCATCTCTTTCTCTTTGTTCCTGCAGAAGAAGAAAGAAACCCCAGATGACTGTCATAATCTGCCTGCTTTGGCTTGTGCTTGGCAGATCCATGGTTGGGCTTAGTTAAACCATGACCCACAGGAAAACCTGGAGGCTCACTACACTTGAGAAAAGCAGCTAAATTGCAAGAACACTTCATTGAAATGCTGGGCTATTTGAGAAAGAAACTAGCAGTCTGGCGAACCAGAAAGACCATTTAACCAACTTAGAAGATGGGCACTTTTGATGAGAGCATTAACCTTCTCCAGTCTGGCTGTCATTTCCAAATGACAGCTGCGTGCATGGCATTTCCAAGAAGTCTTTCATCCCTAAGAGAAGAAGGGGAAGCGAGGGTCACATCTAATATATTAAAAGCAGAAAGGAAACCTTTAAGCAATTTGGTACCCTTTGACCTGTGCCCCCTGCCCCCCACCCCCACCAACTGATGTGGTGCATATTTTAAAAGCCTAACCTAGAAGATGTTTTGAAAGAACAGATTTAAAACATGTAGCCAAGACTTGCCTTTAGAATGTTGGAACTGCCTGCCCTGGTAGTTAGTCAGGGGATAAGTTCTTTGGGCAATTGGGTCCTGAATCATTTAGAATTCTTTTGGTTGTAGGTGACAGAAAGCCAAATTTCTGTTGCCTTCATTATGTGTCTCAGGTATCTGAACAGTGTCATTACAGATGTGACTTAAAGGCACAGGTAAATATAGAGGCTTAATGATGGAACTGGGCTCTAGTTCGTCTCTCTCTTCCTCTGTGTGGACCTGATTTTCATGCAGACTTTTCCTTTCTGTTTGCAAAGTACTGACAGCAACTGGGAAATACACACTTCCAGGTTCAAATCCAGTCACTGAGAGACTCTACTTCCCTGTCTGTTAACACAAAAGTTGGGGAATTAGAGCCCACTGGTCCTAATTTGCCTAATTTGTTATCTCTGGGACAATTACTATGAAGATGCATAGGAATCATCTGTGAATTTTATTAAAAGGCACATGCTGACTCAGGTGGACCTGAGATTCTGCATTTCTAATATGCTCCCAGGTGATGCTGATGCTGCTAAACCAAGGACCACACTCAGCAATAAGAATACAGAGTAGGCTTGTTGGCTTAATCTAGGTATATTTCCCACCCTTGTAGCCTGAGGGTAGACTCAGGTTCAACTGAGGACAAGAGCTGAGTGTTGGGGCAGGGAGTAGAGGGAACATTCCTTCAAAGCAAAATAATGTCACATGAAGGACAGGTTGGATTCTGGTGGCAAAACAAGTTTCCACTTTGGGCTCTCTGGGCTTTTTTGTCAGCTGCAATGTACAACTTAGCCAGTGATGTTTGGGATGTCTGAGTCATGTCTGTGCCTCGGTAGTACATCTTGAAGCAATGAAAGAAATGACCCTTAGATGAGAGATGGAAGATAAACAGTCTTTTAAAATATGCTCATGATTATCATCATTACTATTTTTAAAAAATATATTTTTTTATTGATTTCAGAGAGAAAGGGAGAGGAAGAAAGAGATAGAAACACCAATAATGAGAGAAAATCATTGATCGGCTGCATTTTGCACGCCCCCCCACTGGGGATCGAGCCCACAATGGGGCATGTGCCCTGACAGGGAATCAAACTGTGACCTCCTGTTTCCTAGGTCAATGCTCAACCACCAAGCCACACCAGCTGGGCTAGCATCATTACTATTAATTATTAATTGAAGAAGGACTAGCATGTTCTTGATGTGGTAGAGATTTTGTTTAAGTACCAGCCCAGAGAGACCAGGAAAGAAAACCCAAGGAGAAGCATGAATTATAAATAGAGATCCTGCCATCGGAAGCTGATGGAAGCCTGAGCTCCTGGAATGGAGAAGGGTCTGGAGGCTGTGGGCTCCGGAACTGTAAAGTGGCATTAATGTACAGCACAGGAACCTCGCACGCAGCCTGCGTTAATCCTTGTTGCGGACCAGTGTTCATGCTGTTTGTGACAATCAACGCAAAGGCAGGAACCACAACTTTGTGAATCCTTGGAGGAACTTACATTTCTTTGATGCCTATCATATTTTGCTTTTCTTTAATTGCTTCAAGTATCTTGGTAAAGAGGTAAGTGGACATGGGATCCCATATAATTAGTTGATAAATGATGGTTACAAGAGATGGTATTCTGGAAAGCACTTAGAATGTGGCATTTAAGAGAATTGGTTGCATAATTTAGATATTTGAATATCAAAATATAATAAATAATAATAACAATAGCCATGATAATCCCCGCTTGATGGGGGCCCTGTTGATTATAGAATTTCTAGTTAGGTTTTCAGATGGAGAACTGTAATTAGGCTCATTCTCTGGTAATCTAAGAACTGAAGAGTGCATTACTTTTGGCCTCTCACTACCTTTCCTTTGCCTTTATTTCTCCACATCCTGATGCCCTTTGGCTGTGGCAAGAATCTCCCTCCCTCCCTCCCTCCCTCCATCCCTCCCTCCCTCCCTCCCTTCCTCCCTTCTCTCCCTTTCTCCCCTGTCTTCCACACCCCACTTTTATCTCTCCTGGAGCCTAAGCTGTCAGTGCTTTGCTGCTGGGAATCCCGGCATCCTGCAAGTTCCTTGCATGTATCTTATCAGGTGAGCCCCGCGCCAGCTCTGAAATCCCCTTGGTGGAAGGACGTCAAGACGTTAGCTACCACAGATGACTTGTCACACAAGTTTCTAATGCTGAAGATATGTGTTTGGAGTGATCCTTTTCTATCCCCCAAACATATCCTAGTTTCCATAGGAGACAAGTTAAGCCAGAGAAATATTTTTTCTTGTTTGACTTCAGTGGGGCGGGTACTTGTAAAGCCTTCCTTTTACAGGTTCTGAAAGTCCAGACAGAGCCCCTGGGACCTCCTCAGGCTGCTTCCCTCTGACCCCTGAAGCAGAGATGCTCTCTGCTTCTGCCTGCATCTCAGCAAGGCTCCCACTGTTTCCTATTGAAAATTCCCTTTCTTTATAGATGTGTCTCCCTACTTTCTCCCGCATTGGGTATTTTAAATGATCCAGTTCTTGCCCAGAATGAAGTCCAACAGGAGATGCAGAATCAGACCAATTCCCTGTGCTCAGGTGGGGGTGACAGGTTAAGACCAGAAAACAATTAGAGAAAAACTGAGTGTTCCCCCTCTGGGGCACTGACTGCAAGTACAGCTGGCCCTCAAAAACGAGAGAGAAGCGTGGTCCCTGAGACAGGGGAAGAGACAGCCATCCTGCTGTGTGGCATCCGGATCTTCACTCGCCACAGCAACTCTCTAACAACTGCTTGTAACTGTGGATTTCCCTCCTTAGACAGTAAAACCCCGAGGCCAAGACTGTGTCTCCCCTTTTCACCTCTTTATTTCCAGAGCCCAGAGCAGTGCCTGGCACATGTACATGATCAAAACATATGTATTGAATTAGTTTATTAATTCATCTTTTCAGGGCAGGTACACAAGGATGAGGAGAGCCAGTTCTTCCACTTTTACTATAGCAATACGTTGTAATGAAACTTGTTGAAAAATAATGAGCAAATTTTTAATCACTTCAGAATCTAGAAAATAAAACTGAAAAAGGAGGAGGATGGTTAACAGAAATACTGAGACGTGAAAGGATCCTAAAATGCTACATAATTAAAAATTAAATTACAATATTCTTTTTTTAAGTAAAATTCTTATTGAAACACAGTGGAGTGCACAGTACACAAAGGTGTATAGAATATGCACATCTTGATGAATTTTCAGAAAAGGAACAAGCAGGAGCAAAACCCCTCAGTCAAGAAACAACACTGCCAGTGTACCAAAGCCCGCCTTGAACCCCCTCCAGTCACTTCCCTACAAAGATAACTCTTATCCTAACCTCTAAATTAGTTTTGACTATTTTCAAACATTATATAAATGGATTTGTACAATATATATTCTCTTTTGTGCTTAACTCATTTTTATTCATGCCATTATATTTAGCATAAGTTCATTCTTTTTCATTGCTGTATAGTTTTCCATTGTGTGCACATGCTGCTATTTAATTGTCTACTTTATTGTTCACGGCATTTATTTTTATTTTATTTTTTGTCTGTTAACAATAGTACTATTATGAACATTCTTGAATGTCTTTTGATACTCATACATTGAGTATATACTTAGGAGTACAAATGCGTTTAATAAATATTCTCTGTCTTCTGATTGGTTATGCCACCTTGCACACCTGCCAGCATTTAGTAAAAGTTCCAATTTTCCCATTTTCTTGCCAACAAATTAGTTTTTTTAATTGAGCCAATCCATTGGGTGTGCAATGGCATACTTTTGTGGTTTTGATTTGCATTTTCCAGATACCTAATAAGTCAAACCCTTTTTATTGCCTATTGGCTATGTGCATGTCCTCTTTTATGAGGTGCCGGTCTCTGTATGTTATTTTGAATATGTTTTTGGCACGTAGCAATTGTTCATTTTTTTGAAAGTTGGAAGAATTCCTGTTGAGGGACTTTAGACCTTACAATCTTGGCTTTCTTACTTAAAAATGTGTCATTTATAGCACCAGAGCCCTTTCTTCAGATGAAATCTGAGGGAGAAAACTAGCATGCAAAATAGGTGAAAGCAGAGAAGTTCTTGTAGAAGGAAGGAGGAGGATCGCGGGTCCTTTCCCACCCAGGACCCCTAATGGATTCCATTGAACCTGAAATCATTGCCTTACAGCAAAGATAGTTTTTAAGATCTAACATAACAAGTGAACCTATAAAAGTCCTCATAAATACTTTATAAAATATTTGCTAGCACTAAACAATAAAGGTAACAGGAGAAATAAGAATATGAAAGGCATTTTCACAACATGAATGTGTTATAAGGAACATTATACTATTAATTTCCATTTACACTCTCTTATTCAATGGAGACTTTTCATAATCTCTTCTCCTGACAGTTACAAGATGCTTTCAAATTTGTTTTGATTCATTGCAGAAAATACGCATGCCACGAGATAATGCACGTGTGTGCACTCCCACACTTGGTTCATCCAAATGCTCAATGCTTTTCTGATTTTATAACTTAGAACTTTGGTTATTCCCAGGTCCTGAATCTTTGCTTGGTTTCACAGGCACAAAAGTACTTGGATATTTCAAGTGGAAAAATTTCCAGTAAGCTTTATTTAACAAAGCTGGGTAGGCATTTTTTGTTTGTTTGTTTGTTTCCAATATCAGATCTCAATAGTCGCTAGACTAAAGAACACATACTAGTCTCTTTACACTCACCTCATCTCCCTGCTTCAGTAGACCCTGGATGGCAATGAAGGGCTCTGGCTTCCTTCTCTTACCTTCCCTTTATTTCTCCCAGAGCTTCATGCCCAAACTTCTGCTTCTTCACAGCCATCTGCTTTACCTCCCCCTTCACCCCCTACCCCCAGTTTCCTTTTTCCTAATTATCCCCAACAGGAGTGACTGGCAATCTGTAGATATAAGATGCTAAAAGAAATATGGAAATAAATTTGCATACATTGGAATTTGGCAAAGCGAAGGAGCTTGATGGTAGGAAGGAATTATTTTGGTCTTTCAAGAAGTAAGCTGTCTGTAATACCAACGGTAGTACCTAGAATGATTTTAGGTGTACACTCGATGAAAAATTCTTTAAAAATTTGAGCAGTTATATATTTACTTTAGGGGTATTAATATATTTCTTCTACTTGTGGTAAATATACTTATTTTTCAGCTTGATAAAAAGTCCTTTTAAATATTTAACTTTAAAAATGACTATGTGTTTCTGGCAAAACTTGTAAATTAGACATTTGAGAAATACTTGAAGGTCCATGCTCAATAAATCAAAATAGTAATGTTACTAGAGAACTTTCTTCTCCCACCAGATCTAGATAAGCAGGAGTGAGTACACAGTATAATGAATCTTGTTTCCTCAGTGTAACAATGACTTTTAGAATTTTAGAAACCCCAATACAAAATAGTCTGTAACAATGGGTTTCAAGGTATAGTCCATGGGTCCGGGGGGGGTGGTCCTCAAGAGACTTTTAATGTGTCCATGAAACCGAAACTATTTTCATAATAATATTAAGGGTATTTTTCTTTTCTCACTATCTTGACATTTGCATGGTGTGAGCTGCCCTGTGAGAGGTCCATGTGGCAAGGAATGAGGAGGTCCCCAGCCAACGGCCCATGAGAAACTGCATCCTGGCAACAATCACATAAGTGAGCTGAGAAGTGTGTTTTCCTTTTTTAGGGCCTTAGACGGGACACAATTCCTGACTGACACCTTGATTGCTGCATTCTGAGAGGCAGAGGCACCCAGCCCAAGCACATGTGATTTCTGACCCATAGAAACTGCAATAATAAATGTTTGTTGTTTTAAACTGCTCCATTATGGAGTAATTTGTTACACAGCAATTGATAACATGTATATATGCATATTCATGCAAACCTCGCATATAATTTCAAGAGATTTTGAGAAATCCCTGAAGCCCATTAATGGATAGTGTATGGACCTTGTTAATAACCCCTGCTCTAGGAAAACATGAAAAGACAGCAAAGAAAGAACAGAAATAAGAACAGAGAGTAAGTAGTGGAAGGGAAAATGCAGACAGTATAATTAGAGATAGTTACACCAGGGAAGTGAAACAAGAGCCCAGTGCCTTAATGAGAAAAGGTTTCACTAGAACTTTCCAGGGGACAGATCCCTGAGGACAGCAGCTAAATTGGTGAGGCAAGTACTTTCATCATGAAATAAAATTGGCTGGATCTGTAACCAAGAAAAGAAATGACCAATGTTTTGTATTTAGGTAAGTGGGAAGGAATTTTCAACCCAGCCTGTGGGTAGAAGTGTTGAGTAACAAACTGAGGAGCCTAAAAATGTGATCCATGGACTACAAAATGTGAAAGGCATAGAAAGTTGCACAAAGTTTGTAAATGCCCATGTAATTTGGAAGTCCAGAGGCTGAGCTGGCCTCAGGCATGACTTTATCCAAAGATTTAGATGATGCCATCAGGTCTCTCTACTTATTTTTTTGTTGACCTTCCAACATAAGGCCAAGGTTGGGTGTGGGGTACACAAGTCTGGAGAGAAAGAGAGAAAGAGAGAGAGAGAGAGAGAGAGAGAGAGAGAGAGAGATCCAGGTTTTATAAAGCCACAGAAAGTAACACTCAGGAAAAAAAAAAACTGTCTTCTCTCAGTGTCCACATGTAAAATCTAAGGAAGGTCTCTGATGGTCCTACCTGGGAAACCTTTATCTCCCCAGATACCTTGGCCGCATATGGAGTGGCAGAAGGATAATTACCTACAGGAAAAGGGGGTCCTCTTGTCAGAAAGAGAGAAACAATGATAATCTGACACATGTCTACTGGAGTGAGTGACAATAACCAGAGGCTGGGAAGATTGTTTAATATTTAAAATTATGCCAACTAATACAATAACTTGAGTCATAACTTATTAAGCTGTATAGTGTTTGTGTCTCAGCAGTCCCTCATTACAGGAAATTTGTGTTGTGTATTTGAATTGACTTGGGATGATGGAGTCTAATGAATAGAGTTCTGTCTGGCAGGCATGGCACTGGAGAAGGGGTTTTGGGATGAAACCATGAATTCAGAAGCTCAGATTTTTAAGGAAAAATTTAGCCCTTCCCCCTTGTATGTCAGCATCTGTTGTTTTTCTTCTAGAAGACCAAGTTGCTTGCAAAGCCCATATCCATTTGAATAAATTCTGAACAACAACAGCAGCAAAGGCTTAGCTGCCGGATGCTCTCTGATGTGACTCAGCTGAATCTCTACTACTCTCTAGAGTCCCTGGGTGAAGACTTGGCTTATCTGGGGACTCCCAGTTTTTTTGTAATTGGGAATTTGGTTCCAAATGGCAGAGATTTAATTCCTAAACACACAAAAAGAGGTGGTGCCTACTATTCAATTTAGATATTCTTCAGTTGTAAATAAAGACTTATGATTTGCTAAATTAGGAATCATTGTGAAAAAAAAAAAAGACAGGTCAGCTGAGACCAACAGTAATGTAGAACTTGGCAGGAGAGATTGCTTTGGTGTGCCATCTTTCTTCCCAATTTGCCTCTAAACTGTGTCACAATGGGGTTTAGTTGAACATGGGAAAAGGCTAAATAATATGTTAAATAATCAACATATAACAAGTTAACAAATTTCTAACTTTTGTAAAGCTTGAAAGATATGTTCTTTTTTTGTGTATGTTTGTGGTCCTGGGAATGTAGTAAGTTATATTTATGTTGCCGTTCTTGTTTTCAAGGTTTGTTTGTTTATTACACATTTATTAAGTGACTGCTATGTAAGGATTGAAGGATAAAGAAAGAACCGAAACAAACATGAACCCTCATGTTAAGGAGTCATAGACAGTAGGGGGTCTGCAAAAAGTATCAGCATACAACAATGCAAAACAGAACTTTAAAAAATGTATAGAGAATAATCAAAAAAATGTTCTTAATTATATTCAATGACCTTTTCCTAAGGCCAGTGCCTTCATTAAGCATGTAACATTTCACTACTAGCCCTATTTATGGGTACACTGCCTTTCCCTTGATGGCTAAGGCACATTGTAGGGACCCACCATTTCATCTATTTTCTCAACACTCAAGTTAAGCAGAAGTCCCTGTGTATCCCTGATTCCCTGATTCCCACTTGACATGTTTATCTTGAGGATCATATCAGATATTAATGATGTCCCTCAATTAAGCTTTGCCCTTTCTTCAATACCTATGTGCCATACTCTATGTTTGTGTTTTTTCCAAAGGTCTACCCAGCTTTATGGTTCACAAAATAAATATTTTGAATACCCATCATATTTGTGTTCCATGCCCTGCCTTACATTTTCCATGCATGAATATCCCCAAATGACAAGAGGAAGAGGCCAGATAGGTGAAAGAGATTTTTTTCCCCAATAACCTCACTTTCAAAGCTGGAGGGATTTGCCTTGAAGCTTCTGAAATATTCCCTCTGATTTCTGGAAATGACTGCCTTAGCGATTCTCGCCAACACTGACTTTTGGGAAGGTGGGTAAAGAAACATTCACATGTTCCCCCAAATGTTCTTTTGGTGGCTTTTCTGGCAGTTAATTTTGGATCAATCATGATTTGTTGAGTGCCACCACATTGCTAGGCACTAAAGATACAGATACAATTCCTGCTTCTGGAACACTATGGTCTTTAGAACCAGAATTTGGATAAGAGGTCGAGAGAGCTGGTGCTTACTGATTGTCTAACTCTAGGAAGATATTCTCTCAAGCACACACATGTATTACTTCATGTCACCTTCAGAAACATACTATGACCTTGCACATCCATGTTCTCATCTGAGAGGCTCAGAGACACTAAATATTTTCCTAGGTCACACAACTAATGTGTTGTGAATTAGGATTTGATTTCATGCTTATTTTTATAATTTTATACTATTTTTCCCTCCAGTGATATTTAGTTTGTCCTCTAATTAAATCCTAGGAATTCTATTTCTCTCTCAGTGCTTAAGTTGAAAGCTGATAATGTTAAGAATGGTTAGGAAATGTGCTTTCTTAGGGGCTAAAAATTGATCAATTGTTATAGGTTGTGAATTTCAAATCTCATGTGAACATTTTGGGATTTCAATTAACTTTCTATTTTTGAAGAAAAAATTATAATGATAGCATGTACACATAGGGCTTTTTAGCAACATATCTTTTAAAAGGAGATTATGATAGAATTGAAAGAGCTTGTTAGGTAATAAATGGCTTTTTGCAAGGTAATATTTGGAAACATTAAAAAATAAACAGGAATTAAGGACATAGGTGCTGAAAAAATTTTCCATATGTTCTACAAATCCTAACTCACATCTGGATTTGCCCCATGTTATCAGAGGATCTTCATGCAAGCCTGGTTTATCCAGTAGATTTTGTCAAATTAAAGGGCTCAGTCACATGCCTTAGAATTAGCATTACAGAAACTATTTCCAACTGGGGAAGGCGAACAGAGCTAGTGCAGAATCTTGAAGAGTTCGTATAAGTCACTGTTTGATTTGAATGCGGATTAATCAGCAATTTGTACGAGTGAACACAAAGCTAACATTCATTATTTAAAGACCCAGAAATAATTGTATGAATACAAGCACGTAGTATGATGGGCAATTGGGCTATTTCATGAATAATATATTAGTTAGTGAGCATTTAGTTTTATTTATCGTTTAAGCGTAGGAGTACTGGTCTGCTTCTCTGAGTCCAACCTGCAGCTGGCACTCATCCATAACTGTCACAGTGTCAGTGACAAGTGTGTCCAGGCTGTGGGAGGGAGCCTGTGTTTGTTTAAGAAAGAGGCGGATGACATCACATCGGCCTCCCACTCCAGAAATCTCAGGAACTGGTGAGTGAGCACAGCCCCCCAGCCCAGTTAATGCAGACCCACTGCAAGAATTCCTGTCTTCAGATCTGATTTCAAGGTGAACCCGGTTGGAGAATCCAAGGGGAGACTATAGATTTTTTTGCTTCCCACATTGGTTGATTAGCCCCATACGTGGTATTTGATTAATGTCTGAGAGTTCTAATTAGTTATGGCTAATCGGGTCTACATACACCAGCATATTGATTCCCGTCTCCAGAAAACTAATCTAATTGTGCGCCTTATCGTTAGCAAATGGTTGGCGAATTGGAATGAAGGCCTATCTGCATGTCGGAAGTGCTTCTCTATTGCGACAGCTTTGGAATGGAAGCTAGTCCAGGATCTGCAGTCCAGTGGTGTTAGGAAAAACATCCTACTTTATCTCTTTGGGACTGTTCGGATCCCCAGTAAGGGAAGAGCCACACATATTCAGGATGAAGTTTTCTTTTTAACATCTTCTCCGGAAGGGAAAAGCAGGATAAGAATCAAATGTGCCATTTAAACTATAGAGAGGAGGAAGCAAAGCAGAGACTTTGCTGGCATCTCTTGGTTTCTGTTGATCTGTGCCTGCCTCCCTGCCACTCTCAAAATGACAGAATTTATGCGACAGGAATTAAGGCCTCTCCATTGCTCCCTTTGGTGGCTCCCTGGTTTTCAGAGATTGTAATGAAAAACAGACCCTCACCCCCAAAATACTATCAATACTATTAATACTGTTAATACTATTAATATTACTGTATTAATAATATCACTATGGCACCAAAAGATGTACACAAAGAAAACAACTCACTGTACTGGGTTTTACTTTCCTTTATAAATTTGCAAACGTATTTTTAGTGGCACTTTTACATCATGAGCACCATCTAGGAAACATGGTTTGCTTTGTTTCTCTAAACACAGCACTGGGGTCTTTTCCCACCAAAATATTGAAATCTAAAATCTGAGCATTTGGAAATTTTCTCTGGAAAAGCCCAGAGGGGCCATAACTCCAGCCACAGCGGAATAATCCTCTGACAGCCGAGCCTGCTTCGTGCCACCCTGGAGCGAGGATTAGCTGCACTGCCTTTGTGCCATCGCTCTGAATAACATCTAGTCCTAGGAGAACACTTATCACACGGTATTGCGATTATTTGTTTATCTGTCTGTCTCTCCTACTAGGCTGGAAAGTCCTGGAGGGCAGAGGCTCTATCTGATCCATTGGTGCAAAGACTGAATGTCTGAGGTGCTTGTCACCAAGTGGGAAGGTCACCTTTCTATTAACACTATACAATGAGTATATGGGTAAGAGCAGCCTCCCCCACTCCTGATGTCCCCTGGCCTCTGCAGCTCTCAGGGCATCTCATGGTGTCCCACGTTCATGGGGCTCAGCTGAGGGGAGTCTGTGACACTGCCTCTGTCTCGCCTTCCTCAGGATCTTCACTGAGCTCCTGCTGTCACCTCCCAGTAGGTTCAGGACCACCCACTCTCATTAGGACAGTTTGGCTTCCGCTGTTACGGAGTGGGAGGCATGGTGGTGAGCTGTCCTCCCCTAACTGGAGGACATTATGGAAGCAGTGAGGGGGAGAGTGGTATAAAATGGACACAAATGTCGAGAGCCGGGTGGGAGCTAGGCTCGCAGATATGGCAAAGAGTTTGGGTTTTAGTCCAAATGCAGCAGGAAATATTACTCAGAGAGAGTCATGATTTGATAACATTTATTTAAAAGATTACTCTGGCTACTGAAAATGAGTGCAGTAGCTCAGCAATATGGTAAGCAGGGACTTTGGTGGGAGATCCCTACAGCAGCCCTGTAGGCTGGTGGTGGAGGTAGAGATGGAAAACAGTGGGTGTGCACTGGAGATAAAGACTGATGCAACCTCTGAGTAGTTATGCATGTGGAAGAAAAGGGAAGAATCTATTTGAATTCCAGTTTTCAGTTGAGCAAATGAGTGGGTGAAGGCACCATTTCCTTAGAAGAGCAAAATTGGTGGGGAAAAAAGGGTTTGGAGCCAAATCAGGGCTTCTTTTCAGATGTTTAGTTTGAGATACCTATTGGTTATCCAGTGGCTATGATGAGAAAGCTGTGCATATATGCATGTTTTGCATTTAATGAAAAGGACTAGAGATTTGAATTTAGGAGCCAGCAAAATACATATATATATATATATATATATATATATATATATATATATATAGATATAGAGAGAGAGAGAGAGAGAGAGAGAGAGAGAGAGGTCCGCAACCAAGCTCCTCTGAGATCATTGACCTTGAGTGGATGATAAGGGCCAGAAAACAAATTTGGACAAGAGCATGTAGTTATGGAGGAGGAGAAACCCCAAACAGTGGTATTTTGGAACTCGGGAGAGGAGAGAATTTTAAGAGGGACAAAGTAGTCAAGTGGAATGTCGGAAACTTTAAAGAGAAGACAGAGAAATGTTCATTCTTTTCCTCTTCAGCCCAGATTGGGGCCACTCCCTGGCTCTGGTTTTGTATTCTAAGGTAGTGGAAATAGCCCTAACAAGGCTAGCACATAAAACACACAGTATCCCAACACTGATGAATTTCCCAAGGTGTGTTTTATTTGGTTTTAAATAAAACAGTGTGCAGGACACCCACATCCCAGTACAGCCTGAACTACAAAGAGCCTTACCTTCTTTTATCCCAGTGTTAGAATCATGCCTGGATGTCCTTCTCTCCTTAAGACAAACGAAGATTTATTGGCACAGGATATACTAGAGACATGGAGAGAAAAAACGCACTCCCACCACTCAATCTCTAAAACAACAGAAAGAACAACAACAAAAGAAAAAAATCAACAAAGGCTTTGGCTCAACCATAGGTAAAAATTTACAATTACGAAGGCTTTTGTTCTCATTCTAACACATAGTATTACTCTCATTTCCCAGCTTTGGCTCTGAATAATGAGTGTGTATTTGCTTTGCATTTGGATAATTAAAGAGTCCACCCAGGTTGTTTATTCCAAACATGGGAGCAGTCAGACTCAAAGGTGACTGAATCCATGTCTCTGGCTCTTTTGCTGAATTTGAAAATGACAGATTTTGCAGCTTTAAGCCATGTTATTTACTAAGATAGTGCCTGGAGTCTGGTTTGTAATCAGTTGCTATGTGCTGAATGAATGAATGAATGAACAAGGAGGCCAAGTGATAAAGTGAGGAAAACACTTGATTTAATTAGAAGATCTAAATTCCTGGGAAGGTCATTTATATTCTCTGCACCTGAACGTTCTCAAGGTGCCATCTCAAAACTCGAGTTTTCAAATGATGTGTTGGAAAACACAGTTCAACAGGCCAAAATAATTAAAACAAATCCGATTAATTTCTCACATCTTTCAAATGGATGTGAGGGAGCTGCAAATACACTGCCCACGAAATACATTAAAACCCACTTTCCTCTCACCCGACAGCTGCTCCAGTGTCTCTCTCTCTCCTTCAAGGCCTCTTCTCGTGAGAACTTCTCTCCCATCCTCCTTAACTGTAGCTGTCGAGACTTTCTTTCATTCAGCTTGCCCATCCTTAGCACTTCAGTTGGTGCCTTTTCCCAGAAAGAATTCTACATCTTTAGGAGGGAAAAGGAAAGGAGACTTTGGGCTTGTGCATGGAAGGGTATTTTTGGCTGTCTGGAAGAGGAGGCTAAGTCCCTGACGATTTTCACATTAATAGTTTCTGCACCATCATATATGCACAATGGGAAATGTAAGGCCCACTCTCCAGGATGGCTGGGAGCTTAAAATGAGGTCAGGACATGAAACTGTGACTTCCCCACAGTGCAGACGGTCATGTTCTATGCTGCAGGTGTGGTATTGAGTATCCTGAGTGCATTCTCACAAAAGGTTAAGTTTTGTTTTATAATAAACATGCATCTGCTTTCTTTTTTTTAAAGTAAATTTCTTAAGTTAAAAGAAAAGTGACGCCCTTATAAAAAGGAGTTAATACAAGTGTCTAGAAGAAGCTTTAGCTGCATTGTTAAGAAGTTTTTCAGTGTCAGCCATACACGGAACACAGTTTGAAGTAGTGAATATCTGTGCTTTTACCACACATTTAAACATAACTTTAGTTACCATGCAAATTTTTGAGTATACATACTACCTTCAATGAGCAATTGATTTAAGGGGGCAAATTCAAAAATTTTTTCTTAAGTAAAATTCAATAACAGAAATCTGGAATGCTGTTCTTTAGATTCAAAAAGTAAGATGTGTGTTGATTTCTTGAGTATTGTTGATTCTCATAATAGACAGAACATCTGTTCAATGTTGTATTAATTCTCTATTATTGCATAACAAACTACTCTGAAACGTGGTTAAAACAGCAGACATTTGTTTATACATAGTTTCTGAGGGTCAGGTGTTTGGGAGTGGTTAAGCTGAGTACCTCTGGCTTGAAGTCTCATTGTGGTCAGACTACGAACTGGGGTTTCTATCATCTGAGACTTGACTGGGGCTTCCTGTATGGCTTATTCCACATGACTGCTGGCAGGAGGCCTCCGCTTCTCACAGTGCAGACCTCTCAGGGCTGCCTGCACGATCTCATGACATGGCAGCTGGCTTCTTCTAGAGGGAGTGATCTGAGAGAGGGTAAGGGGGAAACCATGATGCCTTTTTGTCTGAATCTTGGAGGTCATGCACTGTCCCTTCTGCACGTTCTGTTTGCTAGAAGTCAGTCACTAAGCACAGCCCACACTGCAGGGAAGGACAATGGGACGCCACTTTGTGAAGGGGTGAGTATCAAAGAAATGTGTGCACATGTTGTAAAAGCAATACGAGTTACTTTGTATAAATTTCATTTTTATTATTTATATTTCAAACAAAATATAAGTTTCTCACAATAGGGGTTGCTACTTACATTATTGGGTTTTCAGAACACAATACAAAGATCTTTTTATTAGTTATACAGAAATTGAGTTCAGTCCGGTCGGTGTGGTTTAGTGGTTGAGCATCAATCTATGAACCAGGAGGTCACAGTTCACTTCCCAGTCAGGGCACCATGCCCAGATTATGTGCTCAATCCCCAGTGTGGGGCATGCAGGAGGCAGCTGATCAATTATTCTCTCTCATCATTGATGTTTCTATCTCTCTTTCCCTCTCTGAAATCAATAAAAATATTTTTTACAAAAAGATAGAGTTCAGAGTCATAAGTAGCTTCTTTTAGGTACAGGGAAATTCAATGTCCAAATTTAGACTTGGATCTAGATATATAATTCTGTGTAGTCATCTACTATCCTATCTAATAAAAGAGTAATATGCAAATTGACCGTAACTCCAAGACAGAAGATGGCCGTGCCCATGTGGTCAAAGATGGCTGCCCCCATGTGGACACAAGATGGCCACCACAAGATGGCCTGCAGGGGAGGGCATTTAGGGGTGACCAGGCCAGAAGAGGAGGGCAGTTGGGGGAGACCAGGCCAGCAAGGAAGGGCAGTTGGGGGGACCAGACCCTCAGGGGAGGGCAGTTGGGGGGACCAGGCCTGCAGGGTAGGGCAGTTGGGGGAGACCAGGCCAGCAAGGAAGGGCAGTTGGGGGGACCAGACCTGCAGGGGAGGGCAGTTGGGGGGACCAGGCCTGCAGGGTAGGGCAGTTGGGGGGGACCAGGCCTGCAGGGAGGGCAGTTGGGGGTGACCAGACAAGCAGGGAGGGCAGTTAGGGATGATCGGGCTGGCAAAGGAAGGCAGTTGGGGGAGACCAGGTCAGCAGGGGAGGGCAGTTGGGGGAGACCAGGACTGCAGGGGAGGGCAGGCCTATAGGGGAGAGCAGTTGGGGGGACCAGGCCTGCAGGGAGGGCAGTTGGGGGCAATCAGGCAAGCAGGGAGGGCAGTTAGGGGTGACCGGGCCTGCAGTGGGGGGCTACTGGGAGGGGACCAGGCCTGAAGTGGAGAACAGTTGTGGGGGGAACCAGGCCTGCAGGGGAGGGCAGTTGGGGGGGACCAGGCCTGCAGGGGAGGGCACTTGAGGGATCCAGGCCTGTAGGAAAGGACAGTTGGGGGGGACCAGGCCTGCAAGGGAGGGGAGTTGGGGGGGCCAGGCTTGCATGGGAGGACAGTTGGGGGGACCCAGGCCTCCACAGTTGGGGGGGGAACCCAGGCCTGTAGGGGAGGGCAGTTGGGGGGGATCAGGCCTGTAGGGAGGGCAGTTGGGGGGCAGGGCTATAGGGGAGGGTAGTTGGGGGTGACCAGGCCTACAGGGGAGGGCAGTTGGGGGCGACCAGGCTGCCAGAGGAGGGCAGTTAGGGGTGATAGGCTGCCAAGGGAGGGCAGTTAAGGGTGACCAGGCCAGCAGGGGAGGGCAGTTAGGGGCAGTTGGGCTGGCCGGGGAGCAGTTAGGCATCGATCAGGCTGGCAGGGGAGTGGTTAGGGGCGATCAGACAGAGGCAGGTGAGCAGTTGAGAGCCAGCAGTCCTGGATTGTGAGAGGGATGTCAGGCAGTCAGACATCCCTTGAGGGGTCCCAGATTGGAGCGGATGCAGGCTGGGCTGAGGGCCACCACCACCCACCCCCCAACCTCCCCCACCCCTGTGCACGAATTTTGTGCACTGGGCCTCTAGTCTAAATAATAATAGCAAAAACAGGACTCCTTTGCTACATTGTAATTTACTTACTTGATCTCAAATACCTGGGTTTAAATCGGAAACATCTCATAAAAAATCGAAATGTTTCCAAATATAGTAAAAAAAAAAAAAAAAAGAAGAGAAAAGAAAAGAAAAGAAAAGAAAAGAAAAGAAAAAGACTTATCAAACCCTTTGGTGAATGGCTATTCTACTAAAGACTTGACTCCCATCCCCAATGTATATTATTTTATGTGGAAAGTTTCTAATATAATCAAATGTTAAATTGGAGGTTTGGACTGCCAGATATCAGATAGCACAGTGAAGTCTGAGACAGGGCACTGAGATGCGAATACTGAAAGAAAATATCTAGAAACTAATTGCACAACTTTTATGCCTCTCTTACAGGGTCCTCTCACCCAGGTGAGTCAGGGGGATACAGGAGAATAAGGCAATCAAGCAAGGAAGAGCTTCAGTGAGACCACTTCATGTTGGTACATGTCCTCTCAGGCAGAAGACACAAGGAACTGGTCCCTGGCTCCTGAGTATAAGATTTTACCTAAGAGAACGAAAAAGCCATGGAGATCTCCTGAGGTTTCCTCCAGAAGAATAAAATAATTATTCCTCAGAACAGGTCTAAAGGAGTAGTGGAAAATAAAAGTAAAGAAGCTCTTATCATTAACTAGCCCTTGTGCGTTCTCTGCTTAGCATGAGGCTCCACTAAAATAAATCATAGACATTTCCTGCCTTTTAAACAATGCATGGTGAGTTATTAGGAAAGTGTTAAGTTAGCTTTAATGTTATCATGGTTAATGCAATAATGAAAAAAAAGTGAACTCGTATACCACAATGTTTTAAAAAAAAAATCAATACAGCGATGACCCCAAGATTTATGGAACTATATGAGGTATTTACCCCAAACTCACAATTCTTATAAATTTGTTTTCAGTTTTTCTGCCATCTCATTTGGTTTCTATATTGTCAGTTGTCACTCCTCACTGTTTTCTGTATGCCTCTCTACTTTATCCTCTCTCTTCTTTTAATTGATAGTTGGTGGGGAAATAAGATTTTTGAAATTATGAATTAAATAAAGTTAAATAGGACCACAATTTTTTTTTCTTTGCTTGCTCACCGAAGTTCTACAGAAAAAGTTCATGGAGAACTGGCTTATGGATACAGAGTTTTGACTCAACTTATGTATTAGATAAACAACAGAAGCAGATACACATTCGTTTGTCACTGATATTAAGTATTTGCTGAATAAACTTGCCTTTATTTTTAATGGGATTTTTCTCTACATGTTTTGTATTAATTAATTGATGCATCAAGTGTGTTTTGCGTACCTACAATGTGCCAGATGCTGAATGTGGATCAATGAATGCTGGCATGAATTGAGCTATTTAGTCAACGGCTATTCAAGATCCTGTGCTCAGTTATAAACATTGTGCCTTGTAACTCAGACCAAGAAATGGCTCTCCCATGTCTTTTGAGAACAGCAAGTCTCATGTGCCATATAAACAGATGAAGAAGCAGTGGGTTAAGTACCAGATGGAGAACGAATTCTAATCCCACAAAGCACAGAGAATTTGCTGGGTGGCCTGTTAGTAATAAAACTAAACAATTTACTTTAATATAAGGTTTTAATTTTCCCTATTGCTTTAATAATTATGTTCATATTGTACTTTTACAAGTTCCTTCTGAGTGAGGGAAGATAACTACTCTGAGCTCTGTTACAAGTGAGGCTAAGGAACCTAATGGCTGAAAGCTAGTGGCCCAGTCAGGGCTAGAACCCATCTTTATTCTCTCAAATACAGTCTTTTCTCTCTCCAATCAGGGCTCTAAGCATCACTTCTTTGTGCCTTAATTTCTACTTATGTAGTTTTGGGCTGATTTTGATGCCAAAATCAATAATACTAGTAGTTAAATACTAGTATTTGTATTAAGTGGGTTAAATACTAGTATTTGGAGATGTGACGGAACATCCTTATGGCCAATGGTTTCCCTGGTACTTAAGTGTATCATCAGTGCCTCTGTTTGGGAGTTGATGTATTTCTGACCTTGGTCTCTGCTTCATGAAAAATACCCCTGCACTTCACATGCCCTGAAGCTGAGGGAAAGGCCTGCTGCCAAAGGCTCCTTGCTTTTGGAGGAATTATTCCTCAGCACTGGATCCTATAGATGCCTCTTCTAAGGCAACAGGGAATGGCTGAGCCTGGTGAAGGCTGGGTCTCCTAACTCCCAGCTCCAGAAGTCCTGGCTCCCACAGCAAAGTGAAGCTATTGGGAAAAGAGAATTTGCTAAATAAACTCTGGTCCATCCAGACAATGGAACATTATTCAGGGATAAAAAGAAACAAGCTATCAAGCCATGAAAAGACATGGAGGAAACCTAATTGCATATTTCTAAGTGAAAGGAGCCAATCTGAAAAGGCTACACACTGGAGGATTCCAACTTTATGACATTCCGGAAAAGGCAAAACTCTGGAGCCAGTAAAAAGATCAGTAGTTGCCGGGGCTTGGAGGTGGAGGGATGAATAGGTGAAGCATGGAGGATTTTTAGGGCAGTGAAAATACTCAGTATTTCCATAATGCTGGATGCATGCCATCATACTTTGTCCAAACCCATACAAGGTGCAACACCAAGAGTGAACTGTGTTGTAAACTATAGACATCCAGACTGTGGTGATACTGATGTGTCAATGTTGGTCCATCACTTTAACAAATGCACCAGTCTGGTGGGGGATATTGAAAATGGGGAAGACTATGCATGTGTGGGAGCAAGGAATTGATGGGACGCCTCTGTACTTTCCTCTTAATTTTTCCATGAGCCTAAAATTTCTCTAAAAATATAAAACTGAGAGAAAGAAAGAGAGAGAGAGAGAATTTGCCTACCTTATGGCATCCCCACTTCCAGAAGCTCATATTCTACCTAGGGAGCTGTTTGGCTCCCTTTTCTGGTCATGCTTTGGGAAGAAGTCAGTGATGAGCAAGCCATCGAGGCTGAAAAACACTTTGGGTTTGCAGCCAATTCCTGCATCTCCCTCATTGCACTATTGTGTGGGGACAAGGATCTGATCAAATGTTTACTAATTTTTCTGTGGACTTTCTCTCTAAAGAGTCCCTTTCTCCCAGCTCTAAAAAAAGATGCTAAAAACGTGACACACACTACAGATGGGTCACCCACATCTGGGCTTTGCATTTTAAAGGCGGGTGTAAGGGTGGGAAGGAAAGTAAAGCAAGATGTGGCTGGCTTTTCTTACAAAGGGGGTGAGTGAGGGAGGAGGGTAAGAGATGATACAGAATCACCCACCATTGTTACCAAATGGCAGCTGTATTCATTGGGACTAATTATAATAATGATCTGAGTCCATAACTGACTCAGAGCTGGAGTGGCAGGTTCTCAATTTGGGCACCTAGATTGCACCTATGAAGTTGGCATTAACCAAAGAAACCATGTGCAGATGGATATTTGCATGTGAAAACTGAGTAATTGTGTGTGAGCAGGAGCTCCATGCACAATTATTGGCCTCTCCTCGAGATGTTGGGAGCAGTTTCTGGTCCTTTGGAAACTAGCCTGCAACGTGCTGGTACAGACTTGAGGTCTGTGCATGTATGAGGTGTGTGCCCAGGTTTCAGAGAGGTAGCTCTGATGGGTCGTTATGCATGTGTTGGCCGTCTGTGATATGCCCAGCACTGTGACATAATAAAAGCTCAGACTATGCCATCAAATGGACCTAAATTCCAATTTCAGCCCCACTGCAGCATTCACCAAGGCAAATCAGCGGGAGACAGTGGAGTTTGAGGAGCTGCAAATAACCATCTGTGTGTTATTGTAGCAGATTCATGTAGGCCTCTAAGGAAACTGAGACTTGAAGGAGTGAAGGTAAATCTGTACCAAGATGGATTTGAACAGACGTATCCATTTGGATTGTCCCTTTGAACTGTCCTGTGCTCTGCCATCTCCCAAGGGTGCTAAGTAGGCACTTGGTGAAGGCAGATGGGATCCAAAGGAGAAAGATGTTCGTCTGTCCGTCATCTTCTGCATGAGAGGTTTCCTCTTTGTGTATGAGCTGCATCGGGTCCCGAGGAGGAGACATCTGTAAGGCCTGCATTAGAGGCATGTGTGCAGTTCCCACCTCTAGTGCCCCCTGTGGTCAGCCCTGAGGACCACAAAGCCAGGAGGTGCCAAATGGAGCATGTGGATCTCCTACCTCAGGTTTGACTGTGCCTTTGTCTGACCCCTTTGCATGGAGTGCTCCTGTCTTTCTCTTTATTTATGTGTGTTCTATGCTTTCTTCAAACACAGATCAAGGTGTACCTTTTTCTGGAAAAACTACCCTACGAGAGAGGTACTAGTCCTATCCCCATTATATGGATGAGAAACTGAGTCACAGAGAGGTTCCATAACTGATCAAAGATCATAGAACCAGAAAGTGACAGAGCTGCAGTCTGAAACTTGGCAGACTGTGTCCAAAAAACTAATTTTCCTAACCATTACACCATGCAGCTGCTCAATGAGAATAGTCTCACTTTTATATCTAAAAAACCAGTTCTCACTCCCGAGGTAGTCTTGAAGCCTGCTGTGGAGCCAAACATTCAATGCACTCAGTGAATTTCCCTGAGGAAGATGAGGAGTTTGCTCAGGCCTAGGTTTAAGGTGATGTAGACGGTTTTATAACATTACTAGAGGAATTCAGTCAACAACTGGGAGGGTGGAGGACGATGGGCCTTGTAGCATTTGATGCCATCAGCAGGCTTCGGACAATCTGCCAGCCAAAAGTAGTTCTTGGCAGAGGAGCAGCAAAGCCCAAGGGGAAAGTGATGATTATTTGTGCTGTGATGTAAGAGATGCCACGGCACCACATGCTCTGCTACCAATTTTGGTGCAACTCCAGGATGTATTTTCTGTTGCAGCCCTGGATTTTTTTTTTCTTTTTCCTAAAATTCTATTCAGTTTCTCACGCTCTCTTTCCCCCACACCCCTCTCTCCCTGCAGCACAGTCCAGGAAATCAATCTACTTCCCTTGCCTTCAGAAGCTGCCACCATCCTTTAGAGATTTTCCTAAATACCTTCCCAAGACAAACACAAAAGATCTTTTTGTTTTTAAGGATTTTACTGCTAATTGTGAAGGGACAACAGAACATCAAAAAAATAATGAAGATGGAGAAGCAATAACTAGTTCAACATAGTCTTCATAGTATTGATCCCTTGGACACAGTTTTTTTTTTTTTTAATATGTTTTTTATTGATTTCAGAGAGGAAGGGAGAGGAGAGAGAGACAGAAATATCAACGATGGAAGAGAATCATTGATCGGCCATCTCCTGCATGCCCCCTACTGGTGATTGAGCCTGAAACCCAGGAATATGCCCTTGACCAGAATTGAACCTGGGACCCTTCAGTCCCCAGGCCTATGCTCTATCCACTGAGCCAAACCAGCTAGGGCCCTTGGACACAGTTTTAAGCTCCATCAAGATCATGAATGGAGCTTCCAAGGTACTTGGTCCTCTCCTGAAGGTTGAGCTCTCTGAACCTTCTCACTGTCTTCTGACCTCTCCCTTAGTCACATTATAGGGATCATTTCCTTCATGTGATCCATCCTCAGCCTGAACATGCAGCCTATCACTTGGTTTCTGAGACCTCTACAGTGAGTTACAATGACTGGTTTAATTGACTGTTGCCTCTCTGGGTCTTTCCTGTCCTCACATGAGGCCACTATGGACAGGAACCATCTTTCTGCTCTTCCATCTCCCTGTTTGTTGATGGGTTTATTGCCCCGAGCCTGTGTTTGTTGTCTACACAAGCAAGGTAAAAATAGTTTGATTTGGGGCTTTACCACTGAAAGGCACCGGATTCTCTGGTGACAAATTTACACTGTTATCCTTGTTGTGAACGAGGGCTTTTAGGGAGATGTATTTTTTTTTTTAATTTAAAAACCATCTAGTAGGTAGATGTTAGCAAAATCCAGGGATAGGCAAGTTGGTTGAGGTAGCCTGGCTGTGGTGAATGTCTGCTTGGGAGTGGTTCACTAGGATACCCAGTCTTGAGTGATGAAATAGGGAATTCCTTGGAGTCAAAGGAAACCCAAAGATGGGTAAGGAAATGCAGAAAGAAGACATTGAAATGTTCTTATTGTATTTACATAGTTCTACTTACTTTGATGATTTGGTGCCAGAAAAGGAGAGAGAGAGAGAGAGAAAGAGAGAGAGAGAGAGAGAGAGAGAGAGAGAGAGAGAGAGAGAGAGAGAGAGAGAGGCAGCTGGGAAGAGGCAAGGAAGAAGAAAGAAGGGTCAGAAGATTGAGGAAGTTGCAGCCAGATTGGAGAGGCAAAGTTAGGGCCCAAGCATTACCCATGGGTTGGGAAAGAGCATTTAATAAGGCAACAGAAAGGGGGAGATGATTGAAATATGACCTGAGACTGAAAGCACAACAAGTGAAAGCCCAGAGCTGTGTGAAGCAAATAAGGAATATCGACCCCAAGATTAGCTCTCCCCTCAGTATGGGTGGCCTTTCCTGTTCTCTTGTCTGCACTTCCTCAGGCAGTTGTGAATGATGAGGCCACCGACAGAGGCAGTAAGTCCCCCAAACCTTGGCATTGTTACACCCTTTTCCAGCTAAGAGATTCCTTCATGGTGTGGGGCAGAGGGTTGTGGGAGCTGTTCCCAGCAGACCACCATGAGCTTCTCATGGGAGAAGCTGCTCTGAAAAGATACAAGATTTACAGCATATTATGATAATCATCATCATCATTTTGGCAATCATGGAGGATCGCATATATATGACACTAAAAATCTTATGGTGTTGCTGATTTATTTTATGGGAATCTGGCATTGACTCAGAAGTTAATGATTCTGGGCATTTTGCAGGCAATTCTAAGACTGTTATTTCAACAATTTAAAATATGTGCCTACTAAAGAATATGTTAAGACTATAGTAAATGTAATAATAATAATAATATAATAATAATAATAATAATAATGGTATTGTGATTTGAATGTGAATTTCTTATCTGCTTAGCACAGGGTTTTAGTCCACGAAGTGCATTAACATAATCTGTTGTGCAGATGATAAAGTAGTAATGCAATGCGACAGGAGCCACTTTGTAGATTTCTCATTAGTATCATTAGATGTCCATTAAGTATATGTAAAACCAGTTAAGTCTTTGTTCACTGCCTTTTTTTCCTGAAAATAGTCCATATATTAAGTTGGTCCAGTTCTGCCTCATTAGGATCAACATTTTCCCTGGGATCCTTCCATGGTCTAACATCTTCTGATCCTCTCCTTAGCCAGTCTCCTTCTTTTCAACCTGGAGACTCACTTCTTATTTCATGCCTTAAATTAGTCTTCAGGTTGCCATGGGTGTTTGGACCTCATTACCTGCTTTGGATGTATGGCCCAGCTCTGACTGGCTGTCAGACTCTCTTCCCTGAGTATCTCCACCTAGAATCCCTGGACCTACAGGGACCCCCGAGGCCTGGGGGACTTACTGCCTCTGTCGGTGGCCTCATCATTCACAACTGCCTGAGGAAGTGCAGACAAGAGAACAGGAAAGGCCACCCATACTGAGGGGAGAGCTAATCTTGGGGTCGATATTCCTTATTTGCTTCACAAGGCTCTGGGCTTTCACTTGTTGTGCTTTCAGTCTCAGGTCATATTTCAATCATTTGGGCCCTAACTTTGCCTCTCCAATCTGGCTCTTAATATTCTTCTTGCCAAATCAAAGAGCTAGGCACTTACTTCTTTCTGAGCAAGATGGCCTCTGACATTGGATCATGTAGGAAGGTCCATGAAAGTTGCTTTTTAAAATTTTTATTTTATAAAATTGTGGTATGTCTATAGTTTAAAATTCAAATATAACTCTTACTGTTGCTAATAAGATTCAATCCCACCCTCCACTCTTAATTCTTGCTATCTTGAAACAAACATTTTCCACTCTTTCAGATGTTTCTTCTTCTGTATTTCAAGTAATATGTTTATGCCTTTGTAACCTGATACTCAGTTTTCTATACTACCTTTTTACTTTCTTTCATGAAAAATAATTATTTAGCTTTTTGCACTTACAACACACACACACACACACACACACACACACACACACACAACACATTCTCTCCCTCCTCTAATTTTCCCAATTTAATTATGTATCAGATATCTGCTACTGTATAACAAATCACTGTAGAAGTTAGTGCCATCATATAATAAACATCTGCTATCCCACAGTTTTCATGGGTTAGGCATTTGAGGGTTTTGGAGCTAAAGGATCTGATTTCAAGGTCACTCACATGGATGGCCACTTGGTGTTCATTGTTGGCCAGAGCCCTTGTGCCTTTTACAGGCTGCTTGAGGGTCCTCATGACATGACAAGTAGCTTCCCCAGAATGAGTGCTCCAAGAAGTATGAGCCAAAGCCCCAGAGGTCACACACCATCACTTCTGATATCTTCTATTCATTAAAAGTGAATCACCAAAGGGAAGACAATTAGGCCTTTTTGAGAAAAGGAATGTCAAAGAATTTGAGGACATATTTTAAAATCACCACAAATTCTTCAAAATTTTTTTATTAAATAATATAGTGGTAGGCAAAAGTAGATTTATAGTTGTGAGTACACAAAACACAGATTTTATTCTTTTGTTATTATTTATTAATTATTGTATTATTTTCCATCTGAACAACTGTAACCTACTTTTGCCCAACCCTGTATTATTGAATTATATTACTATGGCTAGTGTATTAGTTTTGTATTTTTGCTGTAACAAATTACCACAAACATATTGGCTCAAAACAATACAGATTTATTTTCTTATAGTTCTAGAAGTTTGAAAGTCTGAAATGGGTCCTCCTGGACTAAAACCAAGGTGTTGGCAGGGCTGTGTTCCTCCCAGAGACTCTAGGGAAGAATATGTTTCTTGCCTTTCCCAGCTCTTAGAAGCTCCTGCAGTCCTCACCTTGTAGCCTCTTTTCATCTTCGAAGCCTGCAATGGTGAGTAGAATCTTTCTCACATTGTGTCACTCATCATATCTCCTTCTCTGACTCTGACCCTTCTGCCTCCCTCTCTCACTTGTGATTACGTTGGGACCAGCAATATCCTCCAAGACAATCCCTTCATCTCAATATTAATTTAATCACATATGCAAATCTCTTTGCCATGCAGATACCATTCACAGGTTCCGAGGTCTAGGACATGAACATCTTTGGTGGCCATTATTCTCCTATATAAATATTGCTCTCTATGTTATACTATAATGTATGTTATAATAAATCATAATTATAGTTCCTTTCTATATAACTTTCAATTTTCTTTGGAGTGAATAACTGCTACTTTCCCCTCATTTGCTTATTTTTAAAACTGTATCCATCATTCATTTACCCCTGAACTGTCAGATAAAGCTGATAATCTCTTAATTCCTAAACATGCCAACTCTTTTTTCAACTTTATATTTCTTTTCTTGGCACCACTCTTCAAGAGCACTCTCCCTTCTCCCATGTGGAATCTTGCTTTCTTGGGACACAGCATTGCTATTTTCTAGAAACTTTCCTTCACTATAATTCTGAGATCTTTTTCTTTTCTTTTTTCTGTTTTGTTTCCAGGATCCTGTGTCCTTTCTTTTTTGGTTTATTCTCCCATTGTACTGAATCGTATCTTTCATTGGCCTCCTTAGCAAGAGTACATACAGCGGTTCTCCAATTGTCATTCCAGAGCTCTGTGCCTTGGAGACTTCATCAGTAGGCTCCTTGCCTTCTGCCTTTCAGTTGACTTTGGTCCATGAAAATTACCAAAGTTGAGTGGGAGGAAAAGGAAAAGGAAGTAGGGGTGTTTACTCCCCAACTCATCCTTGTTGAACTGTGAGTTGGCGGTGCTTGTCAGGTGGTTGTCTCCTGCCTGCAGCTGTCTCTCCAGGTTCAGGAGTAATTCCTCCCTCGGTGCCTCCCCATTGCATGCTTGTCAATGTCTTTATTCTACCTCCACTTTGGGGTACAGAATTTTAGGTTGAAGGTCATTTTTTCTTAGCACTTTGGAGATGTTGTTCTGTCTTCTAGCTTTAAGAGTCCCTTTCGATGATACGTGTGTGATCTTGATGCCTGTTCCTTTGTATGTGACTTGTTTTTGCTCTCAGAAAACTTGAGCGTCTTCTCTTTATCCTCAGGACTCAAAAAAGTTCTGGAAAACCTCATTTTGTTATTTCTTTGGCAATTTTCTCCCTTCTTTTTCTTTTGTTTTTTTAACTCTTTTTAGTTGAAAGACAAATTTCATGGAAAAGTATATTATCTTTAGTTTCCTCTTCTATTTTCAACTTTTATTTTGTTTGATGTCTCAAGAGACTTTACCATCTAATCCATTCCATTTTTTATTTGCCTAGCATATTTTTATACTCTCTTCTTTTTCTTTCATGGATACAACATATTACCTCCTTATGTCTTTTCATGGTTGGAATTTCCTCATTCAAACGTGACAATTTATCTTTAAGAATTAGACATTGCATTTCTGATTGGCAGCTCTGTTGGCATGAGTGGGTCTTGTTAACTGTTAGGTTTCACTCCGGATGATAAATGAATGTTACTATAGTCCCTGTAGGTCTTTTTCAGCCTGGTCAGTTTCCTCAGTGTGGGTTCTTTAATTTACTATTGTCCAGCAGAAACTGTGTGGTGATGGAAGTGGTCAATATCAGTGCTGTCCAAAATGGTAGCCACTAGTCACATATGGCTACTATGACTAAAAAAAGTAACTTTTAAATTTTATTTAATGTTATTTTAAACATAAATAGCCACTGTGGCTGGTGGCTACCACATCAAATAGCTCCACATTAACCTTTCACCTTGCTGCCAATCTTATACTAGTCAAGGTGGAGGGAAACCTGTGCAGAGTGCAGACTTTCACCTAAATTTTCTTTTTGCAATCCAGATCTCATTCTGCATTCAGCTATTTGGAGTCCAAAATCTATCTTGTTTAACCTCTCTAGCCTTCCAGTCTTTTGAGGCAATGCGAGAGGGATCCTCATCTGATTGTAGAAAGTAGGGGACAGAGTCTGGGGGAGCAGATGCTCTTTAATAAGTCTTCCTACCAGGCCTGCTATTTTCCTGGCCTTCTGAGGGACCTGTGATAAAACACATAGGTTTCTCCAGGATCCTTCCTGGGAAAATAGCTAGTTTTGATGGCTTGCTCTGCTGCAGGCTGGAGTGTGTGCTTTCCCTGGTCTGCAGAGTCAGCTGCAATCTACTTTCCAGCTCTCAGTTTTGTTGTCTCCTCTTCATGTCTCTTTGGCCATATGGGTTTGAGCCACATTTTATTTCTTGCCTGCATTTTAGTGAGGCTTCGACAGGGCGAGAAGAATGGGTGTGTCAACACCTCCATACTGGCGGCTGATTACTCGGTCTAACTTCTCTGCCAAAGGCATGGGATTGTTTATTTTCCTACAGATGTTTTTGTGATGTTCTGAAACGGAGTTATTGCACTAGTTGCCATTACATTATTTATTTTAGCAAGTTGTGAGATATCTGATGAGGTAGCCAGAATTTATAGCTCTCTTTTTTTTTATTTTATCCTCAGACTTCATCTCGTGGCTCTAGCAAAAAGGTCCATGCTGTTTGTTTAACAGGAATGTCTCAGTCTCACTTGCATGCTCATACAAGTGAAACCATGGTTGTAAAAGTAGTCCTCCTAACTGCAGAAAACTGAATTGCTTCCAAGATTCTTTTCTCAAATTCTGCACACACACACACACACACACACACACACACACACCCACCCAACCCTGAGAATCCTTAAGGGTTTTCACATGTGTCCAGAAATCAGTTCTGGTCATTTAAGAAGTTATCTCTGGCCAGGCCAGGACCACACAATGGCTCTGAGTGGGAAACTTCCGCTAGGGTGTCACCTGCAGTTAGAAACTTTCTCCCACTGCTGTTGCAGGTAGAGGTGACATTGTTGGTGAAAACAGGCTCACCCTCTCCCAAAGGCAGAGAAACTGGAGCAAGCATCTCCCTCAGCCCCAACACCAGTCACCCTTGGGAAGTAAGAGACAAGTTCTAGGTTGGAGCACTTAGGACCGGGAGTTCTTGGATCTTTCTGTGTAAAGACATACCTGGTGCCCTGTGGGGGCTGAGCTTTGACTTCCCAGGTCAAGCCCTAACAGATCTGTAGGGATGGGCTCCAATCAGGCAGTGACCCCTACATGCTCTCAGTAGATTTTTGTCAGTCTATCTAGATAATGTCTCCACAGTGAGGTAGAATACTCCTTCCCCCAGTTCTACATTAAATTGGCAGGAATTTTGCAGTAAAACTTCCTGGACTGAATGTAGTCTGGCTCTATCAACTCATACATATGCCTCCACCCCAGCATTTACCCTCTTCTCACCCTTTACTCTGAGTTCCCTCTCTGAGACCCACTGCTCCCTCTTTCTATCCAGCCTCCATCTGGAACTGCTACTGGTCATCAGACATTCTGTTATATTCCAGAAATCCATGGATATTAGAGCCCAACCCACTTTTTCCATCATGGACAAATGTTCCTATACAGATGGATATTTAAGTATGAACAGATCTAGGGGAGAATCCCCCTCCTCCAACCCCTTATCTCAATTCCACCTGCTAGACATGTCCCATTGGCAAGTTCAACTGAATAAGTGGAGGGTAATTTTGTCTAATGCAATGGTCTCCAAAGTGAGCTTTATAAGATGATATGGGAATGAAAAAATAGAGTTTCTATTTATTTTTAATTTTATGTTTTTAAATTTTTCTACATGCATGTATATAAAACATATACAAATGTTGCAATTTATAGTCAAACATTTTTCCTAATAGGGTACAGTTTTATTAAAGTAGGCAAAACAGTATTGTTCACAATATGGATTTGTGGGCCTCAGAGGCCCCAGACACCTCATTATGTTAGTGTACTTAATAATTTACATTTGAAGGTTCACTGTGGTACAGGTTTTACATGGATATTATGCCTGTTTACCCTTTTTTATTTATCAATAGGGTGGCAAAACTATTTTGTTTTCAACTTTCAGGAAATTGACACAATCTTTGCCTACCAAGACTTTTAGATCCATACAATAACATTAAAACTTAAAACATATAACATTGAACTTATGTTATTATTACTGTTAATACCAAAATCTTATTGCCTACCTTGAGATAAATTTTCAGTATTTTTTCAACTTGTGAATCAACTATTTCCTTTATGTTTCTTTACAATTTCTGCGTGGTTAATTCTTTGCCATTTCAGAAAGCCTAGATGTATATAACTCCTCTTTGAATTAGAGCTTCAAAAAAATTGAGAAAAACTTGATAAACTGAACTCTATTTTTACATATCAAGGTTCACTTACGCTGACTTATCAGACATTGGGGCTCACTTACCGAGATGACTCTTGTGAAGTGGCTCTGAAGCATGCAAGACATAATTAAATAGCACGAACACTGAGACACAGAGTCAGGGGGACAGGACAATGAATGTGCCAAGAATGGGAAGGGCTTGACTTTGTTAGTTGCATAACATCTTAAAGTCACTGACTTATGTGCCCTCAAGGACTACATTGAGGGTTTCCTCTGCCTAGAAGTATTGTATTCCATTCCTTACCAGCTTCCAAGACAGCGCCCAAGAATCCCCACCTCCTGGGACTCACACCTTGTGTTGTCCCCTTTCACACTGGACCAGGCATGATCTGTGCAAGCAAGAGAGAATATGGCAAAAGTGATAGTGCGTCGCTTCCAAGATTAGGGTCTAAAAGACACTGTGGCTTTTGTCTAGCTTGCTCTTCATCATTTTTTCCTCTTTCTGGCCATCCAATCCAGGGGAACCAGGCTGCCACATCAGCCTCTGGTGGTTACTGAAAATTCTTTGCTCCCATGTGCCCCTGTCCACCCGGCGCTTGCACCCGCTGCCAGTGCCCAGTGCTGGTCCCGATCGCTTGGCACAGTCAGCAGATGCGAGAAGTGGCTGCCTGTCCCAATCGCCCCTGAGGGCTTCTCTACCTCTCCCTGCTCCTTAGGGGCGATCTGGGCATTGGGTTCAAGCGGGGCCGGCACCATCAGCATGTAGGAGCAGCGGCGACAGGAGTGGGGCTACCGGCAGACGGGGGACTGGGGTCAGTGGGAGGGGCCAGGCGGGGGCACAGAAGATGGGCCAAGACCCGCCCCCGTGCCCACCACAGCCTCATGACCCACAGTTCCTTTCAAGGGGCACAAATTTGTGCACTGGGCCACTAGTATAGGATATTAATATAATATATAATATATTATTTATATGGAATAAATAGTGTAACAAATTCTAATAAGTGGAATTTTTAAAAACCAGTGATTAAACAGACTGAAGAAATTGAGAATTTAAATCAGAAGATTAATCTCAACAAATCATCCAGTCTGTGGTTCTATGAGACAAAGATTTAGAAAATAGGAAAGAAAGGTTAAGAGAAAATAAGAACAAAATGGGAAAGTTGGCCAGTACTGTCTAAGAGAATCTTCGCCAATAATGGAAATGTCCTAAAGAGTCAATGTGGCAAGTGGTTACTATAGTGGACATCACAGGTTTTACCTTTGTGTGGTCAGAAGAAAGTTTGAATGGGGAAGAGATGTATTCAAAGAGATAATGGCTGATATTTTTGTTATTGAAAGACAATATTTATTCTAGAAATCCCCCACATTTAAGCAAGATAAATAAAAAGGAATATATACATTGTCCACTGTAGGCCAACTGCAGGAGAGCAAAGGAAAAATAAAAAAAGTTTTGGACAGAGGAAGTAGCCAGTGAGAGAAACCAGACCACCCACATAGCAGCTCCTTGTCAGCACTGGTGGAAATTGCTGGATAAAGGAATAGCATCCTCAGTGTGTTCAGGGAACATCTATTAATTTACAGCACTTTCTCCTGTGAAATCACCTTTTAAGAATGAGGGAAAAATAAGACACTTACAGGCAAACCATATCCGACAGAGTTTACCTTGGAAAGATCTCCACCAAAGGAAATTCTGAAAGATTATTTTAGGCAGAAGGAAGATTATTCCTGGTGAGAGGTCTGAGATAATAAATAGGAATGATGAGCAAAGATGCTGGTTAGTCTAAATGAAGACTTTAAAACCATAAAAGTGATGTCTAGTTTGTGTGGAAATTTAGGTTAATGAAATTAAAATATTAAAGAAAAACAGCATATAAGGTGGGAGAAGCTTGACCAGAGAAAGTTAGGGATATAAGGCCCTTACCTTATTTGCATTGAAGAGAAGACCACCTTCTTTAACTTTCAAACATCTAGAGGGTAAAAGTAGAATAGAAAAAAAAAAAAGACTTATCCAGAAGCAGGGATACAGAGGATTAGGACAGGACAATTAGCGACTTTGATCAAATGGACCTAATTAAAACATGGCACCCAGCTGTAGGAGAAAATACCTTGTTTTCAAATACATGGAATATTACAGCTGATTGCTTAAGTGCTAGGCCCCATGACTGGATTTCAAAAGATTGTATTCACCCATATTGTGGTCTCAGACACAAATAAATATAGAAATAATATACTGAATAAAATCTAGAAAAAAGCCATTCATTTGGAAATTAAATGTATAAATCTAATGTATATACATGCTTCCCCCCAAAAAAACTTATGGGTAAAAAAAAGAAATACTAATGAAAAATTTAAAATATCTAGGACTGAATCTTGAATATATTATAAATCAAGATTTGGGAATGCAATTAAATCAGTACTTAGAAAGTTAATGTTTACATTAGAAAAAGCAGGAAGGATGAGAATTATTGAGCTAAGCATCAAACTTAAGAAGTAAAAGAATAGATAATGAAATTCCTGAATCAGTAGGGAAAAAAGAACATATATTTATTAATATAACATGGGATGATTTTGATCCTCATTCATTCAACCAATATTTATTGAGCATTTGGTATATACTAGGAAAAACACAAAGTCCCTTAACCCTCAAGCTTCTCTTCTGATGGGAGCACAGACAGGACATTTAAAAATGAACAAATGAATGAATGAATGCATGAACAAATAGCATAATTTCAAGTAGTGAGAAGCACATTAAAGCTGAAGAACATACAGCAGAGTAGAAGAATAGAGGGTGAGTTAGAGGTGGGAAGTTGGTGGTGGCTATTTTAGACTTCAGGATTTCTTCCAAGGACAGGAACTCATGTAGCCATTAGGAAATGGAAAAGCCCACATACTAAATAATAGGATAATGATTGGCTCCCAGCCTGATGGCTCTGCATTTGACGATTTGTGGCTGGCCCAGGGATATGGGTAGGGAAGTTGCCAATGTGGACAACAGGATGGGACAGGCAGATAATTGCTCTCCAGGACTTTGGCTTCTGAGTTTCTGGATTCTTTCCCTGCTCTAGACCCATGTCCTGCTCTAGACCCTGCCCCTAGCTTCCCTGACCTATTGGCCACCCCACCAGCCTCCTTGGAAGCCCTTCACACTCTTACTGTTGTCCTTCCACCTATCTCTGTCAGGCTGTGTCCTATCCTCTAAGAGCATCATGGAATAGACAGAACATCAGACGGTAGTCATAGCATCTGGTTCTAAGTCCAGCTGCGTGATATCGGCTAACTGGCTTGCTAGGCCTCTGTTCCCTCATCTATTAAATATGCAGGTCAGTACATGACCTCCAGGAGCCCTTCCAGTGCTATGAGCCCACGATGCCAGAAACTTAACTGGTGCTAAGGAAAACCTGAAAATGCAGCAATGTGGGGAAATGTCCCTACCAATGCACATTTGCATTTTTAATAATGCGTTTCTATACCTTAGCCCACAGAAACAGAGTCCTGTCAGCCTTACAGGCAAAGTGAAGAAGACAGGGAGGGAAAAGGAGATGCTGCCATTTGAGTAACCCAATGGCATCCCCAGAGAAAAGAAGCCAAGTTTAATTGCAGGAAAAATCAGCAAATATTTCATATAGAGGTGGCATTTGAGTATGGTTTTGAAGGACACGTAAGACTTTGATAGACAGGGAAAGGCATTCCGGAATAGGGAGCAATGTGAACAACATTAAGGAGGTAGGGAAGAGGGTGGCACATGTGCCCTGAGTATACTATCCCTGGGCAGGGCAGGAAGCAGGCTTGTAGGGAGTGTATTATAATAGTAACGCTTATTTTCATTCCAGGGACTTCTGTGTGATTTACATACTTTTAAAAGTTTAATCCTAAACCAATTCTATGAGTTTGGGAACTATAATCATCCCATTTTATAAATGACTAGAGGCCCAATGCACGAAATTCATGCAAGGGCTTTGGCCCCGGCCCTCGCCTGCTGTGGCTTTGTCCAGAAGGAAGGATGTCCAGAAGGACATCTGGTCTAATTAGCATATTACACTTTTATTATTATAGCTAAAACTGAGGCCTAAAGGAATCTCTAAAGTGATAAAGCTGGGATCCAAATGTAGGTCTAAATACGTATAACTGACACCAGGAGTAGAGATGACAGAGTTGAGAGGGATGAAAGAACCAAAAGTGGGAACTAGGAATTTGGGAAGGGCATCAGCAGATGTGAAGAAACGCTGGGTCTGTGCATGATGTGACCAGCAAAGGCACGAGTCAGCTGACTTTGGTGGTTTAGTGCCTTTTTGGAGTGAAAATGTTCATAATGAAAGTTCTGCTTGACAGATGATAATGGCTCTGGAGGGAACCACAAGGGAAGACAAGTGTGTACTCTGCATTATTCTAAATGCAGTTACTGGAGAGAGAGGAATGGCACAAGGCTTGTCAGTCTGCCTCTCGGGGAGGCAGCCTGTGATATGTGCAGTGGTGGGCTGGTAAGCCGCTCTCTGAAAGATCAAACACACACACACACACACACACACACACACACACACACACACACACTCCTTTATTTGTAACATCTGCTGACTTCATGGTGTAAATTCTCTCCCATAGCTGATTTTATAGCCAGCATGATGTTACTGAACATGGAGTTGGGAAGACAGGTGCATGGTCACCCAAGAGCCTCTACAAACAGGTCTTAGCACACCCTAGGGATATGCTATAGGAATGGAGCTAGGTCTGGGGTGAGGTGGTGGAAGAGTGGGCTATACTGTGTATTGCTATTCACCCCTACATCTTCTTATCTGAGAGTATGACCCTTTTCTTTTGTGGAATAGGAGTTGAAATGAATGAGAAAATGAACAAACGAACCTGCCTCTGAGAGAATCAACTTCTCCTTCAATGTACATCTGTGCCAAATCTGGTGTTTTCTCCCAGAGCTTAGGGATATGCCTCCAGGAACTGGAAGAAACAGTACACCATAGTAGTCAAGAACACAGTCCTGGCAGAGACTGCCTGGGTCTAAGTAAAAGGTCTACCACTTATTTTTTTATGTGGCCTCTTTCAGAGTGACTTAACCCACTCTTTGCCTCAATGTTCTCATCTATAAAATGGGGGAAAGTGCTATGTCACAGGGCTGTTGTGAGGGTTAAATTACCACCTATAAGCCCTTAGCATGGTGCCTCATCATCATTATTTGTAATTATTACTCTCATTTGCTAGTTTTATTCTTTTGAATAGAAGCTATAATTAGCTTGCACAAGTTAACAGTTTATTGTCATGTTTGCCTGCCTTAAAAATACCCCTCGTTTAAAATAACTTCTCAAGTTGAATATTCCTTAAATATAACTTCTTTCTGGGGCTCAGAGTTGGCCATCATGGCCCGAAATTTTATCCATTTGATACGAACATTTGGGTGGTGAATGAGTGATTAACATTTTAGCACAGAGCATTAAGTTCAGCATCATTTAATAAATGTGCAGACTTGCCCATTTCTTGTGTTAGTGGGGTCTAGGGGATAATCTGGATAAATTAAATATACCAATAATCCCTAGGCCTTATTTGGCGAGTACTTCACTATCTTCCTCTTGCCAGGCTTTATGATTTCTTAACCCAGAACTCCAGACAGATGGTGTAATGACTGACTTTGTAGGCTCCTCCCCTCCCCCCACTGCTGTGTGTTTTGGGGCTGCTCTGACAAGCATCAGGCAGCTGGGAGATTTCCCACCTGGGACAAAGAGCCATTGGGCAATGGAAGTTTAATTTATGTCTGACAAAAACCCTGTTTCATTACCAAGATACCTGGAGAATGCTCTCATGTAAGTAAAAAATGTAGCTGGACCCTGTTCAAATGAGCCATGGTGTTTATGACACCCAGAGACCCGGGGATATCAGAAAAAGCAAGTGCCATTTTTCTGGATTAGATGAAGCAAACAACCTCATTTTAGCTAGAAATACTTTACACCTTCCACCATGACAGAAGTGTGCCTAATGTGCTATACAAGTCTATTCTATATTCTTAGAGTCATAACATAACAGCATTTAAATGTCCTCTAAGGTCATCCAGTTTTATTTGTTGCCTGATTTTTCTGCATAACATCCCTTGTAGTGAGTACCCAGCTTCCACCCTAATATAGCCAATGATGGAGAACTCAGCTTCCAGAGGAAGCTGATTCTCATTTCAAATAGCTTATTGCTAATATTTGATTCTACATGTGGAAAGTCTTTCAGCCTTCCCAAAGATTCCTGGTACTTGTTTTCCTTTAATTACTTTGGAACATACAAGCTAGGTTTAATTCCTTTCCATAGACCGCCTTTTAATTATTTGAAGACAGGCTTCTTATCCCTCTATGTCTTCTCTCAACAAGCAATATGATTCCTTCTTCTGCTGCTTATTCTTCCTCCTCCTCTTTTTCCTCCTCCTCCTCTTCTTCCTCCTCTCCTCTTCTTCCTCCTCCTTCTCCTCTTCTTCCTCCTTCTCCTCCTTCTTCCTCCTCCTCTCCTCCTCCTTCCTCTCCTCTTCCTCCTCCTCCTCTTTGATTGCTGGGATGTGTTTCTTTCACCTTACTAGTGATTCTTCCTGAAATATATTCCAGATTTCATACCTCACTTTTAATATGTGGAGACCAGAAATGAATGCAAACTTTCAGGTAAGACCTGAGCAGCACAGAGTGCAGGGTGTTCGTGCCCTCCTTAACTATAGGATTTTTATTTTTATTTTTAAAAAGTTGCTCACTTTCAGGTTTTTTTGGCAACCATATTGCTTTTAACTGATAATAACTTAATTATTTATGAAGACTCTCAAGGTTCTTAAAAATGTCATCTGCCTTTATGTCAAATTTTTCCTCTGTGTACTGTAAGAGTTTAGGACTCAAGTGCTAGAAAATTAACTTTATTAAATCTAATTATTCTTAGATTTTGCTTATCATTCTAGTCCATCAAAAATCCTTTTAGGCTCTGGTTCTACTATAAAATATCTACATTCTCATGCCAATCTATGTCTCCTGTAGAAGTGATGACATAGTCTTTGAATGTTCATCTAGGTCACTGGTATAAACATTGAGCATGCACAGAGCAATGAACTATTTCTTTGTCAGATCACCTGGATTCTAGGAAGCCCTCACCAGGTCTGACATCAATCCATTCTTTGGATATGACTTCTGAATGGTTAATAACCCACTAAAATATTCTAGCATCCAACCCTTTTTTCTCTATCTTAACCCCACGTATATTACGAGAGACATTGCCAATTGCTTTGCTGAAGTCCAGCTGCCTGAATAGAAATGTGTGCACATTGTCTTTATCTGCCAGCTCCCCACTGAGGAATGGAAATGCGAGGGGCTTGTTTCTGTGAACCCATGCTGGGTCCTATAATCACTTTTTTGTCATTTGGGTGCCTATTATAACATCCTTTTAGTATTCATTCTGGAACCTTGTCTGAGATCCATATCAAGCTCAATCATCCATACTTTACAGAATCCATTTTCTATCCATTTTAGAAAATTCTAAAGATACTTGCCGTTTCCAGCCTTCGAAATTCTCCTGGCTCCTTCCCAGGCAGCAGGCCTAGCCGGTCTCTGCTCTGCAACTAGTCCCAAATACAGCTGAAAATACTTTGTTTTTGTGTTTTTATTTGTTTGCCAACTTTAGGTCATTTTGATAAAATTCTATCAGTGTCACTTTCTTACACACTTCTTTGGTGTGTGTCCTTCAAAAGCTGAGCTTCCAGAGCAGTGGTTTGCAACCATAATTGAATATTGGAATCATTTGAGGAGATTTTTAAAATGACTCATGCTGATTTCCCTGGACAAATTGAATCAAAACTTCAGGGAGTGATGGAGGCATTTGTATTTTTTCCAAAGTACCCTAATGGACAGCCAATGTTGGAACAAAAATGGAGTGACATATTAGTTTTGTTTGTTTCTGTGTTTACTTGCTGGGTTTTGTTATTTGTTTTAAATTTTCTTTTTCTTTTTTTGTAATCATTTGTATCACCTGTGTCTGCATTGTGAGATTGAAATGTTGGAGGAATTATGCTTTTCTTTACCTTTGAGTTTTATCTCTGAATTATGCTATCTCTGTGTCTTCTGGCTCACATGATGTGAACTCAGTGACTGCTTCCCTAAAGCCCCCTTCTCCTCTTTGATGAATATTATTCTAGTAGGTCAGAATCAAATCTAGGAGAGTAGATTTTCCATTTGTGTGCTTGATCTTTTTAGAAACTTAGCAACCCAAGTTTTATGCAGCTAAATGGGGCTTCTAGTAGATGTTTGTATAGTTCAAATCCCCACATCATTACCAAATATGCCTATATGGCATTTTAAAAAACTGTGTTAGGAATCTATCATCCTTTTTATTCACCTGGCCCAGGAGCTCAGTCAGTATATTACCGAGTCATACATATAATTGATTCTCAGAACTACTTGGAGAGTTGTAAAAATACTGATTTTAAGATCCAATCCCTGAATTTATGATGTAGTTGGGGCTCAAGAAATTGCATCTTAAAGGTCCCCTAAACAATTTTGATGATTGGATAAATTTAAGACACACTGATCTGTACCATAACAATATCCTTTCTATTCCTGTCCCTTTATCTCTGCTCATCAGCATGCATCCATCTACAGGTTCATGGATTTGCACAAAGATGTCTGTCTTCTTGACATCTCTCGTCAATCTCTTCTTTGAGCTGGCCATTTGTCTTGAATAAAGCATGTGCTTCCATCAACATATTTCAATTTTGTGTCTCTTCTCTCCCAAGCTTTGTGAAACAAGTTCATGTTTATTGCCCCATGCTGTAAGAATTTCTTTTAAATTATCTCCAATTCATTTTGTTATGCTCTGCTGACTGGCATAAAGTAAAACTTCTAAGATAGAACAATTTTTTCTGTTTCCCTGCCCTGACTCAATTGCTTTCTAGTTAAAAAAAAAAATAACCAGACACTTTACTGATTTTTATTTATTTTTTCTGTGCTATATCTTCTAATTTTCACAACAATTAGTTTTATAGATTTATCTGTGCATTTTTATTTCTTCTCATCTACAGTTAATGTTTAAGACATTCTTTTCCTCATTTCAATTCTCTTTCCTTTTAAAATCTTTCCATTGTAAAAGTGCTAAAAAAATTATAAAGTAGAGAGACTAACAATGAAACTTCATGTATATCACTTGGCTTTAACGGTATGTCAGTTATTTCCTTTGGGAAACAAATGTTGAGATGGAGTTAAAAAAGCAGAAGTCTCATTGAGAAGTTATATCCACGGAAGAAAATGGGGAGAAGCAGGATTGCGCAGAGGGTGCCATCAGTTGATGATGCATATCTGACAAAGTTTGTCACAGTCCAATGAGGAGATCTAGGACCAAGACTGTCTTAGCAGGAGCCCTATATTGGCAGAAATGCCTGAACCCTTGGACCACCATCTTATGTAATCATTGGCTATGGCCACCCTCATAAGACTGTGATGTCTGATGTACCTGAAGGACTTAATAGCTAGAAGATGTCAGCTGATCACACTTGTAAAATCTGGGCAAAGTGTTCCTTGGTAGACATATCTTTCTTAAGTCAAGGTTGCTGCATGTTTTCATTCACAATCACAGTTGAGCAAGAATGGACCAAGAGTTACTCAGTATTCCTCATGTATTCCTCTCGGCTTCCGCTATGTAATGGCAGCTTTATTTCATCCAAGGTGGTAACTGCTCTTCTTATCTGTTGGCCCCTGGACACAGGAGTTCAAAGTGCCCAGGCAGTAGCCCTAGCTTGTGGTTTAATGGGAACCTTTGGAAACCATGACTTTTAACCCTGAAAAGCCCAGAATTCCATGGGCAGGAGGCATAAAGATTCCCAGGGGTCATTGGGAATAATGATGAGTGGGCAACTCCTGGTTACATCCCTTGTTTTCCAGATCCACTTTTTTTTTTTTTCAATTGGGGGGCACAGAGTCCTACAGAGGTATCTGATTCACTACATCAACTGCATCCTAGAGCAGTGGTCGGCAAACTCATTAGTCAACAGAGCCAAATATCAACAGTACAACGATTGAAAATTCTTTTGAGAGCCGAAAACCGACTTCTGCACATGGGCCACGAAGTTTCAATCACACTGTATGTGCGCGCCGCACGTGGTATTTTGTGGAAGAGCCATACTCAAGGGGCCAAAGAGCCGCATGAGGCTCGCGAGCCACAGTTTGCCGACCACTGTCCTAGAGGATCTTTGCTTCTTGTCTTTGCAGATGGCACTTCAAATGCTTCTTCAGAAGGCCATTCCGAACAATTTCCACAGGGGTCAGACTGATGAATTAACTGGAGCTATGTTACTACCACTGCACCTTTAGATATTTAACAAGGGCTCTAACCTGTCATCATCTCTCCCCAACAGTGTTGATGATTATTTTTGGTCTCACTATTTTTCCCAGAGGAAGTAAGGAGGGCAGTTACAGAGACTTCTACATTTTGCCCACTATGCTAGATGTACTTCAGACCAAGAATCTAAATTGGGGATTGTCCCAATTGCGGAGTATGTCGATCCCATTTATACATTTGGGGACTGGAGAAGAGGCTACTGGGTGTGTTCTTAGATCCAGTGGACATAATATAAATTGCACTTTGGCCAAGACTCTGTTTATTACCTCACCCTGCTTACTGTAACAGGGGGGCAGGTCTCTAAATATAAATGTCAACTCAGATTTTGTGTTCAATTGTTCTCAAAATACCTAAGTATTTCCCTTTCCCTAGTGTGCAGTGAGGGGACTTGTTATACTATATACTTGCCATGGTGTTCCAGGGTCCTTCTGCCTTAGGACCCAGCCACCTTTGCAGTCAACAAATTCTGGCTCTGAAAACTAGCTCAGGTTTGGGAACTGGGCAAGGGATCATGACTCTTTTATTGGAGTGAACTTCCCCAGACTCCAACTCACTCATTCTCTTTACTTTGATTATATATGTTAAGCAGTGCCCTTGTTGACAGCCCATTTATTTTGCCTTATGGATGACATGCTCCTTTAATTATCTTCACAATTCTCCAACTCTGTTGCTGTTACTCCCATAATGCTGGTTATTTCAATAACTTCAACTCCTGCCTTCTGACATTCAAGACCGCTCCCTAGACTGTTTCATCAAGGTTCAATTGTTCCCATTGCTAACAAGGAGTCAAGTTCTGTGACAGCTTCTCCTTCCAGTGGGTCAACCATGACCTGCAGAGAAGAGCCAATACTGAACTTCTTAGTGATGCTGGTGCCCCTCACCAGTGCCTTCCTGATGGCCTCCCTGAATGGTCTGCTGTCAGGTCCTTCTTGGTGCACATAAAGCTCAGGTGAGTCTTCTGATCTTGTATAATACTTGAGCACACCCACTTTTCTAAGCCTGTATATCCTTTCCTCCACAATCTTTGTTCATCAGGGATCACAGCTTGCCCCAGGTTTTTAGTAGTCATCCAGTACATAGTTTACACCCTCTCTTGGGGGCTTACCCCACTCCTCCCAACCTGTAGCAAACATCGTTCTACTTTATGCCTCTGTGAATTTGGCAACTCTAGGTACTTACAGAGTGAAATCATACAGTATGTGTCCTTTAGTGATTGGCTTGCTTTTACTTAGTATAATGTCTTGAAGGCTCATTCATATTTCCATTATATATTCCATTATATAGATACTAGAGGCCTGGTGCACAAAATTCGTCCACGGGGGGGGGGGGTGTCCCTCAGCCCAGCCTGCACCCTCTCCAATCTGAGACCCACAGCCCAGGCTGCATGCTCTTCAATCTGGGACCCACTGGGATTGGGCCTAAACGAGTGGTTGGACGTCCCTCTTACAATCCAGGACTGCTGGCTCCCAACTGCCCTCCCCTACAGGCCTGGTCCCCCCCAACTGCCCTCCACTGCAGGCCGGGGCCCCCACAACTGCCCTCCCTTGTTGGCCTGGTCTCCCCCAACTGCCCTCCTCTGCTGGCCTGGTCACCCCCGACTGCCGTCCTCTGCTGGCCTGGTCACCCCTAACTTCTCACAACTGCCCTCCCCTGCAGGCCATCTTGTGGCGGCCATCTTGTGGTGGCCATCTTGTGTCCACATGGGGGCAGCCATCTTTGACCACGTGGGGCAGCCATCTTTTGTCTTGGAGTGACAGTCAATTTGCATATTACTCTTATATTAGATAGGATAGGATACCACATTTGTTTATGCATTCATCCCTGATGAACAAATAGCCTAAACTGCATAATACTGCCTGCTTTTTTGGATCTCTTCTGGTACCATCTTTGGGAGGCAGATGCTGAGGTGGAGTTAGGAATGCAACACAGCCATGAAAGAAAAATAGTGAAAGCAGGAAAGGGTAGAGAAAAGCTGTCAGACTTGCACGCCCATCGGATAGACTCTGCCAGCCCAGTGGAGAAGTCTGGAGCCCATTATAGGAGTCTCGATTTAAGTTTAAATAGATAAACCCCTGGGCCATAGTCTTGCTCAGCATTGGCTGGGACCACTCTGAAAAGAGTGTGGCCTTGGCTCAAAAGCTGAGTTGGAACAAAAGTAGTTACCATCTGAAGACTGTGTCTAACCACCCTCTTTGCAGCTAGGCCAAGCATCCTTTCTTAGAGGCAGTCAGCCTATCTCTGTGTCTGCCCTAAAAATATTATCAACCTTTTGCCATTCTTGAATTATTAAAACACTTTTGATCAGGTTAGTGAGGCTCAGGAAAAGTTCTTTCTCATCCTCATGAAATGCATTCTATCCTTAGGCAAGATGCTATCCTTTGGGCATCTTAAACTATGGTCCAGCAATCTAGATCTAGCCTACAATACCATCTGCAGAGTCAACTGATCAGCTCCTCCACTTCCCTCTCTCATCTTGAGCCCCAGCTACTGATGTGAAGGAGCAATGAAAACACCACCTGGACTTTAAAATCCTTCAGTTGTTGCTTCAAATTTCATAACCCTTAAAAATATATTCCTGGTCACTTCAAATGACATTATATATACCCCTAGGGTTAATAGAAATTGGTATGGTTTGTGAATTTAATAAATCTTGGAAGGCTTTTTGTCACCCCACATACTTGGTCCAGGAAATTCAGTATTGACCATTCTACAAGACATTTCCTTCATTCCTCAATAGAGTTTCAATACCATAGCATGCCCCTTTTGTCTTAAGCTATAAGCGAATTCACTTACATTATCAAGGATTGGTTAGACTCCTCACCATTCCACTTTTTTGCCCCAAAGTTTGGGTCTCACCTTCATTGGACAAGTCTCATATCACGTGCAAAACTTTAAGGGTGAAAAATGTCTTCCCTCAGGCATTTTCCCTCAATGTCACATTTCCCTAATCTCTCCAGTTTTATTTTTCCCCCCACATTTTAAATCTTCTGGTTTTATTTTTCATTATCCCTTGCATTTTCCCTAAGAGTACCCCCTAATATGTAACATACAAAGAGACAGTTCTTGCACCCTTTCCATGAGTCTCAATTGTGAACAGTGGTTTGCATTTGCAATGAATGCTGCTTTTTCTTGCAAACATCTTCCACAGAGTAAGGGTCACAGGGAGACTTCCTGCTGGCTTCACTCTGCCTGGTTAGGATTGAGACTCCAAAGGGAAGAATACCTGTCCCAGACTCTGGAAGACCTTGCTCTCAGTGCTACTTTTTACAGCCACCCCATCATCCAATACCTCTCATGATTGCGCTGCTCAGAGAGAATCGCTTGGTGATTCTGCATCATCGAATTACCACCAATTATAAGTGTTTGCTTAATGTTTATTGAATTGTCAATAATCAATACCACTCTGCTACAGCCACCAGATTGCAAAATGCCGAGGACCCAGAGGGAAAATCTCTGAGGATTTTAGTGATTCGTTCCCCTTCTCCCACATGCTGCCTCTGCTACAGTGTCAGATTTAATCTCTGTCTCCCTGGGCTCAGGCCAGCAAGAACAATTCCTCTAAATTGACTATCTGCACATGCAAAATGGGATCAACATTTTTGTCTGAGTTGAACAATCAATTCTTAGAAAAAGGTAAAACAATCAGTTTGACTCTTTTTCTTCTCACTTAATTGTTGAACTGAATTGACTGATCAAATAGTGACAGATTTTAAAGTAATGAAAAATACCTTTGGCATCTAGTCACATAATGCAGGGAGCTCTTCCCCAGGAGTCCTGTCAGATTCTTTATTATCCTGCCTGGTCTACAGGCTATTTGAATACTTTCAGGGATGGAAAAGCTTTACTGACACTTTACTGAGTCCATTTATTAATAATTCATCTAGGTCAAGTTGCCTTAGACTTGGTATGGAGATATTTAATGGACACACATGTTATTTCATTTAAGAAAGGTGTTCCCTTCAGCTTAGTGTCCTAGAACAAAGTCCAGAAACTGCAACTTCACACCTATCTGAGGCATTGCCTCCTGGATCCACAATTTTGCTTTGGAGTACTCCTCCTAGTGCCCCATGGCCTCTGCCCATCTCAGTGCTTCCTAGGACCTTTTCCCTGTTTCCCAGAACCATCTGGACTCCATGAGGGCCTGTTCAGTATCACCAAATGCTCTCTACACTTTGAATCTTCCTATAATAAAGGGACACCCAAGGATTGCCACTATCTTCATGTTACAGAAGAGGGTCATGGGGCTCTGTGACATGATGGCATCATTGTACCACATCACCAGCAACCACCAACAGGCTTATCTTACTGTTACATTCATGCACCCATTCATTCTCTAATAATTTAAGGCAACATATATAATGCATACAATAAGAAAAAAAATTAAAAGTGGTTATAAAAAAATATGGGGAAGGCTAAGAAAAAAATACATAGAACAATAGCCTATACTTTTGCTTATAATTAAACCACAAGTTTCTTTCTAAGCTTTGCTGTAGATACTTCATTGATAATTAACAGGGACATGAAAGTTAACGAGTACTTATTGCATACCAAGTGTTTGCTAGGCATCATGTCAGGCAATGAATGACATTTGAGTTATGAGGCAATTACAAAAACAAAGCTTTCTATTTTTCCACCATCTGATTGGAAACGCTAAAGAAGAATGGTAACACCTGGAGTGAGGTTGGGGGAATGGTCACTCTCAGGCTCAGATGTTAGGGCCTGGAAGTACTCCAGCCCTGCATCAAAAATGCACACACCTTTGGCCTAGGAAGTGCATTTCTAAAAGTGGGTCCTAAGGAAGTATACAAGTATACTTGTACAAGTATACAAGTGTACAAGTACAAGTGTACAAGTATACAAAGACATATGTCAAATAATAATTATTGGTGTCTTGTTGTTAATAGTAAAAATTGAAAAGAGTCTAAGTGATTGTGCTAAGCAGACAACTATGCAATAACTAAAAATAAAACGTAGCTATACTTACACTGATCTGGACAAACATCCATGACATATATATATATATATATATATATATATATATATATATATATTAAGAGATTATGTATAGTGCAATCACATTTTTATAAAAAAGGAGGAAAACTGTTTATAAAAGTATCTCAAAGAATATGTACCTAAAAGTTAATATCTATTTGAAATAATTTTGTTTTTTTTCCTTTATACTTTTCTGTATTGCCTAAATTATTTTACAATGAGAATCTACATTACTTTTATGATCAGAAACAAACAAACAAAAAATTTTGTTTCCAGCTCTGAGAAGTGGTAGAATTAATCCAGCTGAACTTGTTTACTTTATAGATGAGGAAATAGTGGTCCAGAGAGCTAGTGATAAGGCTTTCATTAAATAACTGTAAGACATTCTAATTACTATTTTGATGCTTACATAGTACTAAAAAGCTATACATTTAAGGGGAACTCTGGGTTACAATCATCAGAATTCACACAATGACAGATTATGTTCAATTTTGGTTTTTGTGCCTGATATGGGGAGGGACTCAGGAGATTTGATGTAGTGTCAACAATCATTTGCAGCTTGGTCTCAGTCCAGTAATTAGCAATCATAGAACTGTAGTTCTCACCAGCAGTGGCCACTCCCACCTCTGATCCCCCTCCAAGGTCATTGCTTTCTCTGCCCATCTGAACAGGGCCCCTGCTCCCAACTTGCTATTCATCTCTGGGCGATGCTATATCCCCCCAACAGTAATGTATGCTGACATGGGACCAAGCTCTGCTTTCGTATTCCCGTGTTCTCGTTAATATATCAATGCTTGTGCTGAACAACAATAATAGAGAGAACACTGGCTTGTGAAACAGAAAACCTCAAAACAAAAATCCTGTCCCAAATTGTAAATATAAAATAAAAGTTAGCAAGGTGTCCCTATGTACTGTGATCAGTTGGGAATTCAGCTTCTAGGTATTAGTGGTCACTCAGATTCAAGAAATTGCTTGAATTCTATAAAAATGAGTTGGATTTGGGGAGAAGAATGAGAAGGGACAGTTCTTAGACTCCCATAAATCTTGGCTTGGAAATACAGGCAATTTTTTACTTTTATAATATCGGTGAATCATTTATTAGGACAACTTTCCACTCTCTTCCCCTTTTAAAAACATGTCTCCATAAAGCATTTATGACTAAATAAACTGTTCTTGGTGCGCTGGTACAGGCACTGGGCCCCACTGATAATGTACTTTCTTCTGCCTGGGCTTGGCCGTGGGAAACATAAGTTAAAGGGAGCTCAGGAAGGTTCAGCAAAGGCCTTTGCTAACACAAATATGCTGAGAAGCTGACGGTCATCTCTGAGCCTTCGGGGTTGGACCAGGGCTCCAGGCTTGACAGGTTGGGATGGGTTCGAACCTAAATATCATGTCTGGGCTCCTGGAGGAATGTGGGAGACCCAAACAGAATGTTGCTTTTCCCTGTTCTGGAGGGTCCATGCAAGTTGGGCCTATTTATGTACAATATCCAGAGTTGGAAAAAAAAAATCTGGAAAGAGCTCAGAGTTTGTACAGACCCTTGCAGACCAAAGTCTATGCCTTTGACTCCCACTCATAAGAGCACAGGCAGAGTAGGGCTCCAGCCAGTTTTGTACCTTCTTTGCCTCTACTCTCCACAAGCCTCGGCTTTGGGAAGTTATCGCCATTGTGTTTACAAATATCCCCGCTCATTATTTTTAAGCATGAGGCCTAGGATCAGGTCTGTTTCTGTCAAATCTCCAGCCATGTAGTCCCTGACGTCATAAATGGGGCTCCTTTTTTCTGTGCAGAAATGTTTTAGTTTGATGTAGTTCGATTGATTACTTTTTATCTTGTCACTGTGCTTTAGGTGTCATCTCAAAAAAGCATTGCTATGAGTCATGTCAAGGAGCTTTGTTACTATGTTTTCTTCTAGGAGTTTTATGGTTTCAGGTCTTACATTTAAGTCTATAGTCCATTTCAAGTTAATTTTTGCTAGTGGAGTAAAATAGGGGTCTAGTTTCATTCTTTTACATGTGAATATTCAATTTTACCATCACCATTTATTGAAGAGACTATCTTTTCTCCATTAATATTAGTAGACAGTATATGCTTAGGTTTGTTTTTTAGCTCTCAATTCTGCTCCATTGGTCTATGTGTCTGTTTCTATACCAGCACCATAAGAAGAAAATATGAACCAAAGGATTGCAGCAATCCTATATAATAAAAGTCTAATATGCAAATTGTCCCCTTGAGATTTCAACTGACCAGGAGTTTGACCGCTTGCTATAACGTGTGGTGACCACCAGAGGGAGGCACGGAACGAAGGAAGGCCTCAGCTGGCAGCTGGCAGCTGGTGGAAAGAAGGCCCTAATCGGCTCTGATTGTCAGCCAGGCCTAGGGACCCTACCCATGCATGAATTTTGTGCACTGGGCCTCTAGTAGATACATAATGTTAAAATACTGTAACTGCACAGTAGAGAGGTCCAAAGTGCCATGGGTTATACAATGAGAGTATGGGCCTTCCCATGGGGGTTAGAGAAAAGACTGCCATTAGTGCTTGCTCCCTTAGTTCAAGGAGTAAATCAATAAGGCCTGGCTGTGTGGCACTCCGGAATGAGGGAGACAAGTCTGTGACTTACTGGGTGCTCACCCTATGCCAGGAACTTCACACACCTTGTTCACTTGAGTCTCAAAAAGCCCAGTGGGATGGGGCCCATTATTCCTCACTGACAAATGAAAACCTAAGTCAGAAAGGAGTGACTTGCCCATGGCCACATGCCTTGTGAGTAAAGAGCCAGGGTTTAAGCCCAGCACCTTATAGCAAGTGGGATCCCTAGTTAATAGGAAATTCTTGCAGAGCATTAGGGAGGACAAGGAAGCCTGAGGGTGGGAGAAGAGAACAGAGTTCCCAAAGAAGTGGGGGAAGGGAAAGGATGCAGAATTGGGACTTGATTACTTTAAGCTATGAATTGCCCAGCAGGGTCAGTCCTGCCCTATCCAACTGCCTGTCTGAGGACAAAATGAAAGAGTTAAAAGTCTTGCCATCAGTAGAACACTGCTGTGGGGTAAGGGTAAATATATTTACCCACCGTGGGGCACAAACACCAACTAATCAGAAGAGATGGCAACCCAGGGCCAGAGTAGGCCCCGCCTGCTCTGGGGGCCTTTGGTCTCTGAACCAGGTGAAGTTCTCAGGTCCTGGGGAAGAGCAGGCACCTGGAGCTGTGGCCCAAGAAGGGGAGGCACTGGAGATGGTGGTGGGGAGGGGCAGTATCCATTTACCACAAGTACATTTCAACATTTTGACAACTGTACCCAGGCCCACCTGTTAGTACTATTTTAATGACAGCTTAGCCAGAGGTAAAGAATAAAAGCATGAAAACCAACTTATCAATGTTTCTTGGGTGGAATCTGGCCTGAAATCTTGTCTTGTTTACCCCATCTATACTAATAAAAGGGTAATACTCTAATTAGGGCAGACGTCTTCTGGACAGACCATCTGAAGTACTTCCGGGCAAAGCCACTGTGACTGCTTGAGGCTCAGGCAGCCATGGTGGCCGCCAGTGGCAGCAGCAGCGAGGTGATGGGAGTGGCACTTTCCCATGATCCACCAGGTTGTCTCCAGCAGAGGGAGGCCAGACTGCGGCTTAGGCTGGGGGCTGAGGCAGAGGCAGTTAGGGGTGATGAGGCTGGCAGGGGGGCAAGGCAAGGGCAATCAGGCTGGCAAGGGGGCAGTTAGGGGCAATCAGGCAGGCAGGCAGGCAGGCAGGCAGAGGCTGTTAGGGGCAATCAGGCAGGCAGGCAGGCAAGCGGTTAGGAGCCAGCACTCCCAGATTGCGAGAGGGATAACTGGCAGTTGGACATCCCCCAAGGGGTCCCAGATTGGAGAGGTTGCAGGCCGGGCTGAGGGACCTCCTCCCTCCCCCCGCCCTGTGCACGAATTTTGTGCACCGGGCCTCTAGTAGGGTAATAAAAAGAAATACAGATCAACCTTCAAAATGGGGGAAAAGTCTATTTTCACACAGCCTGGCATTGGGCACCCCAAAGCACACAATTCCCACCTGGCAATAGTTGTCTGGACTGAGTAGCAGCTGCCTTCTGTGTACAGGGCTGGCTTCCCAGGGTGATCGTGTGGACAAGCATGAGTGGCATTTCAGCCTGCATGACTGGCTCATTGTCGGGAACAATTTCTCCATATCTATGTCTATTTCAAAGTAGAAGGCAAAAGAGGGACAAGAGCAGTCTGTATCAGGAAATATGGGGAAAGAATATTTCTTTATAGAATAGAAAACACTTTCTATACATTTTTAATACTACAAATTTGTGTCTGTGCCCAAACAACAGACTTGTCCTACTTATTCACCTGTTCCCTGCCTGGTGTCTGCGGGTGCTGAGTTTGTGACCCAGCATAGACTAAGTTCCAGACAGTTCTTTTGATGCCCCCTCTGTGGCTGAGGTTGGATGGAGCTAGAGGTGTAAATCTGCATTTTAACACTGTGATTCTCATGCAGGTGGCCCAGATATCACACTTGATCAGGATTTCTGTAAAGGGCCAGAGCTTAGATATTTGAGGCTCTGTGGGCCATATGCTCTTTGTTACAACCACACACCTCTGCCACTGTAGTTAGAGAGCCATGTAGATGGTACATAAATAAGCCTGGATGGGCTTCAATAACACTTTATTTACACTTAGGAGGCAGGCGGGCAACATTTTGCTCCTGGGTTGTAGTTTGCGGATACCACTAGAGGATAAAATAAGATAGCTTATGGAAACGGGTACATGGTGGTGCCTTAGCTCCCCCAAAAGCAGGACCTGAGACAGACTGTCATGCCAGGTGAGTGGTTTGGGTACTAGAGGGAGAAAGAGATTCCATACAAAGTATTTGGCCACCACTAGGGCAATTAGAGATTTATTTCTCAGGACTATCTGAGAAGCCTGATGGAATGCATCTCAAAACTACTCACTCAACGTGGCTGGGTGACAACTTTCCACTCAATTAGCTAGAGTGCTGTCCCATACACCAAAAGGTTGTGGGTTCAATTCCCTGTCAGAGCCCATACCTAGATTGTGGGTTCAATCCCCAATCCGGGCATCCATCAGTCCAGGAGGAAAGTGATCGATGTTTCTTTCTCTTTCTAAAAAACAATCAATAAAAACATATCTTCTGATGAGGATTGAAAAATAATAATAATAAATAATAAAACTATTCACTATTAAAAAACAACTACTCACTCAAGAGATGTTCATTTATTAAACAACTCACATTTCCTAACTGGCCAAGGTTTGCCCCATGAGTTTTCAACTCTCCTGCACTTCTGGGTTTACTTGTGGGTGTAGAGTGAACTCTGCAGATGTCCTGGGGTTAGAAATGCCCAGGGATAAGAAGCATGGGGCATGTATGGGTCATTATTGAGGAGGTGGCTGGGAGTAAATGCTGAGGCCAAAAGGGTATGAAGCAGTAGACAAGTAAGATTTGATTCAGTGACCACTCAGTTATCCTGAATTTTAATTCATTTAGTTATTTTAGTTAATTATTAGTACTTTAATTCATTATTCTTAGGAGGGGACCTAAGAGGACTGCAATGGTGTCCAGACTTGTCACACCTGGAAATGGTACCACACTTTGAAGCCACATGGAAATTCTCAGCTATAGAGTTGTCTACTTTTAAGGGTCGCAAAGCACTAGTTGATTAAAATATGTAGACATTTCCTGTATCTTTCTCAATTTTATTGTTTTGTTCTTTACATAAATGTTTATTAAGCATTAATCACTACAACAATCCTGTTCAACAGCTATTATCACCCCCCATTTTACCGATAAAGCTGGAACAAAGAAAAGTGAAAGAACTTGCACTATTTAACAAGCATTTCTTGACTCTTTATGTGCTAGGCCCTTTAGCTACCAACTGGCAAAGGAAGATTTTAAATCCAGGCATTTCTATTTACACTCCTGGTTCTCTCTACTATAGATTTAGAAGGAAATGAATAGACCATTCACTTCAACCTTTCACCCAGTAGAATAATTTCTCTTGGTGCACCCCTGGTGTTGAAGGGAATGACAACTTACCTGCCAGCTTATTTTTTCTTTAAAATGTATTTAGTGTCCATTTACATTCTTTATCAACCACTGATTAGAACTAAGCTGGACATGAGAGAAGATATGAGTTCCAGAGGGCGAACCATCCATACGTCATTTACATGGCGTGTGTGAGGTCCTTACAATGAGGCCACTGTGTGGAGGAGCCTGAGAAGCTGAAAAGAAGGGAAAGGAGGGTGCTGGTACTGAGCAGCGCTAGCAATGACCTCAGAAGGTCAGATGTCCTTTGATAACTGTTGTCTCTGTTAAGGGCAACCTTTGAAAGTCACCTCAGTTGAACTTGGAACAGTCCCTGAGAAGAGGATTCTACTGGAGTCACTCCTCTCAAGCCCTCTGAGCCATGCTGAAAATAACATGGGGTAGAAAAAGGGCAGCTCGAGGGGACCAGCATCTGTGCGCAAATTAATGCCGACCTTGTTGGAATAACTTGCACTCTTCAGCGTTCGCAGCTGTGGAGTCCCCAGGGAGTTGTCTGGTTACATGTGATTTTACATATCTGACAGCTAAATCAGAGACCCAAATGCCAAATCCGGCGCTCAGGAACATTATGTGGATTTGTGACTCTCCCAAGGGGACGTTGGATCCATAAAGCAATGAATGGATTACAATGAGCATAAATATAGCATTTTCATCTGTGACATACAATCCTGCTCTTTTATTTCTCATATTGTTATGTGAAGGAAATCTATACCCACTCTTTCAGGTCTATTCTCAGAAATTAAAATTTTACAAAAAAAAAATAGAGCTTTAAGAAAAAATGCTCTCAATGCATCAGGAATAAACTAAGAATGAAATATCATGTGCAATTATTCCATTGAGGGAATTTGCAATATAAGGTACACTTTAGGATTATACACATTGTCAGTAAACAGCAATTTCAGACCAGTGTGTCAGCCCCATCACCAACTAGCTGCATGGCTTTGAGCAAATCACTTCATCTCTCTCGGCCTCAGTTTCTTCATTTGTCCAGGGGACTCCAAATTCATGGGTACACATTCTCATGGGATCAGCAAAATGATTCACTGTGTGGTGCAGGAGGGACATAATAGAACTTCCTTTGAACTTTAACAATTTCTAATTGCAAATCTTTTTATAATGCACATGATATATTAGCATAGTAGTGCATGTCTGTTGCTTATAAATGAATAACTATGCATATGGTGTAAGGGTGTACTGAAAATGCTTTACTGATGGAAGCATGTGGACAAAATGTTTGGAGACCACTGATTTAACCTATCCGGGTCATTCCACGGATGGCGGGAGGGTCCCTTTGGATTTAATAGTCCACGAGTCTCTGTGTTTGAGAAGCATCCTCAGTTGTTTTTCTTAGATTCCCCCAGTAAAGCTGAGTGCATCAGCTGTCCAAGGAAAAAAGTTTGTGCCCACTTGTGTTGGGCAGCAAATGTGTTGGCTCAGAAAACACAAGATGCAGTTAATGGGCCCCTCAGAGCTGTGCCTTGCACAGTCAAGCACGGCACTGCTCTATCTTTACAAATCATCTTAATCCCTTATATTGCTTCACACTGTAGAGTTCACAAATCAATATCAAAAGTAATTTCATATGTAAGTACAAGACAAGCAATAGTTTCCTATTTTACATGTGAGAAAAGAGATTCAGAAAGGCCCACGGACTTCCCCGTGGCCACCCGGCTAGGATGTGACAGGTCCACGGGCAAAACTATGTTCTCCTGACAAGGACTGCAGGACTCTTTGCACTTATAACCAAGTGCAAATGTGCTCCCTGGGTCCCAGGGAGAATTAGGTGACAGTGTGTGAGGGGGCCAGTGTAAAGGCAACCCCCAGCTATTTGAAAAACAACACAGAGCTTGGGGCCTACTGTTGGCAGATCAATAGCACCATTCTTGTGTACACAAGACCTGCCATTATCCAGGGAGGCCTGCCAGGGAGAGGAAAGCAGATGCGTGGGCTCCTCGTGCCACCAGCTGTCGTGGCTCGCTCTGCTGCAGTTCCTGACAAGTGTTGTTGTGACAGTCCTACGTGGTTGCAGGGAACAGCTTGATAGGAACAGGAGCAAAAAGCCTTGTTTGCAGAGGTGCAAGGGAACAAAGAACATCAGTACTTAGAAATGTCTTTTAAGGAGGCCCTTAGTCCAGCCTGGTGTGCCAGGACTAGAGGATGGCGGAGCAGCCACATCCCTGAGCTGGCCACCTTGTGCCCACCAGGAGATAGGACTTGACACCCAGGAGAGAAGCTTTTCCCATTGCTACTCTTCTCTCAAGCATGTGATAACGACCAGCAGAAACACTTTGTCCTTTTACCCTGTGGTAAGACACTGATACTGTTTTGCTAACCATGATGGTGTTGATGGTTGTAATAGAATTTAAATGGTTATTTGTGTTTCTTCTTCTAGATTGAAAATCTCTTAAGGGCAGAGATCCTGTGTGGTTTATTTCTGTATCCCTAAACCTTTCCCCATGGAGTCTAATCCATAGAAGAAATGCAACATTTGTCAATACTGATCAAATAAATTGTAACCCATATGTTGGCTGTCCATCTGGGAAACCTCTCTTTTTGCCAAGCATTAGCCTTATAGCTGGACTCAAAACCTCCTAAAATTCACCAAAAAGGATTACTTTATTTAATACTTGCATGATGCATATCACCAGTAAAGGATTACTATCATAATATGTAAAGAAGGTTTACAAATTGACAGAAAAAAAAAGACAAATAATTCAACTGAGAAACTGATGGATCAACCATTGAACAGAAAATTCACAAAGAGGGAAACCCATACAGTCCTTAAAAGTACAAAAAGAAAGCTTTTCTTACAAGTGATTGTGGAAATGCAAGTTCAAAACACTGATACTCTATTTTACTCCCTTCAGAGTAATGAGCACTTTAAAAACCTGACTGTTGCATTTGTTGGCCACACCATGGAACAGTGGGCTGCTTACATTGTGGGTATGAGTGCAATTGGCACGACGACTTGGAAGAGCACGTCTGGTACCGTCAGTATAAAGGAAAATTGAAATTGTGCAAACCCACAGCAGTCTTGCTCCTAAGCTATATCCCAGCAGTTTCCTCAACCATTTATGAAGAGAATTAAGCCCTAATATCCTGAGGCATCATTGAATGAAGTGAATTAACTTCTCATTTATGCATCTAGAATGGTGCTTCTCATACATCTTTCATTGGAATGTGAGAAATTAGTTATTCCAAATACCCTCTTTGTTCTGTGGTTCAGAGGAGGAACCCTGGTTGAGAAAGGCTGTCCACTTGGCAAGTGAACAAGAAGACATGAAGAATGTCATGAGAACATTGTTTGTAAAAAAATTTTTTTTTCAAAACAAACTAAATGTCCATCAAAATGAGAAAAATATCATGGCATATTCCTACAATGGAAAGCTATATTATTAAAAAACAACAACAAGCAAACAGATGACCTAGAATCACATATATCAATAATGGCAAATATAAAAGAGTCTCATGGCAAATGTAAAATCAAATTGCAGTAAAATATATATTATATGATTGTACTTATATGAAATTTAAAAATAGGCAATATACCATTTTATTTTGCTCCTATATACTTACATACATAGTAGAAGTTTTTAAAAAATGTATGGGAATGAGAAACTCCAGAGTCAGAAAAATGGTTACCATTTATATTATTTTTTATAGTATAATATATTATGTCATAATATATAATCATATATTAAATATATTATATTTTATATACAATATAACATACAAAATATATCCTATATAATAAAAGGGTAATATGCAAATTGTCCTCTTGACCGGGAGTTCAACCAGAGTTCAACCAGGGGTGGGGCCAATCCACCAACTGCCTGGGGTCCCTCCCCCTGGCCAGCCGCACCCCCAATCGGCCCCCCACACCCTGATTGGGGCAGGCCAGCTGAACCCCACCCATGCATGAATTTGTGCACCGGACCTCTAGTCATAATATAAAATATGACATATAAATATATATTAGCAATATATTATTCTTTGTATTATTTCCTATATTGTTAATGTATGTAAGTAGATAATTTTAAGAATGCACCATGTTAAAAATATAAGTAAAATATATGGTAACCCCCTCCTCCCAAGTCCATCTGCATGAAAGCAATTGCGATGAAAGACACCTCTCTCAGGAGAGAGAGGAAGTTTTCTTGAAATTATTTTAGACAGAATCTGATTATTTCATTTCTCAGTTCAAAAATATATGCTGGTTTTTGAGTGCTGCTTGACGAAGTCTGAATTCTACAGTACGGCATTCAAAGCTCTCCACAAGCTGGCTCCAGACCACTTTAGAGACAGCCCTTCAATCTCTTGTCTCCAAGCACTTTACATTCCATTCAGATTGGAGTGTTTGCCATTTTCCAGGTATACCCCCATGCTTTCCATTTCATGCTTTTGCCAATTATATTTTTACTTCTTGAGGACTCCTTCCCTCATTCTTGCAATTTGACATTATGTACCAAAGCCTTAATAATATGCCTATTCTTTGACACAGCAATTCTCTTACAAGAAAAATAATTCAGAATGTGCACAAAGATTTAGCTTAAGAATGTTTACTATAGCACTGTCTCTAATGTTAAAATATCCTATATTATAAAAGGCTAATATGCAAATAGACCATACAAAAGAACAACCAGTCGCTATGATGTGTGCTGACCACCAGGGGGCGTGTGCAGAACATGGCAGGTATTAGCCGCAGTGGGATAGTAGAGCAGGTGAGCAGGGGCACCAGACCAAGGCGTGGCACTGATCGCTGTCAATGGGGTAAGCTTCTGGTGGTTACTGAAAATTCTTTCTCCCGCATGCCGCGGTCCTGCCCGGTGTTTGCACCTGCTGCCAGCACTGGCTACCACTCATACCCACTCCTGGTGCCTGGAGTCAGCCCCAATCACTCAGTATTGTCAGTGGGTGTGAGTGGCAGCTGCTGGCCCCCATTGCCCCTGCGGGCTTCTCTACCTCCCCCTACTCCTGAGGGGCAATCGGAGCCAGCAGCCACCGCTCGCACCCGCTGCGAGTACCTAATGCTGGTACTGATTGCTCGGCACCATCAGTAGGTGCAAGGGGTGGCTGCCAGCCTTGATCGCCCCGAGGGCTTCTCCACTTCCCCCTGCTCCTGAGGGGTGAACAGGGAGGAGCTGCCACTTGCACCTGCTGATAGCGCTGGCCCTGCTCACACCCGCTGCTGGCGCTGGCCCCAATCACTCCACACCTTCAGGGGATACAGGCAGGACCATCACTGTCAGCACCTGGGAGCAGCGGCGGGAGTGGACCTGTCGGAAGACAGGAAACAAGGCTTTGGGAGGGGCTGGGCAGGGACATGGAGGATGGGCTGAGACCCATCCCTGTGCCTACTGCAACCTCGCGGCCCACTGTTCCTTTCAAGGTGCATGAATTCATGCACTGGGTCCCTAGTTTAAAATAACATTGCACAAGGAAAGTTTAAATAGATCTATTTTGCCTGGGACACAGCACATTGCTAGTAAAGTGAAGACTCTGGAGACAAAAGGCAGACTACCCAGGTCAAATCACCATTCTGGAACATTCTGGAATATTCCATCTCTGTGATCTTAGCCTTTCTGTGCCTCCTTATTCGAATCTGTGAAATAAGAATAAACTGGTACCTCCTTTACAGAGTTGCTAGAAATATGTTAATATTTGTTAAAGTACTTAGTATCTGACACACTGTACATTGATTTACAAATGGCTAGTTCTGGACATATCTCATCTGCAAACTCTTGAAGTGAAAGAATGTCACTTGGTGTCCTAAACCTGTGAATGGTACTTGGTATTTAAACCTAGCATGGTACTTAGCACAATGAAGGGCTTAAGACATGTGTGTTGAATGTTAGAATCAATACTGTTCTAGCTGAGTGCTTTTTAATTTTGGATTCTAAAGTAGTGAATACATTTTGAGAGGGCAAGTAGAAGAACCTGGGAGTTGGGAAGTGAGTCTTATAAGGAAAATAAACAGGAATAGATTATGATAGAAAGCAAGTCACTCTAGAAGGACTTTGAATGAGGGTCTAAAAGAAGTATATGGGTTCTGGAGTCACCATCTCCCACTCCACCATTCACTAGCTCAGTGCCTTACACCAATTTCCCTAACCTCCAATCCAGGTTTCTTCCTCTGTCAAAGGACAGTAATACTCACCCTTATAGGAATTTAGAAATAACAGTAATACTGTGTTGCAATGTGCCAGGCACTGGTCTAATCTCTTTTCACATTATCTCATTTGATTCTTACAACAAACCCATGGGGGTACTGCTGTGGGTTGAATTATGCCTTCCAAAAAGATATGATGAAGTCCTAACACCGGGTACCTGTGAATTGGACCATTTTTGGAAACAAGGTCATTGCAGATGTAATTAAATTTAGATGAGATCAGACTGGAGCAGGGTGGGCCCTTAATCTAATACAACTGGTGTCTTTAAAAATATATATATATACTAGAAGCCCAGCACGCGAAATCACATGGCCCCGCCCACGCCTTTTCTGAGCCACCACCGCCGAGGGCCTCACAAGCACATTTGTGCCTGACTGGTCCCCATTCCTTTCTCCCCAATGATGAGTGTCTGAGTTGTTGGCTGCTCTGAATAGTTTGGCTCTTTCCCTTAGTAACAGCTTTTACCTTCTGCCTCAATTCCTCTCCCAGCTCACGCCCTTCCCCTGTGCACTGCATTCCCCACCGCTGGCCGCATGCATCCCTGCCCCTCCCCCCGTGGAGGGAGCACCTCTGCTCGCCACCTGGGGACCCGTGCCATGCTCCCCGTCCCCGCCTGCCCAGCGCCCATCCCCTGCCCCTCTTTGCGGCCTGGCCCCTGGAGAGCTGCCACAGGGGACCCCCCGAGTCCCAGAGTCCTGCCCTGTGGGGCCGGCGCCACAGGACTCCCCTTATGCACCTCCTGGTCAAGTCCCCACCAGGGCCCATGGGGATGCAGCATCAAGTCCCTGCCCACCTACATGCACCTTGCAGTGCACGCAGCCCCGCCCACCCGCATGCACCTGCTGTGCATGCAGCCTCCTGCTGATCAGTCATTATGGCGTGATGGTGTGACAATCACAGGCTTTTTATAATATAGGATATATGTGTGTGTGTGTGTGTGTGTGTGTGTGTGTGTGTGTGTGTGTGTGTGTGTGTGTGTGTGTGTGTGTGTGTAATTGATTTCAGAGAGGAAGGGAGAGCGAGAGAGAGATAGAAACATCAATGATGAGAGAGAATCATTGATTGGCTGCCTCCTGCAAGCCCCCTCCTGGGGACTGAGCCTGCAACCTGGGCATGTGCCCTGACTGGGAATTGAAATGTGATCTCCTGGCTCATAGGTTGATGCTCAACCACTGAGCCACACCAGCTGGGCCAACTGGTGTCTTTATAAGGAGATTAAGATTTAGACACAAAGAGAATGCCATGTGATGATAGGGGAGGACTGAGTGAAGCATCTCTAAGCCAAGAAACACCAAGGATTGATGGTAAACACCAGAAGCTGGATGAGACAGGAAGGGAGTTGGGAAGTGAGTATTACAAGGAAAATAAACAGGAATAGATTATGATAGAAAGCCAAGTCACTCTAGAAGGAATGTGGAGTGATAGCCCTGCTGACAGCTGGATCTTGGACTTCTAGCCTACAGAACTGTGAGAGAATAAATGTCTGTTGTTTTAAGTCACCAAATCTTAAATCACAAAATTTGTGGTGACTTGTTAAGGCAGCCTTAGGAAACTGACACAGATATCTTCATTTTGACAGATGAAGACACAGCTGTGCAGATGGCCTCAGTGGCCTGAGTAGACACAGACAGGGTTGCCTTCAGACCCTGCTTAGCCTGTGGAGAGCTCTAGAGAAACCTGGGCTGACTTGGTGTATGTGCTCTTGATTATTAGATGCTATTCAGCTGGGTTCTGGGTAACTTCATTGTGTTTTTGGGGTGACCACAAACGTTTTTATTTTCAACTTCTACATTTTGATATACTGTACCATACTCCAATCCTAAGAGGCATTATTTGTTCGGATGGTTATCTGAAGTTTTGTCCTCCTTACCCCAGCTGAGTCTATGCTCAAATCATGCAGTTTTTATAAGCTTCACATAGCAAGGCCCCCAAGCTCAGCTGGGTACAGCAGGCTGGTACTGACGTTCTTCCTCCGTGACCCTTGGGGAGATTGTTCATACAGCATATGCCTCCCATATCACAGCAGAAGCAAGCTGCTAGATGCGGATCATTTTATAGCCACTCTTAGAGGACTCCACTGACTTAAAGAGAGAAGAAGGAAGCAAATAATAAGAAATATGAATTACTCCCAAATTCCATTTTGCTCAAAAGCTTTACCTTCCTTCCTCTTCCATTGAAATGATTTTTCTAATTGCAAACATTAGAAAGATTTTCAGATTATTTTTTAATTTTTCCATTCTCTCCCCCCCATCCCACTCTCTTTCTGAGAAATGAATTCCTCTCTTTCTGAGAAATGAATTCCTGACTAGATGAGTAGAGACAATCCAAGACTGGATTTCCATTCCTGGCATAGCCAAGGCTTGTGTAATTAGCCATACCTTAGAAGACACAGAAGTTTACTGGGCAGCCACAATCTACCTCCCTGGTTCTTTTTACCTGTGACCTGCAGCTGTACCCAGCGCCTTCCCAACCTGCTTCCCCTGAGAATGTCAGCAATACAATCCGTGCAGGAGCACTGGCTCTTGGTTTTCAGATGCAGGGCAAAGAGAAACCTATTCATCAACTTCTGTGGGATCCAAGCTGCTGCACGTTGTTATTCAAGTTGATAAAAGCTTCCATTCCTGAGGGAAAACTCCTCCGTCCTGGTAACCATGACCCTGACTCAGAGTGTAAGCTGAGCCCAGGCGCACCTGGACATCTGACAGACGAGCCAGGCGCAGAAAAGCCTCTGCTGACAAGCTTATCGGACAGCAGACACCTGCAGAGGGGCCCACACCTTTTTCATGAAGGCCTCACTGGCAGTCTTGATCCAACAGGTCTGTGCGCATGGTCAAAGGGAGATTACCTGGAGATGCACAAAGGAGTTGGCTTATGCCAAGCCTGAATGTCATGCTTGGAAGGAAACACAGTAGCCCATTCATAGCACAGGCTTTGATCAGGGGAATTTGTTGTACACCCTTCACTGGTTTTGTTCCAAATCAAATCCTCTTTGTCTCAGTGAGATAAGGGTGAGGGCAAAGACAATTTAGCTTTATTAAACCTACTGTGTGCCCTCATAGGAGTAGGAGCATTCAATTTAACATCCTGTTTAATCCTCCCAAAAGTCCATGTAATGAAAGTGTGGTTACTGTCATCAGATTTTACAGAGAAGAGAGTGAAATTCACTTTGTAAGACTGTACTACTAATTAGTGGCCAGAAAGAATTTGAAAGAGTTCTCCAAAGGTTTTATGTCCACTGGCCGCTATTTCTAAGCTCAGCAACTCTGGAAACCCAAGGCCCAGGTGTTTGGGGCAATTTATTCTGTGTTGGGTCTTTCATTAGCAAGTTCATATTGTTATGCATTGACTCCATGGAGAGACAACCTGCAGGCATGATCCTGTTACCCAGAACACCAGGCAGATGTGCAGACGGCCTCGGGGGACCTGAGTAGACACTCACAGGGTTGCCTTCAGACCTTGTGCTTAGCCGGAACTACAGGCAAGTGGTACCATTGCATTAATTTAGAGACACATCAGTTAATACTTTAAAACAGTGGTCCTCAACTGGGGCAGTTTTGTCATTCAGGAGACACTTGGCAATCTGGACATCTGGAAGCATTTTTGGCTATCATAACTGGGAGTGGGTATGCCGCTGGCACCTAGTGGGTAGGACCCAGGGGTGCTGCTGAGCATCTTAGAATGCATCAAACAGCCCCACAGAAAGGAAGAGCTGGAACAAAATGTCAGCAGTGTTAGGTAATTCTGCTTTGAAATCATATCCTGCCATGGGTGGGAAGTTCTTAGCACAGTGGCTGGCACACAGCCAACAACAAATGTTAGCTTATTTAGCATCAGCATCACCATGTTGGTGATCCTTGGGGCCCTCTCAGGGGTGAGCGAGGAAGAACTCGTTGCTGTCCCCTCTCCGTGACTGCGTAAGTCACTAGAGCCAGCACACACTGGAATCTGGCCGCCCAGCTGCACCTCTAGCACTAGTTCTCTCATTAGCCTGTGTAACGCCTTATAAATCGATACACTCAGTGATGAGGTTTTGTCCTTGCTTTTTAGAGGAGACAAGGGATGTGACTAGCAGTGGGTGACATGAATTGAGTCTGAACTCCAAGACTTGGGTGGGCATAGGGGTCGGAGGCTCTAAAGGCTGTATAGCCAAGGGGAAAGAGCACAATTGTGGGGGTCAGAACTGGCTTTTGAATCACAGTTCAACCCCTCCTCAGAGTTACCATTCCTAAAGTGTAAAACTAGAGTACTAAAATTAGAGTACTAATTCGTACATTCAAGGGTTGGTGTGAGAACTAATTGAAATAATAAATGTAAAGTGCCTAACGCAGCAGGTGGCATAATAGACACTTAAATGGTTCTATGCTTAGGACAAGATTAGGATGGGCTGGCCTCGGAGGATTGTCTGAAGTGTGGCCTATTTGTTATAATAGTGAGCTGAATGCTGATTGGAGAGCTTCACTCACCTTTCCGCTTGTCCCCGCACACCCAGGCACATGCCTACGCAGTTTGGTGTCATGAGTTGAGATGGCCACTCCAGCGCTGCCTGAGAGTTCTCAGCAGTAGACTTGAGCCAGCCCTTGCTGAAGCATGTCTTGAGGATTGTTAAAACACCTCGAGGGCCTGAGGGAGCATATGGGAGAATGCTGACCATGACCCAGTTCTCCTGCCACCTGGCCAGGAAGGCAGCTATGGTGCAGAAGATGGTGTATGACTCTCAGTTCCATCTACACAAGAGCTGCATGACTCTGTATGAGTCTGTTATACGATTTGAACTTCAATTTCCTTTCCTCTAAAATGGGTCATATAACTTCATGGTATTTTTGTTATCAGTAGATGATGATGATGCTACATAATTAATATGAATATAACTGGCTATAGTGGAAACTTGATAAAAGTTAATATATATATTTTACTTTTCTTTAAGGAAAAAAAATTCTTTATGCAACTGAGGATCTGCCTTCATGGTTGTACTTAACCTGACTAAATATACTTCCCTCCCCCTTACTCATGGCCATGATCTTTCTGCCCAAATAGGCTAGCCACCTCCCTTTCTCTTTCTACATCCATTCTCATTGCCACCTCTACACCTTTACCAGTAGTGGGATACTCAGAGTAGCCTTCTTTCTCTCTCCATCCAAATTCTCTCCCTCTCTTGAACCACAGCTCTGGTGTCATCTTTCCCGGTCATTCCATCTTCCCTAACAGCCTCCATCAGGTTTGCCTGAGGACCAGAGAGTGACTTCTTTGCCAAGTAGAACCAATATGCCTGTGTGGCTGCCATGAAGGGCCAAGATGTAGAATTTATAAACTTCCTGCTTAGTTTAGAATGTTTGTATCTAGGGATATCTATTAAGCAAAGACAGTTCACCTACTACTAATACTGTATATCCTTTAAGTAGTCCTTGCCCAAATTTCAACACAAAAGTTTTCTCGCTATAAAACACAATGACACTTGAAAAACATAGATTTGAACTATGCAGGTTCACTTATTTATGAATGTTTCTCACTAAGTACCTGTATTGTTTTCAACAGTGGTTGCAAGTCTGCGTTGTGGATGTAGAAGGCGAATGTATGCATTGACCCACACCATTTTATATAGGGAACTTGAGCATCTGCAGATTTTGCTTCCATGTAGTGTCTTGGGACTAATCCCCAGTGGATACTGAGGACAGCTATGTTTTGGGGGAGTTCAAAGTTATACGTAGATTTTCAAACTCTGCGGGCCTCTAACCCCGTGTTATTCAGGAGTCAAATGTAGTATTTATTCAATAGAATGAAGTGTGACTACATAGCTCTTCCCTACTCTAAGCCTCAGGGGCCATGTGATATTTGGCTTTGAATCTCCAGACTTTGACAAAGAGTCAGAAATAGAGCAGGCAAACCTAGCAAGCATGGATGAACATGTAGCCCATGCGTAGTTTTTGTGATAAACTTTCCTCCCTTCTCCTCCATGAAACTCTCCGTCTCATAAGTTTTATGAAGATCACAGGAGATGTGGACAGGAGGACATTTGGGCTTCCTCACGGCATTTCTGGGAACCTCTGGCATCTATAGTCCACTCAATAGCATGCTGATCACAGGCACACCTCACTATTTTCACAGGGGTTAGGGCACTGGGCCTTATATTTCTTCTGTTCTCCTGAGTATTCCCTAGGCAGACAGGCATTCTGCCTTAAATAGATGTATTTTTCTTCCCTAGCCAATCTACTGGCTGTCATCCAAATGAAATGTCCCACAATGCCTCCAACTCCAAGGACTTGTTACAGTTACCTTGCCCATGCATTTCAGCCCCTCGCCTATTCAGTTGAGAGCTGCATGCTGGCTTCAATTATTCCTCAACTGGTTTTGTTTATTTGTTCTCTGTTTCATTTTATTTTTTGTTTTTCTTTTTAAGAGCATTCTTCCTGATTGAGGATACATTCTCAGGAGGCATACACTTAACGGTCCATCTTCTTCAGAGTAGAATACAGGCCGGGGCTAACAGCAGGTGTCCATCAAGTGTTGCTGAATCCAGTGGAGTTAAATAAACCACTATCTTTCTAACCCATCTTTCTTCGAGCTTAGCCTGATGACTAGGGCCAGAATGTAGCAAATAGTCCTGAGTGGGGATTTTTTTTTTAAAGGTAAAAAAATGCAGGTGAATTGAAAAGTAGAAGAGGATGGGAGGCATCAGATGAAAACACCAAGACTGACAACCACCCCACCTGCTCCTTCAGCTCCCAATGAAAAGAAACCAAAGCCATCCGATTCACTTCAATTGCTCTCCTGGCCTGAAATGGCTCCCTCCCCCAGGCCTATAGGAAAATTCAATTAAAGGGTCCATCTGCGAGGCAGCAGCTGAAGAGGAATGACTGTGGAGAGGCCCATGTTTTTATCAAAAAGATCCCCTGTCCTTCTAGCCCGCCCCCTCCTGCCTGTACCGCTCCCCCTCTTGCTTATTAGGCCCAGCCCTTACCTCATAACCGCAATTCTCCCCAATTAGGCGGGCTCAGAGAAGCAGCTTTCATCCGCTCCTTTCAGATGCATGCTCAGTAAAGACTTGGTACATCCCACAGACACTGGCCTTGCTGGGAGAGAGCAAGAAAATCCACTAAAAATCCCCACAGAGATTAGGGATTGCAAGGCTCTGGCCCAATTAATCCCATTGCATCAGCTGGCTTAAAGGCCACCCTGCTGCTGGGTGTGAATTCTGTAGGCTCCTCTAAACCAAAAGGCAGGATGTGATTTAAAAAAATAAAAATAATGACCAGGCAACCTTTCTGGCCTAAAAGCAAAGAGAAAGGCAGAAGAAAGGGGTTAAATGGAGTGACCTCCAGAATGAGGCTTCTCACACATGGGGCTACCTCCTTGTGTTAGTGTTTCTTTCGGAAACTGGAAGTGGGCCACACTGCTGGCTGCTGGGACCATTGGCTTGGTAGCCAAGGGGCAGGTGAGAAGCCCACCATCCTCTGGCTGAGTTGCTCTGCCAGGATTCGCTGGGGCCATCTGAACTGAAGGATGGTCCTTCCAGGGACTACTGCTTCTTTCTTCACCCCACATTGCCTTCAAAATACTCCTGATAGTGTCTGTGGGGCAAGACTGGGCACAGACCCCACAGAGGCCACTCGGTCCTGCATCCAACAGTGTCCTATTGTCCCCTAAAAGGACTCCTTGTTTAGCCCATGGTCTTCTCAGATTTCTGTCCAGCTTCTTTCTGCAACCTTGTGATAATTTTTGATTAGAGAATATAGGGAAGAGGACAGCTTTTCTCTATCAACTCAAGTGAGAGGAAGTAACATCATTTTGACATTGATGCAGACTCTAGATGAGGCTGAGTGCTTGGACTCCTAACATGTGGTTGAGAAATGGCACCTAGTCCTAGGGCTGCCATAGACTGGGAGCTTAAACAACAGCAAGGTGCTTTCTCACAGTTTTGGAGGCTGGAAGTCTGAAATTAAGGTGCTGGTGGGTTGATTTCTTCTAAGGCCTTTATCTTGGCTTGTAGACAGCTGTCTTCTCCATGTGTCTTCACATGGCCTTTCCTCTGAGTGAATATATGTCCTAATCTGATCCTCATGTAAGAATAGCACTCATATAAGATTAGGGCCCATCCTACTGATTTTATTTTACTTAATTATGTCTTTTTAATTTATTTATTTTAATGAATTAATTAATTTATTTTTATTTAAATTATTTATTGTTGAAAGTATTACATATGTCTCCTTTTCCCCTATTGACCACTCCCCTGCCACTCCCGCCCCCCAGCATATGCCCTCGCCCCTCTACTGTCTGTGTCCATTGGTTATGCTTATATGCATGTTAGAAGAGCAATTTACAATAGCTAAGATTTGGAAACAGCCTAAGTGCCCATCAGCAGATGAGCAGATTAATTGTTTTCAAACACCCTATCTCTAACTCTGGTCACATTCTGAGATACTAGGAATTAGGTTTCCAAAATAAGAATTAGGGGGTAGGGTGGGGTGGAACACAATTCGGCCCATAACAGTATGCCTTGGTAATTCTGCCTAAAAAATGGACTTGTTATTGGCCAGTTTATTTGTTTCACATCAGGACTTTTAGCACTTTGAGGAGATATAAACTATACAAAGGACCAGAACCTTCTCAAGAAAGGCCTTCAATAGGTGGTACTAGTGTATTCCTACTTTGTTGAATATAAAATAGAGTTTGAAAACCAATTCTATATAATAAAAGGTTAATAAGCAAATAGACCGAACAGCGGAACAACTGCAACAAAGGAACAACCGAACAACTGGTCACTATGATGTGCGCTGACCACCAACGGGGGGGAGGGGGAGGGTGTGTGCGGAACATGGCGGTTGTCAGCCACAACAGGATGGTAGAGCAGGTGAGCGGGAGCACCAGACCAAGGCAGGGCACCGGTCGCTGTCTTTGGGGCAAGCCTCTGGTGGTTACTGAAAATTCTTTGCTCCTGCATGCCACGGTCTCACCTGGCACTCGCACCTGCTGCCAACACCAGCCCCTCTCGCACCCACTGCTGGCACCGGAGCCACCACTCGCACTCACTGCCAGCACCCGGTGCCAGCCCCAATAGCTCAGAGCCATCAGCGAGTGCGAGCGGTGGCTGCTGGTCCCAATCGCCCCTCAGGGCTTCTCCACCTCCCCCTGTTCCTGAGGGGAGATTGGGGCCAGCAGCCGCTGCTCACACCCACTGCCAGCACCGGCCCCACTTACACTCACAGCCAGTGCAGGAGCCACCGCTGGCACCCACAGCTGGTGTGAGGCACCAGTTCCAATCGCTTGGCGCCATCAGTGGGTGCTAGTGGTGACTGCTGGCCCTGATCACCCCTGAGGGCTTTTCCACCTCCCCCTGCTCCTGAGGGGCAATCGGGGCAGCAGCCGCCACTTGCACCTGCTGACTGCCCTGGCCCTGCTCGCACCCACTGCTGGCACCAGCCCCAATCACTCCAGTGGTGCAAGTGGGGCCGGTGCCATCAGCCCATGGGAGTGGCGGCAGTGGGAACGGGGCTGCCAGCAGACAGGGGACCAGGGGCTGCAGTGGGAGGGACTGGGCAGGGGCGCGGAGGATGGGCCGAGATCTGCCCCTGTGCCTACCACAGCCTAGCGTCCCAAAGTTCCTTTCAAGGTGCACGAATTCATGCACTGGGCCCCTAGTAACTATATATAATATTGGGTTAGAGAGATTCCATTACACAAACATCATTAATTTGATCAAGATGGAGTCTGAAAAATCTATTTTTTTTACCCTGAGATGGTTAATGCATCCCACAATTTGTACAAATCAAGCCAGCAGCCTCGCCTCCCTTTCCATGTCTCTCAGCCCCAGCAACCTCACCAGACCCCCATCACTCTTCAAATGTGGTCTCCTTTGACATTTCTCTGCACAGGTTGTTCCCTCTTCTAGAAATGTCCTGTGCCTTCTTAAACTGTGGAGTATCATGGAAGGAAAAGAGAGAACCAGGTAGTTTAAAAAACATTCTTTGAATCTCCTCCTGGGAGAAATGGTGCTGGTACACAAGTCATTGGGTGCTGCAGACTCAGGTTTCTTCCCCTGTCTCTATTCCCTCTTTCCTGCTCCTAGTAACAAACAGCTCACTTGGTGAGTGGAAAGACATAAAGATTCATTACCATGCTATAGTACATGTATAGTGTTGTGTGTGTTCTTAGGCAATGTCCCCTGGGCACAGCTCTTCTTGGGAGTCTGAGTAAAACTCTTCTGCTCCCAATTTCTTTTAAGAGCCAAAACCACACAAGCCTTAAATCCAATTTAGCACACTTGTCTAGTTGTCTGCTATACTTTCAATTAGATGTTGGATCGGACAGATTTAAATCCTTTCATTCTTCTGAGATTATCAGTGGCCTGGTGTCCCAGGGAATGCCTGGCCCATGCTTTTCACATGCCACCTACTCTGTTTTGGGTGAGAAGCTTATGCCGACAGGCCTCTGATGACCATGAGCTTCAGCATCTTGCTCACCCTACTCTTTCCACACCCTGGGCCCCAGGCTCCCTGGAGCATGGCTCTTCCTGTGAGTCAGGGCAGCAGAATGGCTAAATACTTAGACTTTCTTTCATATTGGGTAGGTTCACCTAATTCTGCACTTCTTTATTATATGACCTTATTCATTCCCTAAACCTCACTTACTCATCTATAAAATGGAGATAATGAGAGTCAACTCTGTGTAAGGACCTAGACTAGGGCCTGAAATCAAGCATGTATTCTATGTGTTCTTATTGCTGTTAAAGTTAAAATAGCATCAGGAACTCCTGGATCTCAATGACTTTAAAACAAATCATAATTGGAATGTTTGGGGATGATGTCAGAAAAAGAGCAGCATTCAAAGTTCTCTAATGTCATGTTCTATTTATTTGCCTTCAATAAAAGCAAATTAGGCATCCCTTTTCTCCCGTGATTTCAGACCAACTCTGCATTCAGGACACACTGGGAGCCCAGGTACTGCGGAGCATAGCTGCACTCCTCTGAGACTGAATTGAGTTATTTGCTGAATGGGTAAGTCAGGAATCCTCTGGGGATTTGTTTGCATGACTGATCTACCCAGTGGCATTTGGTGGGAGTGGGAGGGATGGAAGGAGGAAGGAAGAGTTGTGTGGCTTGTGATTTGTAGACAGGACCACTGAGGAGAAGCATGGCATCTGTCCCTTACTACAGTGCATTGACTGATTGGGGTATGTGATCAGGAGGCGGGATAGAAGCTGAAGGAACCGTTTTCATGCAAGACTTTATACTTTGGGCCAAGAAACAGCCAGCAGTTGGGAAGGAAACCCTTCTCAATGCTTTTGCATAGACCCCCTATTGCAATGGCTGCTCAAAGATGACCAGCTAAGAGAATGTGAGAAGACTGAAGCCTTGACAGGACAGTGATCATCTGATGATGGCCACAGTGTAGTGAGGGTAGGGACTGTCCCTCAGGATACTTTGTGAGGCACAGTTGTGGAGAGCCTGGGAGGTGAGCAGAGCAGACAGGCAGGTTTGTAAGGGGCTCCTAGTGATATATGGAGAGCAAGAAGGAATCGTGGATAAAACCCTGCAGGTCTGGCATTCCTGACTAAGCAGGTTGGAGATTTTGGTTAGCAAAACTTAACATGACATACGTATTTGAACTTAGAAGCTATGGAATCCTAAAGATACTTGAGTTACATGTATTTCTAATGGCATAATCTTCTCCCTTCAAATCCACATTAGAAATATATCCAGGATAGAGTGGCTGCTATGACTGAATCTCAAATAAGAAGAAAGGAGGAAGGGTCTGCTAGCTGCTTAGTTCATTACCCCAAGAATGAGATTCACAAGTGCTTCTTTGTCTGTGTCTCTGTGACCCTGACCTTCAGCATCCATTGTTCTTTCTAATTGCCCCCCCCCCATAATTAGAAAAAAGGACATATCAAAGGTAAAGAGGAGGGACTCTAACTACCAATTAGGACCAGCTTTTTACCTGATCAAAATGAGACACAGAGCTCTTATTCATTTACTTCCAGCCTTTTGAGTTATCTACAAAATGGCTTTAAAATGCTGTAGGTAATAAAAATATACGAATATATCCAAAACGTGCTTGACCTATAGTTTTGTAATCTTGTATTCAACCTCCATCCACACCAATTCTACTATTAACTTTCAAGTTATTCATTTCAGGAAACACACAGTGAACACCTGCTGGATGCCAGGAACTATGATAAGCTGGGTTTTTTAACAAGCAATTTATTTAACTAAGCTGCGTTTTTCCACCATTTGCTTCATCACATTCTATGCAGCAGAGCATTAATATGTTCAACATGACAGAGAGGTCGGTATTAGTTAATAAAATGTAGAGAAAAAATAGTTATGTAAAAATAAACAAAAACCTGGATTACCTGTGATAAGTTCATGGGCCCCTGAGTAAGTGAGAGTGAGAGTTGACTGTGTTTTTTCTTTTAATTGATGCATAATTTACATATAATGAAATGTACAGATCTTAAGGGTAGAATGATGTGAGCTCTGACAAATGACACACCCATGTAATCCACACCCCTGTCAAGCTATAGAACACTTCTGTCACCCCAGAAATTTTTGTGTGCCCCTTCTCAATCAACACCCACCCCATGTTTATTTTTAAGATTTCTAAAATGCCTTTATATATGAATCAAGAAATATCCTGGACACTTAACGTGGCCCTAAGGTAGTGTGTTTTTGTTTGTTTGATCAGATTTAGACATTCTGAATGAAAGTTTCACCAAGTGTTGCTAGACCTTTCCTCTCAGGAAGGTAACTCATAAAATTGACCTATTAGGAACTTAGGAGGACACCACTTTTCTCTTCCTGGGTTCATTCAGCAATAATCCCTCAGCTGGACTCTTTCATAAAGAGTCAAATAAACACATTTGGTCACTGCTGAATGCTGGCCTTTGAGCCCACTCCTCTCTCTATGTGAAAAAGGTGAAAAGTTAACAGACTGCTACTGGGAGCCAATTCTCCATGGTGCTCTCATCATTTCAAAGATATTTGCGTAGCAGACAGCCTTAGAAGATGGAGAGACGGTGTCTTATTCCAAAACAAAGGGCAGAGCTGTCCAGTATAATAAAGACAATGTCTTTTTCCAGGGCAGAGGGCAGGTTGTTGGCAGCCTATTATGAAAGATTCATATTTCCTAGGTTGAAGTTCCTCTTAGTACAACCACTGTGTATGTAGGCATCCCCTGGCCTTTTACACACTATCCTGTGGGAATTGGGGCTCAGGAAACCAGAGCAAGATAATGATGATCCTCTGAGTACTGGTAGTGCTATGAGAAAAAAAACTGTTCTTTATCTGACTTGAGGGTCTCATGTCTTCTCCCAGCATACAGGGAGCAGTTGCAGACTACCTGGTTAGCTTGCAGGGAGAGTTAAATCTCAGATGCCTTGCAGTTTCTGAAAGCTATAAGCCAAAACCGTGTGTGTGGCATGTTCTGTTCTAGTTAGATCATAACTCTGTTTTAACAGTTGGCCAGAGAGGATGGCTCATGGACTCAGAACATTCACTTTGAGTTCAAGTCTCAGCACAGGTATGGGTGTTCTTCCTTCTAGAGCAGAATGGAGCCCAGCACTTGGCTGCAGAGATGAGAAGTACGTGGTCTGGGTGGAGAGTTAGCTCCAAATAACCCTGTCTAATTTGCCCTCTGCCATCCTGCCTTACTTCTGTGAACTTGTCACACCTGACATCACCCTCACTGTATTTTCCTGTCACTAGGTCTCCTGGGAAGGCAGGTCAGTGAACTGTGAGCATTGAAGAAGTACTGCACTGAAACCATGAGTTGAATTTTTATTTTGTACTACAATTTGTGTAGGTTTATTGTTTTATATACTTGTAAACATAATAGGTGATGATTGTAAAAAAAAAAATCTAAGCTTTAGAAAAAGTATAAGAGAGTAATATAGATTGTTTATGATCATACCCCATAAGATATTGTTTCACCTCAACAGTTAAAACATGTAACATTATTTTAAATAATTGTATAATATAAAGATATCCTATTCTTATTTATTTAACCAGTGTCTTTTCAGTAGACATATAGCTTGTTCATCATTTTTTGCTATTATAAAATGTTTTTATGACCTCTCTGACTCTCCCTTTGTATCTATCATCTATCTATCTATATCTATCTATCTATCTATCTATCATATCAAACACTAGTTCTAAATTTTCAGTAGGATTAATTCATAGGAATGGAACACACTTCTATAGCACAAGCAACCTACAAATTCCCTCCTATCACCAGGATGACAAAATAGGCATGATTTTTCCCCTGTGATACACAGCCTTTTATACATATTATCATTTTTTATTACACAATGCATTCATTTTAGTTAGATGACACTAGTGTAAAACCATCAGCAAGACAAGAGTTAAAGAATGAAAGTTGAACCTGTGTGTTTAGGAAATGCTTGCACAACACCCTGCACCCAAGTGTAGTAACAAAATCATAGAACATATTGTTTTGTTAATGATAGCAGATTAAACTCATGCATATACTTGTCCTCTCTCATTAAAATTACAAAAAAAAAAAGTTTTAAAAGAACAAGCATTGGGAAACAGAAAAGGGAACACTCAAATAGGAAGTAGGTAGGATTATATCTGAGTTGCTTCAACTCAGCACTATTAACAATTTGGATTAGATCTTTCTTTGTTGTGGGGACTGTCCTGTACATTGTAGGATGTTTATTAACATGAGCTTTACTTACTAGGTACCAGTGACAGCACCCCTAAGTCATGACAACTATCTCCAAACATTTCCAAATGCCCCATGGGGAGCAAATGGCCCCCAGTGGAGAACCACTTGCTTTGGTGGATTGGGGGAATTGGGAGTAAGAGAAATGTCAGTCAGGTACAGATGGAGCAGGAGTGTGTAGGAAGCGGTTACAGGGTTAAGCCTCGGACTGACCTGCTGGCAAAGTCACAAACAAGTCCCAAGCTTGGAAGGGCACAGTCCTCTAAGCATAATTAAGCTTGATCCTGTAACTGATCCCTAAATCTTTGCTGGGTAGCTAGTGGGCTGTGGGAGGGGCAGCAAGTGCTGCCAAAACAAGTGAAACTTACAAGAACATTGTCAATTGCCTTGTTTGTCCCTGATTATAAATAAAGCCTCAGCTTTGCAGTCTGGATCTGTTCTGTGGCCTCAGCCAGGCACAGAAAGATCCACCCAGGCTCCCAGCTTCATGAATCTATTTCTGCGTCTTGTTTTCTTTATTTCTAATATTTCTCAATCCCTGGCCGCCTCCATTTAGAACTGGTTCGTTCATCTCTCTTTCCGCGTGGGACGCGGAAAAGGGAGATGCCCACCATGTCTGGCCCCCTCCGCATTCAGGCCCCCGCAGGAGTGGGCTGTGGAGGTGACATGCAAAGTTACTAATAGAAGACCTGTCTGTAGAACAGCTGGGACAGTCACAGCCTTCTCCCTCCTGGCCCACAGAGATGGACTAGCTACAAGAGCTTTGCTTCCAAACCAAAGCTCATAGAGCTACCACTGAAATAAACTGAAGGATCTGGGAGGAAGAGCTTCTAGTTTAGATACTGAGGATGGAGAGAGAAGTAGAGACTGAAATGTTAACAACAGCATGGAAGGGAAAAAGCCAGAAGGCTAGCTCTGCCTAAAAGGAAAATGAAGACCCCAGCACAAAGCCTTCTTTCCTTAGAAAAGGTGCAGCCTGTAGCCTTTGGGCCAGCCTCCCACTATGGACTGCTCACCCCCACCAGAGCCCTCCACAGTGGAAAGGCTTATTGAGAAAAAGAAGCTTATGGCTGCAGAAGAGATGCAACCCAACTGCTGACACTGCTGTACTTATTAATTCGTTCATAAAGAGGAATGATCAACAAAGGTTAGCAGACATTGGACAAAATCAACAGGTATAAAAGAGAAGACAAACAAAATTCAATACTAATAAAAATACTTTCCACTAGTAATATCAGGTAAATGCAAATTAAAGTATCTAATTTTTACCTATTAGAGAGGCAAAAAATAAAAAGGATAATAACATCCAGTGTTGGTAAAGCTGTGAGGAAATGGACACTCATATACTGTCAGTGATAGGAAGTTAATTTGAAAATACCCATCAAAAATAAAAGTATACAAAATTTTGGACTCAGAAATTCTTCTAAAAACTTTCCTACAGAAATATTCATATGCACACTCAAAGATATATGTGTAAGAATGTTCACTGAAGCACTACATATAATATTAAAATAAATAGCCCAGCCGGCATGACTCAGTGGTTGAGCATCAACCTATGAACCAGGAGGTCACATTTTGATTCCTGATCAGGGCACATGCCATGTTGCAGGCTCATTCCCCAGGGTGGGGCATGCAGGACACAGCTGATCAATGATTCTCTCTTCTCATTGATGTTTTTCTCTCCCTGTCCCTCTCTGAAATCAATAAAAATATATTAAAAAAAAAATAAGGCACAATTCAAGTGGCTTTCACCAGAGGAACATGATGATAAAATGCTTATATAGAATACTAGAGGCCCGGTGCATGAAATTCGTGCAAAGGTAGGGTCCCTAGGCCTGGCCGGCAATCAGGGCCAATCAGGTTCCCCACTTCCCTGCCTTCCCCACTTTCCTTCCTTTATCACCAATCAGGGCCTGCCAGCCAGGGGGAAAGGCCACAGGAGGTTTTGATCCCAGTTTGGAACATGCAAGAGGCAGCCCATCAATGATTCTCTATCATCATTTATGTTTCTAAGTCTATTTCCCTCTCCAAAATCAATCAAATATATATTTTTAAAATGCAAGGTTTTTAGAGGAAGAAATGTAGGGCAAGGGAGCTATTGAAAAAAAAAAAAAAAAGGACGGGGGGCATTTGAGATCCTGCTTATATTTCAGATAGGATAACATAAGGTGGTCTTCAGGGGCTGACAAGTGAGGAGTGGCAGTGGGTGGAGCAGGGCACTGCAGGCTGAGGAATGGGCTGTGATGATTGGAAATGTCTGTGACAGTGATACTGAGCATGTGTTGGGACCATTGCTGGGATCTTTCATCCCCAAGAGGTTTTGATTCCAGACAGGAGGAGAAACATGGAGATCAGTGGGCCTTTCTTAGCCTAGAACGTGACATGGGTGGCAGGAGTGGGCTGCCCTGTTTCCCTACAAATATAAACAGTGTAACTGGACATGGATGTCAGTCACATGGCCAAATCAATGCCTAGCCAGCCATGGTGGCTATATCCTTCCACTCTCTGGCTGTGCAGTCTCGCTATTGGCTAGGGAGGCTGAAGCCATGCCCCAGAACACACGTAGTATACAAAGGGGCAGGCAGGAAGCCAGAAGCCAGAGCTGACGCAGTGCAGCCGGGCAGCACTGTGTTTGGAGTCAGAGGGGCTGCGCTTCCTGCACGTCACCAGTGAGTCACCACGAGCCATGTGACTAAGGGGCAGCAGGGTGGGGGCCACTACCATGGTTGATGCGTGGTCCTTCACAGCATGTCAGCCGGGCCGGGCAGGGCCTGGGGAAGCTTTTCCCTCCTGGAGCCACTCTTCCCAGGGTAGCGTCTAGCCACTTTTTTTTTTTTCCCAAAATTTTTTTATTGGAAAGCAAGCTCTGGGCTTGTGGTTCCTGGGATCCCTGGGACATCGCATGCACCCCCAAGGCCTCACTGCATCCCTCTCCCCCTCCTCCTGCATTGAGTGTCAGCCCGGCCTGTGCCCTCTCACAATCTGGGACCTCTTGAGAGATGTAGCAGTGCACCAAGCAGCAGGCGGCCAGGGAGGAGCCTGAACCCGGGCTGGGTGCCACGCGGCTCATGCTCATCTCGGCCACAGTGCCTGCTGCCACCACTTGGTACTGCTGAGGGTCGCCAGCCATGAGCCCGGCTTCTGGCTGAGCGGTGCTCCTCCCGTGGGAGCACACTGACCACCAGAGGTCAGCTCCTGCATTGAGTGTCTGCCCCCTGGTGGTCAGTGCACATCATAGTGACTGGCCGAAGGGACGTCTGGTCATTCTGGTCATTCTGTTATAATAGTCACTGGGCTTTTATATATATAGATTATGTACCCCATTAGTGGGATAAAACAGATCTGACTGTGCCAATAAGAAAAGATGTATTAAGTGAAAAGAGTAAAGCTTTGAACAATATTTATATTATTATTTTTTTAATATATTTTTATTGATTTCAGAGAGGAAGAGAGAGGGAGAGAGAGAAACATTAATGATGAGAGAGAATAATTGATTGTCCTTCTCCTGCATGCTCCCTACTGGGGATCGAGCCTGAAACTGAGGCATGTGTCCTGACCGGGAATTGAACTGTGACCTCCTGGTTCATAGGTCAATGCTCAACCACTGAGCCACAATGGCATGGCACAATAATATGTATGTTATGATGTCATTTATTACTAAAAACTCCCTGTGTGTTCACATGCACACACACGTGGTATATAGAAATGCACAGGGGTCTGGCAGGGAGAAGTAATAAGGAATGGTCATTTTTATAAGGGTCATATGGTACCTTGTAAGCTTAGGAACAACTTTTACAAAGAAAAGTAAACAAGGAATGTTAAATCTTACAGAATTCATGAAGATCATACCCAGTCTGTTTAAGACAAGGAAACTGAAGTCCCAATCTGAATCAAGAACATCAATGTTCTGATTCCTGATCTTATACTCTTTCCATTTCTCTTGTTCCTTTTAAACTTCTGAGAATTTCACCATTTATTTTAAGCCATTTATCACAGCTGTTATCTTAATCATAATTTTGCTTATTTAACAACCACTGTGGCTTATAATGTATTTATTTCATATATTTTGTAAAATAAGCATGCCCTTTACATCAGATTTCAGGTATTACGAAAAAAAAAAAAAATCCTTACATAATTTGTTTTTCCAAGCATAAAATTTTCACATGATTTTTAATCATGAATTTCCTGTAGCAGATCAAAGGATACATTCATTTTGGTGGCTAGTGCAAACATTCAGAGTGAGAGAGGGAGACAATAGGAGTGCTGGGGGCAAATGTGGGCAGAGTCCTGCCTAGGAGCTCTGGGGGAGACCCAGGCTCTTCTCAAAGACTGCCTTCCAGCAAGGGTGAATGGTGTGCACACCTGAGAGAAAAATGCAAAGGTTCTTATAAACCACAGGATAAATGCAGATTCTTATAAACCACAGGATAAATGCAAAGATTCTTATAAACCACAGGATGACTACGGGCAAACAAATATAATCCTGTCTGAAAATGTAAGAGAAAAGGGTAGGAAAGGTGGAGATTTCATTTCCAGGGTGTAAGATATTCAGAATTGGCTTCAGGAAGACAGGTTAAGTTTGAGCCAGACTTTGAAGGGATAGAAGCAACTTCAGGAACTCCTGGAAGAGTGTCAGGTAATTTGAACAGGATCTCAGATCAGATTTCTTTTGCCTCATCTTCACTTACTCAATATGGTTGTTCCCTAGAACCTTGTGAATCTGAACTGAAACAAAGAAACAAGCAACATAAAAACCACAGCTGACCCACCTCGGAGAAGTGGAAAATTAGTAAATGATAATTTTCCTAAGACATGGACTATTTTCCCTGCTCCATAGGGCAAATAGCATGTATACATAGATGCTTTTAATTTTCTCCTTTATATTTTTTGCCTTATGTGGAGGAGCTATTGAGACACTCCCTTCAAAGGCACAAGGCTTCTAGTCCCTTGCAGAGGTGCTGTTTATTTGGGGGTTCGGAATCTTTGCTAATAGGCACTTGTTGCCCTCATAAGTGCTTTCTGTATTGGCAGCAAAAGAGGGAAACGATGGAAGCGCTGATGTCACCAGCTAATAAGGCCAGGAAGCAGCCTAAACCTCCAGATCAATAGGGATGCAGACAGCTGCCGGGCAGACTGCCTGGTGTCTGCTCTGATTTCACTTCCTCCTTGGTCAGAGCCCATCGCTATGGCAGTGGGGTCAAAGGAGAGAGCTTGTCTAGGTTTTAGATACATAGAGCGGTTGTCCCTATGGAAGTGACTGTGATGTGAACTTCAAATGCACAATAAAAAGCCTGGGCCTCCACTCCCATCCAGACCACGTTCTCACCAGGGTGCAGCCACCAGCCTTGTTTTTGTTGGGAGTTGGTGTTAACTCCGGGCCAGCTCCCTGGGCCTGAGACCCTGTGCAGCCACACAGGACTCTGCTTGGTTTCATGTGTTGCTGTCTCCGTCTTGAAATCCTCACTATTTCTTTAGCAAGGGGCCCTGCATTATCACCTTGTGGAAACTGGGTTCTGAAATCATGCACCCAGTTCTGACTGCACTCTTGGATTCCTCCCTGTGGTTGGGGAATGTGTGTGTTTGAAGGGTTTTGATGATGCTTTCTATCAGAGTTTGAACAGAAAAGGAAAGACCCTGGTTCGCCCCCTGCAACTCACTTTCACATCAAAAGAAAATTCTCCAGGCTGCCCTTTTCCCACTATGTCTACCAATGAAAAGTGTTTAGCAGGAGCTTAGGAGGGAGGCTGGAGAGCCAGAGGCCTTGAGCGTGGGGGGCTTGTCTAAATGCTGACTTTGGTCTTCCTTGGGTGGACACAGTCATGGGAGCATGGAATCATCTTGTAGCCTGCTAGACATTTTATTTCTAAAGTAGGTGATTTCCACCCATCTGGATGATCTGGGCTACGTAATATTATTTGCTTTAAAAGCTTATGGGTTTGTAAACCGAGTTTGAAATAAACAACCCCCAAATCTCTCACCTTTAGGTCTACAAAGACATCCTTAGCTATAAATTTCCTACCATTCAATCAGGGAGGTGAGACATAGGACATTGAGAGAGTTGTGAACTCTTCCCATTCACTGCTTAGCGGTGCTCACTTAGAAACTTAATTAAAATCCTTTACCCATCAATATGTTACCTTGTCACCCCTGATCTCAGATCAGGTTGAAGAAATGTCAACCCCAAGTACCTGTGTAGTTCTGAACAGCTTGGGGCACAGGCTACCAGGGCTGAGGTAGAGAATAAATTAAAAGAGAATACTCAAAACTTCTCTAAAAGAGATTTGACCATATTTTAATTTTCATGTAAGTAATATATATGCATGATTTACAAGGTCAAAGAGTACCACACGGCATTTTAAAAAAGTATCCGTTTCTTTTGCCTTCCACACTTCTCAATCCCTACCCGCAAGGGATTTTAATTCCAACAATTTTAATTCCTTTAGTGTTATTTCTGGTATTTTCCTCCACTTTTCTAATTAACATGCTTATTATTTCTTTACTTTTCTAACTGGGATATTATCTATTGACTTCTTGTATAAAAGATATATGGGAAATCATATATGGAAAATCTCATAGATACCCATAGTCACACACACCTGTACCTGTTCTGTCCCGCCATCCTCCCAAAACAGCTCTATGATAATACATGGTCAGATTAGGTGTTTACATTATTATGACTAGAAATTTTGTTCACAGTGGAGATATGTAATCGTAACACATTTTGGTTATATTTCCTTTCTTCTACAAATTTGTTTTTCCTGGCATTAATAATTAATTTCTTTATTAGTTAATTTTATATGTTCCTATAACTAATACACCTTTCAGACTACTCAACAGAAAAGACCCTTTGATTTTCTTAGAAATATCCCCCCGAGCCTTCTACCCTCTCTGATTTGATGCACAGCTGTCACGCTGGTATCTGTCTTTATCCCCTTGTAGAGACTTTCATTTGCCCCTCTCCTTTTGGGGACTCCCTGTTTCCAGACCCCATATCTTCCTTATTCAGTTTATTCTCTTGTTTTGGGAGAACGTATTCAGCAAGGCATTGAGGGTAAAGTTTCAGGCATTGCATATTTGAAAGTGTCTTTATTTTAACACTTCCACTTGTTTGATCATTTGGCTGGAATTGAATTTTTCCTTGGAGTTTTTTCCTCTCATCATTTCGAAGGCACTGCTGCACCCACTGCTGCACCGTTGTCCTGCTCCCAGCATTGCTGTGGAGAAGTCCACTAGGGATCCTGAATCCTGATCCTTTATAACTTGCTTCAAAAAGCTTTGGGGGCCTTCAGAGTGCTCTGATTCTGTTGTTTCTGTCCAGCATCTCATCCCATCCTCCTTTGGTCTGCTTTCCCCAAGGCCAAGGCTCCTTTGCTTGAATTTCTCAAAGGACTAAACCTTTTTACTTCTACAAGAATGGGGCAGGGTGATCACCTGGATGCTGTAAGACCTTCCATTAGTCTTCCTCCTGACACCTTGATTGAAGGCTTCTTGTATCCAGAACTCTGAGAAAATAAATTTCTGTTCTTTAAGCCACCATGTTTATGGTGCTTTCTCAATGTAGCCCTAGGAAACTAATGCACTGTATGAAATTTTACCTGTTCCACAAGGTTTATCCATAAGAATTATGTCTATGTTCATAATAAGTTTGACCAAATTCTGTTTTAAAATCATATTAAACACTGACCAGAGCATACCAATGAGGGTTGATGGGCAGGCACTTCTTTCTGCTTGTCTGTTTGCAGGGCTTTGATCACCAGAATCTTGTGCATTATTCCTGCCCAACTGAAGTTGCTCTGACACAATGACCTCTGAGCAACTGAGGCTCCCTCCACCTGGAATCTGTCAAGGTGCTACAGTATGTATCATTCACTGAGCCCAAAGGCCAGGTAACAGGTGAGAGCAGGGTAGGTTGAGGAAGCTTAGGTGGCTAAGCCATGAGTCTTCTTAGGATGGACAGGAACCCATCAAGACACGGCATGGCAAGATGAAGAATGTCTAGTGGAGAAGGTCAAAATGAGAACCCTTGGTAGCACACATATACAAGAATAGGCAGAGAAGATGAGACAGTGAAGGAGACAATGGGGTCCTGTCCCCAGAGAGGTCATGCCATGAAGACCAAAACAAGGTGTCGAATTTGTGAATTGGGAGCCTCTGGCCTTTAGACAAGCAATCTGTGCCATGGAAGCTGGAGTAAATTGCAAAGAGGAGAGAATATGAGTAGGTACTTTAATGGGATCTCATGGTACAAGGAATGAGAGAGATAAGATGGTAGTTTGAACTGGAGGCAGGACTATAGGAAGGGTTTATTCTCATTGCTATTAGTTTATTTTTAAGGTTGGGAAAATATTTACATTTTTGTGTTCTGAAGAAAGGAATTTGTAAAGGGGGAGAGACTGAAAGAGAGAAGAGATCATCAGAAAGGAAAGTCTGAAGCAGAGGCAGGGGCATGAGATCCATATTAAAACACCATGTCCACTGAGCTGTGGGTACAGAGTCCTCTGCAGGGCCTGGGCAGGGGTACAGGGGTGGGCAGGAAATGGACTTTGCTTTGATGGGAAAGGAGAAAGAAAGGTCAAGGGAGCTCTAGTTCCCTCCAACTGTGATTTAGCACAAACTGCAGGCTCCCTTTCCAAGATCAGTACTGGAGAAACAGAAAGGAAGACAGAGGGAAACAAGGAAATAAAATTTATTAATGAAAAGATAAATTTTCTAAAATTAGCATTTTGCTTAAAAAGCTCCAAATAACTCATGGGTGAAAGAAGAAATCATATGGAAGATTTAAAAATACTCAGGACTGCGTGATAATAAAAACACTAAATATTAAAACTTGTGTATGAAATGAATGTGGAATCTCAGTAAAGTCAAAGCATTCAATGCTTCTAGTAGAATAGAAAGGCTGAAAATAAATGCCCTATGTTGTCTAGCTTAAAAACCTACAACAAAAGCATAAACCCAAAGAGAGTAGAAGGAATAAAATTACAAAAATGAGAGTAGGAAGCAATGAAGTAGAAAATGTAATTCAATAGAGAAGAGTAACAAAGCTTAAAGTTAATTCTTTGGAAAGATGAGCAAATAGATTAATCTCTGATGAGCCCGATCAAGAAAAACAAAAAAACAAAAAAACAGGAAGTACAAGTATTAAATCCATACATGAACAGGGACACACGGACAGGTAAGTAGAATCCAGAAAGTGGAGAAGTGGAGAATATCATCAACAAGTTTATACTAAAAAAATGGAAAATGGAAATAAAGTGGGCTAAATATACCTTTTAGGAATACAGATAAGTGGGATAAAGACTGTATTTTTAAAAAGCAAAGCAATAATAAACACAAGCAGTTACCTGTAGTGAGGGAGGTCAAGGAACAGGATAGGAGAGGAAGACATAAATAAATGTAAATTCCTGTCAGTGTTTCTCAAGTTGGATGAGGGGGTCAAGAGAGTCTATATTCTAATTAGTTATTTAATTCTTTTAAAAGAGGGTCATGCATGGGCCAATGGTCAGAGTGTTTCAAGAACCAAGAATTATGATAAATCCAATTCTGTGCATTTGAGACTCAAAAAGAAAATTCAAGAAAGAAAATAAGTTCCTCCCATCAGACCAGGGGAGAGTGGTAGAGACTCCATAGCTGCAGTGAGGAGGAAAAATAAACATACAGGGTAGAGCCAGAGAAGAAAATAGACATGTGCCGAGTGACTGCTCTATGACAAGCAGGGTGGTAGTGTTTTGCAGTGTAGCAGGATGCTGTACTGGAGGGTAAACTTGTATTTCCTCCTCTGTTCAGAGTAGTGATTTATCCAAAAGTGACCATCATCACTGTTCAGAAGGAAAGTTGTCACCAAAGCAGTGAATAGAGCTGTTGATGGGAGCCCACTATTGTCCAGGAAAGGGTATGTAAACAGACTTTTGTGGTTTAAGGATCCTATATCAGTTTGCTAGGGCTTTCATAAAAAAGTGTCATAGACTTGATGACTTAAACAACAAAAATTTATTTCTCACACTTCCTGAGGCTGGAAATCCAAGGTCAAGGTGTTGGAAGAGTTATTTCTCCCGAGGCCTCTCACTTCAGCTTGCCAATGGCACCTTATCTCTGTCCTCGCATAGTTTTTCTCTGTGTGTGCACACTCCTAGAGTTTCTCTCTGTGTTTAAATTTCCTTTTCTTATAAGGACACAAGTCAGATTGGATTAGGACCCACTCTACTGGCCTCATTTTAACTTAATCATTTTTAAAGATCCTATTTCCCAAAACAGTGACATTCTGAGGTGCTAGGGGTTAGGGTTTCAACATTTGAATTTTGGATAGACACAATTCAACCCATAACCAATCTGAAGGAGAAGCATCCGGACCCCAGGAGGAGACTGAGAAGAAAGGAGATTTGGGGTGCCCTGTGTCTGTGAGTTAGCAAATACCAGGAAGTTCTGACCAAGTCCTTAAGGATCAGCATGCAACCCAGAGGGTGAACAAGAGTGAGTGAATATGGGAACAAGAAGTGTCTGGAATGAAGCAACCAGCCAACTGGACCAGCTCCCCAGTTCACTAATCCTTTACCACCAATGCTCCCATCATAGTCACAGTAACGGAAAACAAACCCTAATCCTAGGCCCACCTGGACAGAGACTGGTGGTTCTAGTACTAGGCAGTTCCATGGGCCGGGGGGCATGCCAGCTGCACCTTGAAGCACACAAGTGACAAACATAGTGAACTGGGCACATAGTGATTATGGTCCACGGTGGGTCATTAAGATAAGTGAGACTCAGAGAGATCATGTAAATTCCCAGAGACCCAGACCTAGTAAGTGAAGGAACCCGAATTCAGTGCATAACAGCCTGATTCCCAAACCCATGCACATTTCGTGGCATGCAGCGAGATATTGCTTTAAATACTCCAGAGATAACCTTAGACTCTGTGATGGTGAATTTTATGTCATCTTGACTGGTCACAGGTCCTCAGATATTTGTTTAAATGTTATTCTGGGTGTAGGCGCAGAGGTTTCGGGATGAGACAAACATTTAATCAGTAGACGGAGTAAAGCAGATTGCCCTCCCTCATGTGAGTGGACCTCATCCAATCCAATGAAAGCCTGAATAGAACAAAAAGGCTGAGAATTCTCTCTCTGCCTGTCTTGGAGCTGGGACATCTCACCCTTTATAACATGGGCCAATTCATATATATTTTCCCAGAGAAATAAAACAAAAAAAAAATATATTGGGTGGGGGATATATATATATATATATATATATATATATATATATATATAATTTTGGTTTTATTTCCCTGGGAAATCTAGACTAATACTGACTCCTAAACACTTTACAAACATTTTCCCACATAGATAGGTTGATAAGCTATTTACAAATTATTCTTGCCAGCCCGATAAAAAATTAAACAAAATGTAATTTAATTAGCTACTTCTACTTACTAAATCTAATTGAAAATAACAAAGTTGTGCCCTGGCCAGTTTGGCTCAGAGGATAGAGCGTCGGCCTGCGGACTGAAGGGTCCTAGGTTCGATTCCAGTCAAGGGCATGTACATTGGTTGCGGGCACATCCCCAGTAGGGGGTGTGCAGGAGGCAACTGATCAATGTTTCTCTCTCATTGATGTTTCTAACTCTCTATCCCTCTCCCTTCCTCTCTGTAAGAAATCAATAAAAAAATATATATATTTAAAAAAAGAAAAAAAAAAGAAAATAACAAAGTTGCTCTTAAAAACTGTTCTCTAGTTCCAACTTTTATGATGTAAGGTTGGCTTTTTCCTAAACAAAGCTGAATGAAGAAGCTTCTTACATTTTAATTTTCAATATCAAATCTGTGCTTGACAGGAGGATGAGACTGACATTTGCTGAGCAACTACTTAGTGCCAGACAGTTTCATTCAGTCCTTACATGTTATCTGTCTTGTGATCTTCACAAGCATCACCTTGCTTGCTGTCTTTCTTGATGGCATCTATGAGAGCAGAGAGTAGCAGGGTGAACCAGATCCTTAATCTGGAGGCTGCTCCAGTTGGTCAGAACTTTATAACCCCACAGAATATCTTTAGCAGACTAAGGGCTAGATTCCAAATAGGGCTGGATTCAGATGAACTTCTAAGGACATTAACAATTGGACACGTGGGAAAGAGCAGCGCATACCGTGCAAAGAATCCTGGCCAAGCGATTTCTCCCAGATGCTCCCTTTCCATCCTGCCCAGCTATCTGGTCTGGAAAGCAGCAATCCCGTGAAGGACCTCCAACTTCAGATGGCATCCCAGGAACGGTCTGAGCTCTGTGCTCGTCAAAACCCCGAGGTGTGCGTTCAACCTTAATCACAGTTCTCCTCAGTAGCACTTAAAAGTATAGTTGATGAATTTAACAAGAAACACATGTTTTCATTTAAATTACAATTAGCAATTAGAGAGTTAAGTGTGCCCTAGATAGAATATATAATTGTTGTCGAGTTTGTGGCATAGCTACTTTACTGTTGCTATTTTCCTTTTATGTTTTGCTTTATGATTTTAGAGTAAATTTATGCAGAAACTGTGAGAGAAGCCCAAGCTAAATAAAACTGCTGGGTTGCAGTTATTTGGCTCCTGAAACAAGGTCACCAGTTTAGGCCCACTGTAGACTCATGGTTTGGGTGATTCTCTTTGTTTTAGCAAATGTGAGAAGGGAAGACTTTTGACTTGCCCTCTTAGCAACTGAGGTTGGATGATTTGGGGGGAAGGGTTCCAGCATAAATTTTGTTTTTCTGAGCTCTGTCTACCTACTGGTTGGTATGCTTTTCTGGAAATCCAGAGAAGGAAAAGCAAGCTGTCTTCTCCTTCATGTCTTCAGGAATGTTTCATAGAGAAATTAATATTCACTTTTGCTTTTTTTTACTTAAAAAAAGGACGCCAAAAAAGGTGCCAATACATACAATTTGGGGGCCAAATCAGGTGCATTCCAGATGGCGGGAACCTGGCTAATGGCCTCGCCAGGGGGAAATCCTCAGGGCTGAATAGCCATAGCTCAACCTCCTTTGATTCATAAAAAGGTTTCTGCTGCCAAGCACGTTGGCGATTTTAACGAAGCCATGTAATGAGAAAGTCGTTCCTATTGAGGAGTCCCTCCCTCCAAATAAAATGAAAGGAGAGAGATTTGATTTATGGTGACCACTGGGACTGGGTACAGTACAGATCATAGCCAAGACAAGTAATAGTAGGTGGCTCGGAGACCTGACTACATAACTCCTTGGCACCATTTAAGGAACCACAGCAGTTTCTAAATGTTAACAAACCAGACACAGAGGTGAGGGGAGATTGCTCCTCATGGAGACTGTCAGGAATCGGAGACTTGGGGCCATGTTTGCTGTAGCTGGCCGAGTAGATGGCCACCGGGCCACTGGACACTGGAGAGAATCATTTCTGGATTTCTTTAAAGGGAAGGCAGGTCACGCAGGCTGAGGGGACTGTAAATAATCTCTGGTTTCCACAAAGCAACATAGCACCTTTCCCTCAAAACAACCCCAGTGGATAGTCTTTCCTTATTTCCCAGCAAACGTTTCCCGGTGAAAATACCCGGCTAAAAACGTGTCCCTGTCTATTGTTGCAGGAGGACACCGGCTCATGAGCATTAATGCCATGGAAGTGCGCCCTCCCCGCCTGGAGTAAACTTCCTGGGGAAGACCGAGAGCCAGGTTCTACTTTCTCCGCTGTGCTGTTTTTCATCGCGTGGAGTTGTTTGTCTCCAGCATCAGAGACAGAGAGTAAATTTCCCCCACGTGCTGACAGACTCCGAGGAACATCTGCATAAGGATGGAATTTATTTTGTTCATTACGACCACCGCAGAGCGCAGGCTTTATTTCACTCCCGCAGACGCATTCTGCTCTCGTAAACTATGCAGCGTGCTCTTCGTCTAATGGCCGGTGGGCTTGGGAGAACTGGCAGATAATCTGAGTTGTCTCTGCTTCTTCAGTTTGGTGATTCCTGTATCATGAAAGTTATGACATATCAGACAGACGAAGGATCAAGAAGGCCTCAAGTAAATACTTTCTAACAAGCTCGAGACAAATCGTGTAACAGAGCTACCGAGGCTTCGAAAACATTCTAAGTGCTTCCCCCAACCCCAAGAACTCAAAAGCAGATGCACCTTTCTCTGGGGAAGCCGGCACCCATCGCTGCTGCGAGCGTTTTATTTTACGTGTAATGATGGAAACTTCAGCTTGCTCTCTTGCTAAACTGTCCAGCTTTGTAATGATCTGTGTGTTCCTAATGATGGATCTTCCCTTTGATTTTTTGAAAACATAGCAGATATAAATAGAAGCAGCCCTGAAGTGCAAAACCACACAATGGCCAGCAGTTTTGGCCAAAAGCATGACCCACACAGGAGCTCCTTCAGATGTTCCACATCAATCATGGCCTCACATACCATTTTCTTCCTCCTCCTGCTCTCATTTATCTTTTTCTTAGGATTTGGCACAAAAACACAGGCCTGGAACCAGAGTTGCAATTTCAGGCTACTCTCTGAAGCATTTCCCAGTGTTGTATTACTGAAAGATGTATAGTCCCCATGGAAGGCAAATGTTGGATGAAGAGGACTTTGGGAACTGGGGGAGAGGGGATGTGTTAGTCAGGGTTTTCTAGCGAAACAGAAGAGGAGAGAGAGAGAGAGAGAGAGAGAGAGAGAGAGAGAGAGAGAGAGAGAAAGAGAGAAGAAGAAGAAGAAGAAGAAGAAGAAGAAGAAGAAGAAGAAGAAGAAGAAGAAAGAGAGAGAGAGAGAGAGAGACAGAGAGAGAGAGAGAGAGAGAGAGAGAAAGAGAATTAAAAAAGTGGCTCAGCCCTAACCGGTCTGGCTCAGTAGATAGAGCGTCGGCCTGCAGACTCAAGGGTCCCAGGTTCGATTCTGGTCAAGTGCATGTACCTTGGTTGCGGGCACATACCCAGTAGGGAGTGTGGAGGAGGCAGCTGATCGATGTTTCTTTCTCATCGATGTTTCTAACTCTCTATCCCTCTCCCTTCCTCTCTGTAAAAAAAAAAAAAAAAAAAAAAAAAAAAATCAATAAAATATATTTTTTAAAAAAAGTGGCTCAGAAATTAGGTGGGCAAGCCCCAAGCTCCACAAGGTGAGCTGGCCAGCTGGGGCGCCGAGTTCCAGTTGGAAGGCCAGCAGGCTCAGGACTCAGGAAGAGCCAATATTTCTATTTGAATTCAAAGGCAGAAACAAAGTCAATGTCCCAGTCCTGAAGGCAGTCAGGCAGGCAAAAATAATTTTCTCTTGCTTAGGGGAGGGTCTACCTTTTTGTTCCATTCAGGCCGTTAACTGATTGGACAAGGCTTACCCAATCAGGCCAAACGATTTGCTTTACCCAGAGTCTACCAATTCAAAGGCTAAGCTCATTACAAAACACTGTAATAGAAACATACAGAAAAATGTCTGATGAACTATCTGAGTACCCAGTGACCCCGTCAAGCTGAAATATAAAATGAACTTTCACAGGGGGTGATGTGAAATTAGGCCCCAGGGATCATGCTCTGTGTCTTGTTTATCTGAGACACCCTGGGAACATAACCAATGGCAGGATAAATTGGGAAGACTGTTGTCTATCTGGAGGTATTAGTGAGCAAGAAATCATTCTACCCACCCCTATGCCTCTGTGCCCACCAGAAATATCAAAGCTCTTCTATCATGAAAGACTCATTTTTTATGGAAGTTTTCAGACTGCTGGATTATGTGTTCTTATGGTCTCAGGATTCCAGGAGGGGGTAGAAATAGACCAAAAGGGAAGGCAGGGAGCAGGGAGTCTTGCTTCTTTGTCTGTGTTGGTCACTCCCTTCAGTGCTGTTGGCTAAAGTGTAATGATTCATCTTCACATCAAGGGGGCAATGCGTGATACCATAGAGACCTTCACTGCAGCTCCCTGGACCCATGAAGAATAAAGACCTGTCCTCCTGGGTAGCCACCCAACTGGAGCCATGCAAAGGCCTGCCACCTCCCAGGTGTTGTCTCAGCAAAGCCCAGTATGCCACCGTAGACATGATTGCCTTTCCCCTTCCATTCTCCATTCTCTTCCCAGCCTCCAGATATTCATCTTTAGGGTCAGTCCTGTCTGCTATTCAACACAAAGATGAATTTCCCCAGCTGAGCCTTGCCTTGCTAGGCAAAAGTCTGCTGCCAGTTATCTTTAAACACAGCTCCTGAAACACATGAAAATCCATTGACTCCTCTTGGAGCAAGGCAGCCCAGACAAGGTCTCAAAAGACTCACAAAGATTCACAACTGTGTGCAAGGTCAGGGGTGGGGCAGGGTGGACTGTAGAAATAATAGCAAAAAATATATTTATATTCCTTATTGAAATTGTAGAGGTGACGATCCATAATAATAATTATTATGTAAATGTATTATTATTATTTATCAAGTTCATTCTATGAAATCTTCCATATATCAGATATAATACTTGATGCTTTTATATGTTTTTCATGGAGACCTCATAACTTTGTGAGGAAATACTTCCCTCTGTTATGGATTAGGCTAGGTTAGGGGTGGGGAACGTCCAGCCCACAGGCCATATAAGGCCCTTGAAATCATTTCGTATAGCCCTGCCAGGGCATTAGGGATGAGTTTGACCAAATATAGCAGACTAATTTTTAAATTGATAATTTTGTGTGGTCTCGAATGATGTTATAAATATTCAAATGGCCTTTGACAGAAAAAAGGTTCCCCACCCCTAGGCTAGGGAACAGAGTTACATTTTTCATTCCAGGTACTGTGCTGAATGCTTTAGATGTTTTTTCATTAAAATCCCACAGCTCTATAACATATGCCAAATTATATCTTCTTTATAGACAAGAAAACTGAGGCAGCAGTCCTGTTTAGGAATAAAGCAAAAAGTTGTCTATTTAGTGAAAGCCAAGGAGAAGGGTTTCTAAGTACTGGATTTGAAGACCAAGGCCACAACATCAGTTTTTTTGGAATGTCAGTGCTAGGCTAAGGTGCCTTGGATCTTCCAGGTTCCCCCTGGGTATTCTTCTGGAAGTTTCTGGGAACCAATAGTCTTGGAATCTTCCAATGTGAACCCTCAGGCCTCTGTGCATTATTTGAAAGTAAGGAAGGAAAGTAAGAGGGGAGGGAGGATTAACTTTATAACCCAGAGACAGGGTGCTTATTAAGTAGATCCAAGTCTAAGACAAATGAATACTAAATGAGAAATTTTATTTTTAGTTCTCACTTCTGCCTGCTGGACTGCTCTACTGTCCCTGAGGTAGCAATGGCAATATTATATATAAAAAAAGACTGTATAATTTCCGTTCATCGTCACTGAACACTGTATTAAATGTCTATGTGGACGTACCAGTTGTCGTGGGAAATCAGGGTATCTGCTGATTGACGAATTCATAACATGTGCATGAGGCTGGGCCCTGGGTGCCTGGTACAAAGCCGCAAGTTTTGAAATAAGTATTTTGGAATTCCTTTCCCAGTGCACCATGCTGAGCCATCTGTCTCTTGCCAACCTAAAAGCAGACAGAGTACATCCCCCTCCCCATGCAGCACTCCCCCTCCTCCTTTCCCCCACTTCAGGTCCAAGGCATAACACTGGGCTATTTGTTTCCCCAAAACCACAGCATGAACTTTTCCAGCAATGGCAGGAAAAGGTTTCCCATTCTCTGCCTCTCCACCCCATCCCCTTCTCCAATTAATACTAAAGGTTTCAATTATCCTGGAAACCTGAGCTCTGGGGTGTTATTAGAATCCTGTTCAGGAAAATGCATTCCCGAGCCCCCAGGTCCTACGGAGATTTTTCTGGTCTCCAGGAGCCACTGGCAGGACCGTTCTCTGAGACACTCATGAGGGTGGTTTGTTTGCCCCTTTTCTGGGGAGGAGCAGAATGCCCATCTGATGGGGTCAGGGCTGCCTGGTGGTTGGGAAGCGCCAGGAACTTGATATTCCCTCCTGGTGCTTGGAGCCTCGAACATCAGAGAACCTGCTTCACCTGGCTGCCACCTGACACTTCACCTCCCACCAATGAGTGTGCTGCTCTGGGGTGCGGCTTTGGGAAATTAGACTTTTGTCTTTGTTTTTTTCTCTTCTTATCCATAGTATAAATTCCTTAAGGGAGAGATAAAATACTTCATGCATTTTTAAGTAATAAAGAGACTAAGCCCGAGAGACATGAAGTGGAAGAAACTACGAATCCCAAACTAGAAAGAACTACACTCATTTGTCCAAGGTGGAGCTTAACCTGAGACACACTGCAACAGGTTTGCTTATGTAGTTACAGCTCAGCACTGGACAAACCTAAACTTTGTTTTTGATTTTTCAAATAGCTGATATCAACTTTGCTTCTCAAGCACTTATGGGTTGACTAGGAAAAATTGAAATTTTCCTAGTTAAAGGTATAATAGTCTCTTCATCTGAACTTCAGTCCTATCTGAACTTCCCAGGCTCTTCTGGTTAAATTAATTACTTTCTGATGTTTATTAAGTCAACTCAAATATAAACTCAAAAATGCCAGCCTTCGAGATGGCCCCCAAGGATTCCCACCTCCTGGGAGTCACACTCCTGTGTAGTCCCCTTCCTCATTCCATCAGGGCTGCTCTCTGTGACCCATAGAATATGGCGCAAGTCCTGGCATGCGACCTCTGAGGTTAAGCCACTTAAAGCACCGCTGCTTCCGTCTGGCTGTTTCGGATCACTTTTTCTGGAGGAAGCCGGCTGCCATGTCATGAAGATACTTAAGCAGCCCAAGGAACTATGGCTTCCTGTGGACGGCCAGTGCTGACCGGCCGAACAAGTGAAAGAGCCATCTTCAAAGTGGATGCTCCAACCCCAGTCAAGCTCCCAGCCAGCTGTTACCCTGGCCCACATCGTGACTGCAACCACAGGAGAGACCCCAAGCCAGAACCATGCAGCTAACTCACTCTCACATTCCTGACTCAAAGAAACTGTGTGAGAGAATAAAAATGTATAGTTTTTTAAGCCTCAAGATTTTGGAGTAATTGGTTACACAGAAATAAATAACCGGAGTGCTGCCTCAGGCTTTCACTCTCACGTCACCACACCGTCTTTTCAATTTTTGTTCAGCAGGCTCATTCCATGGGACAGTCCCCTATGGTGTCCCAAAGAGGGGGCAGGGAGCTCAGCCCCCTGCTTTGGGCTTTCCCATCAGCTCTGGCTTGCTGGAAAGTCAAGACACAGATTCCGCATCATTGGCTTCAGCACGACTGCCTCTCCTCTTACCCTTCTCAAGGGATAGGGCAGGATTTCAGCTTCTGTCTGCTACTCCTTTCCTGCTATCTCCACCTTCTTCCGTTGGGCAGCAAACCTCGGGGCCTGGCAGTCCTGGGCAGGAATCACCTCTCCATCCTGCAGACGAACAGTAGGAATGGGCCTGCGGGCTGTGCTCTTGATTTGGGAGCTTCAGTGCCGTGAAGAACTTGGCTATTAAAGATGAAAATATATGGATTTAATATGCTCAAATTCTCCTCTCTACTCATGCATCCATTTGAATTATAAAATACAACCTAGCCCTAACCGGTTTGGCTCAGTGGATAGAGCGTCGGCCTGCAGACTGAAGGGTCCCGGGTTCGATTCTGGTCAAGGGCATGTACCTTGGTTGCGGGCACATCCCCAGTGGGGGTTGTGCAGGAGGCAGCTGATCGATGCTTGTCTCTCATCGATGTTTCTAACTCTTTATCCCTCTCCCTTCCTCTCTGTAAAAAATCAATAAAATATATTTAAAAAAATACAACCTAGATTTCCTCAATAAACAAACTGCATACGTGCATGAGCACACGCATACACATACAAACAAACCATGGAACCAGTTCAAACTGGAACTGTATCAACTGATTTTCTTTAACAAGTTTTTCCAAAACAACTAAATCTAGCATATCAAGATCACCTCCAAACTGAACCTGAATTTTACTGTAATTCATTCAGTTCCAAACCTTGTGTCTCAAGTCACACTGGTGTGGGGATTTACCTCTGTAATTTGGTTCACCCAATGTGTTCTGAAATATTTGATCACAACCACCTTTTTAAAAATTACACTTGTTTATATACATGGCACTATTTTTCTTCATGGCATACACTGGGAAATAAACTAGAGTCTTCTGCTCACAGGACCTGCCAGGAAAACAATTAGAAACTTGGAACTAATCTCTTTGACTCCGGGACTCCACCTTTTGAATGACACCATGATGCCACTCCAAACTGTTATTCAGACATTCTTCTAGATCAGGGGACGCAAAGCAGCAGCCCGTAGGAGAAAGCCAGCCCTGAGATGTGTGTTGTTGGCTTGAGCACAATCATTTTCGTTCTTGTGCATTTGAGAACATTTAGGCTGTGCAAGTGCTCTCCAGGCTACAGGGACAGTCACTCATATGTTATAGGGACTAAAAGATAGTCTCTGCTCAGAGAGAGAAAGGAGGAAGTGGCCATGTTTATCTGGAAAGATCATGAAAGAATTCTTCAAGGTATGATACTTGAATTGAATGTAAGAAGATGAGGCTGGGTTTGCCTGGAAGCAAGAGTCTGGAGTACATTTCAGGAATAGTATTATTATGGAAGTCAACTTTTAAAACTAATATAAAGAAAGGGGGAATTTAATTTTTTAAAAAGTGGATGGTGGTGGTATGTGTGTGTGGTTTGGGGGCGGGGGATAGTTAGCAGAGTCAAAGGGTTCAGAAAGGGAAAGTAAAATAAGCCCTGAAAAAAATTTGGTTGGATTTATAATATCAAGTTTATCAGTGATATCCTTTGTCAGCACAAGGTAGGTTCTGTAGTTGGGAATGAGCCAGGATGATAGAATGTCATGGTGGAAGACGAGGAGATGAAATATAGACTCATTTTCCTATGGGCTTGGTGTTAAGAGAAGGACAGACATAGGATGTAGCTAATAAAAAGTTGACTGTTTTCTTTAAAAAGGAGAGGCAGCCCAAACCGGTTTGGCTCAGTGGATAGGGCGTCAGCCTGCGGACTGAAGGGTCCCAGGTTCGATTTCGGTCAAGGGCATGTATCTTGGTTGCAGGCATATCCTCAGTTGGGGGTGTGCAGGAGGCAGCTGATCGATGTTTCTCTCTCATCAATGTTTCTGATTCTCTATCCCTCTCCCTTCCTCTCAGTAAAAATCAATAAAATGTATTTTTAAAAAAGGGAGAGGCATTGAGCATGTTTGCAGGCTGTAGGGAAAGAGGTAGGGGAGAGGGGAGGGTTGAAAATACAGATAACTAAAGGAGCTACTTTCTTCAGTGGGCTCAAGCAGAGCTCAGCAGTGCAGCTACAGGCACAGAAGTGGCGGATGACTAGGTGGGTTTAGGAGTTGGATTTGCTGAATAGGATTTATGGAAAGGCTAGGGGAGAGGACATTGAAGGATGCTCAAAGCAGAGAGGGGTTGGAATCACAGACGTTAGATTCTAGGTTGGACAGGAAAGTGAGTGAAGTATGAGGGGAACATCATGGCCTCAGAAGAGAGCTCTAACAGTAGATATTTTGAGGTCAGTATATGGAAGCCTGTTCATGGACAGGTGCACCTAAATAAAATTTTGTGAAGCTCATTTACATCTATTGGGGTTTATTAGAATTAATTTCAGAACAAAACAGAAGAAACAGTCTACTCTCCAAGTGGAATGTAGTTCTCTGATTTTTCTCGGCCTTTTTGAGTAATCGAAACAGTTTTCTCAAGTCAGAAATAATTTTATATTTCTATTACTACAAGCCTTTGAAAGATGTCATCTGGAGAGTGACATAGGAACATCCTTACTCATAAAAGACAGTATTCATCTGGATGTTCAATGACCTGAACTTATGGCCCACATCTCCTCAGGTTTCACCAACACCTGTGTGTGGACAAGGTCCCGCCAGCAGCAGCACCTGAAATTTCAATGGCATGTCACAGCTGCCTGTGTGATGTCCTCAAGACGTCCAGCCTCCCTGCCTATACCGTGCCACCCCAGAAGCCTCTCATACGGACCTGTAAACATTTCTCCCAGATGCCTTGCCTACGGTAATGTCTCCCAGCATCTCCCAGCTGTAAATCCACCTGCTGCCAATGTGATACAGTGTTTATTTCAGTCCTGTCGAAGCAGATAGGGAAAATGCCCCTCCCTTACTCTGCCTGCCACTTTGTCACCTGGGCTATGAAGCACAGCCTCTCAGGGAGCCCCTCCCAAGCCTCTCTTTCTTCAGGGGCTCAGATGAGTTTGGTGTCAGACTCCATCTACTCTTCCTGTGGTTTTTCTCTCTTCCCACAGATAACCACACACAAATTATCCTTCTCATAGGCATCCTTTCCCTTAGACAATCTAAGATTTCCACAGTCTAGTGGCCCATCAGGGCATCTCACAGGATGATTTTGATTTCATTCTAGTCTTACCTGGAAACCCCTGCTAAGTTCATAAAGTAGTGTGGATATGCCGATAGGGCCTTTTAAGTTTGCAGCCCTAGCAGCAAATCGCCCTAATGAGCAATTCTCACAGGTGTAGTGGTATTTTTTTTTCTAGTACATGTTTTTCAGGTCTGAGAATTTTAATTTAATTACTCACAAATGGCTGCTTGTATCTGATAAAATTGATTAGAAGAAGGAGCTTGTAGTGGGAAGGGCAAAGACAAGTGAGTGAAGAGCAGAGTCAGGGAGAGAGAGGCTTTGGAACCTGATTATATTAGTTTGCTAGGGTTGTCATAAGAAAATATCACACACTGGGAGTCTTAAACAACAGCATTTTATTTTCTTATAGTCCCAGAGGCTAGAAGTCCAAGATCCAGGTGGCAGCAGAGTAAGTTTCTCTCTTGGCTGATAGATGGCCATCTTTTCTCTGTATCTTTACATAGCCTTTCCTCTGTGTGTCCTCTTCTTATAAGGACACCAATTGGATTAGGGCTGACACATTTGACTTTATTTTTACTTAATTACCTTTTAAAAGGATCTATCTCCAAATACAGTTACATTTGGAGGTTCTGGGGGCTAGAACTTGAACATATGAACTCGAGGGAACACAATCCAGCCCATAACACTGGCTTGGGATGGTCAAAGAGAGGTGAAAGTAGGGAAGGGCCTTTATGTGAGACCCTAAGGTCTGCTGGGCTGAGGAGGCCTGCGTGGGTTCAGCGGTGGGCTGAGCTGGGGGAGTGTTCCGCCATCCTCCACTCTGCCTGCCTCGCCATGTGATCATGGGCAGAACTAAAAGTGCATAACTCTTATGTTCAAGAAAGGGTTCAGGAAATCCCTGTGGAATCATGGATTTTTCTTAAGTAAAGGCTTCCCAAAGATTTCTCATCCTTGATCAAACACATGACTCTCCCTTTGTGACCACGGGAAGCCCTGAAGGACAGGAACTGACTAGTGGATATCCACAACCTTGAGACTCAGGACCAGAAAGGCATAAAGTGTTTGGGCAGATACAGAACATGCAGACCTCTTCATGGCCCTAGTGTCCTTGAAACTATTGGAAGGGTTTGAAGTGAATGAGGAATGGTAAAAAACAAAACAAAACAAAAAGAAAAAAACTGTACGTGGACTATATTCTCATTTAAGGACTGATAAATGCCAACTCCAACCTACTGATTTATTATGCTACCATTACTGTTTTATTTTATTGAAAAAAGAAAAACAAACACAAAAAAACCTGTATACAGTTAAGTAGGTTTACTTGGTACCCAAATCCTAAACTCTCTTTTCTCTATGAAAACCTTAGTTCCAAAGTGGCACATGCTCATGTGTAGCTATGGCTGGGACAGGGTTCAATGGTACATTTGAGACCCAAGTCCAAGATAGTATTTTGGAGGAGAGTCACAGACTTGAAATATATGGTCTCAAGTGAGGAGTGATTACCAATCGAGTATTCACCCCTCAATCATTCATTAAATAAATTACATTAAGTAACTTCTGTATACCAGACACTGCATCCCCAGCCATGAACACAATAGACAGGCCTCTCCCTAGGGGATTTATAGTGTTAAGTGCCCAGGGTGACATGATAGGGAGGGGAGGTGACAGGGAGAACAGTATGATGAGATGGAGAAGTGAGCAGAACTGAATCATGCAATGGGAACCCAGGATGCTTTAACACATAAGAGTGAGAAGCTTCATTTCCCATTTTCAAAAATCATTTGGACTGCTGTGTGGACAAATGACTGTCTGAGGTAAACGCTGATCAGAGGAGTGAGTTAGGAGACTACAGAGAGAAAATGTGCATGTCTTCCACGAGGGCACAGGAAAGGGGCTAGAAAGTCAGTCACATGTTGAACAATTTAGGGTGGCCCTGCGAGGAGAAAGGGAGCAGGAACGAAAACCCTGAAGTTGCCCTGGGCATTCATTCCAATCTGTGGTATTTTATGTGTACACTGGCTGAGCTCCTTCCCACTGTGTTGTCCCATATGGACATTCACTAACGACATGTGGCTATTGAAATCTAAGATTGTTAAATTAAATGAAAAATTCAGGTCTTCAGTCATGCTAGCCACATTTCAAGTCTTTAAGTGCCACATGTGGATAGTGGCCACTCATTGGTTAGCATTGCTGCAGAATGTTTCCATAATTAAGGAAGTTCTATTGGACAGTGCGGCCATAGACAGTTCTCATTTTCTTAGATCAAATATCTCCGGGAATATTTCTAGGCACTACCTGATAATCCCAGCTTCATCTTATCAGTTCTGTCGCTGACCTTTTTGTTTTGGAAGCTGGTGTGGTCTGAATTCATATGTTGAGATCCCAACTTCCAAGGTGATGACATTAGGCGGTGGGGCTTTGGGTGATTAGGCCATGAGGGTGGAGCCCTCATAAAAGAGACCTCAGAGGCCTTCCTCGCCCCTTCTATGAATCAGAAAGTGGAATCTCACAAGACACCAAATCTGCCAGGGCCTGCCTTGATCTGGGACTGCCAGCTTTCAGAGTTGATAAATAAATTTCTATTGTTTATTACCCATCCAGCAGTGGTATTTGTTACAGCAGTCTGTATGAGCTCATACAGGTGTCCTGCCTGCTTTCCTAAGCCGCCCATCCTTGACCATATTTAGTGCCTGGCTTGCCCTCTTCAGGGATGTGGACCTCATCCTCTTTATTCGAAGTCCCACAATCACACACAAGTCCTGTCTATTCCCAGGCCAAGAATCACCTCTTGCATCTCCTGGGCTCAGCGGTGAGCCCCATTTGCAAGTCCAGCAGGCTGCACATTCCAGAAGAGGCTGTGATCAGGAAGCAGAGAGCCTGGACTGAGTGGGAATCCCATGCTGGCGCTCAGGCTCCAGGGATACTGGCTGGGTTCTTAAGGGTGGGTATTAACAAGCAGGAGGCAGCAGCCCATAGAGGGAAATTGACGGGGAGGAAATGCCATTCTCTAGGTTGCAACGAAGTTGGGGCCTCAGAAGAAAAACACTAAATAAAAGAAAAGGTGCAATAATTTCATGCTTTCCCTGTACTTCAGAGAGCAGGCTTCATATATATTTCAACACCCGGTGTCCTCAAGAATGGAGCAGACAAGCACGTGCCTGCAAAACCAAAACACAGCTGGTGGCTCTAATTTTAGGTCCCTAAGCATTGGCAGTGTCCCTCTATCCAGTGAGCTCTGTGTGATCTCCCGGAGGCTGTGCCAAGAGCTGGACTCAGCTGCATGCACTGACAGTCCCGTGGGCAAGTGGTGGGGTGGCCCTTTTCTGAGCCTGAGTTCCCTGGGACAGGACAGGAGGCTAGCCCGCTCAGGTGTGATGTCTTAACACCAGGGAAAAGACAGCTCTTCTCACAGGCCGGCTCCCGGGCCTCAACTTGTTTTGGATACCTCTGCGAAAGCAGTCCGAAAGGGAGTCTTAGAAAAAATACACAATACCGGGCTTGTCTGGTGGGCTGAGTGGGGACATTCAGAGAGAGAATGTTTTCCGGGAATAACAGTTCCATGGAACATTATTCTCCATTTTGCCTCAATAATTAGAGAAACAGGGGCCTGGCTGACAGAAGCTTCTGGAATCATGCTGCTTGGGTTAGAATCTGGTTCTGTCATTATATTAGTTATATGACTTTGGGTGAGTTACTTAACCTCTCAGTGTCTTAGTTTTCTAATTTGTAAAATGATGCAAATAATGGTACCTGCCTTGCAGTACAACCCGTAGGGTTGTTGTGGAGGGTAAATGAGGTGATGCATGTGATATTAGAATACTGCCTGGCATATAGCAAACAGTAACTGTTGGTTAGTATAATTAACTGATTATTCTGATTTGAGGCACTTGGCATTAGTGTAATGAGACAGCAAAAGACAGCAGTGAAATGTGTTTGCCAGGATCAAAGCCCACTTCTACCCCTAACCAGTTATGTGAACTTAAGCAAGTTACAGATAAGCTCTCCTTGTCTCAATATTTTCATTGACAAAATGAAATTAATAATATGGGTATATTAATAGTACCTTCTCCAAACAATAGTTAGGAAGATTAAAGGAGCTAATATATGTGAAACAGAAGAATGCCTGATATTACAGAGTAGGAACTTGATAAGAGCAAGTTGCTGTTGTTGTTGTTGTTGTTGTTATTATTATTATTATTATATAGATTCTCAACTTTCAAAGAAAAGAATGCAGTGAAGTTCCCCGAAGGCTGAAATGAGACTAAGCCTCATTTACTCTTGCTTTGAGGAAGCAGAGGGAACTGTGGGATCTTCCAGGTACCAGTTCAGGTCATCAGCAAATATTTGTAGAACATGTACAACGTGTCCAGAACTAGTCATTGTTGTAAACATCCAATAACACTGTGCTGGCAAGTTGCTGACTAATGAAGTTGTCAACATTGCTGCCAACACAGAGTTCAATCTAGTCCTGTGTTGCTTGCCAAGGCAAAGTGTTCCCGATGTACAAGTATCGTGTTGTCTCTAAAACATCACCAGTCTCAAAACCAAGAACAAAATAAGGAAAACCTAGTCTTGGACTTTTGCACACCCCTAACTCAAAGTGTAGCCACGGCCCTGAGCACCCCTGATTGCAAGTGTAGCCAAGGCCTGGCACAAGGAGACAAAATCAAGTTGAGACTGTGATATTTCCTGGGCCTCTCTCTCCCACCCCCATGCCTTTTCCTGTCACAATGACGTTCTGTTGTATTGCATAGATGACAAAACGAAGGCAGGAGACTGAAGGGGCTAACGATGATGGTGATCCTCACGCTCCTGTGTCATCCATAACTAAGGATCTGTCTGCGCTCAGGAACCCTCGTTAGTGGCAGGTAATGCAGCAATAAGACAGAGGAGGCCACGAAGGGCCCTTCCTCTTTAAGCATGCACAGCTGCCTCACCCTGCCCCATGCCGTGCTGTTGACTGGCGGAGGGATAGGTTTATAAGTCATGATACCACCTTCACATGGGCCTATGACACCCACTCTGTGAAGAAGTGAAAGCTACAGGCAAGAACACAGGTGTGTATTCTCTGCAGGGTCCTTGTCAGCTTCGGCTGCCCTGTCCCACCTACACACCTTCCTTTTTGTCAGCGCTCTCCTTTCTCTGTGGAGAGGACCTCCAACCTGGCTCCATCATCTGGTTCTGAGGGAGAGGAGGATGGGAAGGGAAGCTTGCCAGGTAAACCATAGGAATGAATGGAGCTGCTGGCACTTCAGATGCAAATATGACCCTAGAAAACCCAGTCCCCGCCCTCTTTGGTATTTTTGTTGCCCCAGTTAGGCCAGCCCCACTTTCTAGGGCCTTCATACCTCCCAGTACTATGAGCCTCAGCTCCAAAGAGCAAGACTGAACAGCCAGAAAGTGGTCGCCAGGCGTAGAGACCTGCTAGATTCCCAAGCCCATCCTCTGCAGGAGTTAGGGAAAACAAGGGAATGGACTTGGGATTTCCCTTTCTGACTCAGAACGGAAAAGGAAGGCCATTTCTCAGGCTCAGGAGTGACATGGAAATAGCACCCTTCCCGCTCTTTTTCTCTTGGTTGCTTTCAATTTAAGTCAATTAGACAGAAAATAAGATTGCAGAGCCTATAGCTGAACATGCCAGGGGTTCTTGTTTACCTAGTTATGTATTTACTTATTTGCCTTTTTTTATTTCCTTCTCCCCCCCAAGCACCTTGTTCTTGAAACTTGTCTGGTTCAACATTTCACCGGCTTGGTTAAGTCTCTTGTAAGGAAATCATTTATAATAAAGCTGGGATGCTCGGGTTTATCGTTTCTAAGTGTGGGTCAGGGTTTAGTTCGCTGTGTTAAACTCTCCATGCTGCATGTGATTTGTCAAGCTTTGTCAGGAACAAAAAGTTCCGAGATGTGCAAAGCAGGACTGCTTGGTTTCCATGGAGATACTGCTAGTTAGGCTATGGAAATCCTGAAAAGGCCAGAGGATGAGTGACAATACAAGGATTTAGCGGCTGATCTGAAGAGCCAGACTGAATTAATGAGATATTTCACAGAGCGTTATTAGCAAGGCTCACACCGTATGGCTCTCCGGCCCTCCTTTTCTCAGCTGCAATCTTGGAAAACAGAAATGGAAAGATTTAATTGCTGTTTTTTAAACCCTTTAAGATTATTTTAACCTATAACATTTTAAGGTCGTAATAAAGAAAGGGTGTGTGTGTGTGTGTGTGTGTGTGTGTGTGTGTGTGTGTTTTCCATCACTCGGCTACTGTTATTACGATGTTTTTGGTGGCGGCTGCCCTTTATCTGCATGGAGATGGGAAATTCAATAGCACTTATTATATTGAGCAGTTAATTCCCACATACTGTGAACACATTACTGTTCAAAGTAGGTTATCTGGAGTTCCATTTAGAGCCGAGGGAGAGATACCATGTCACTGGCTTTACATCTCCTAGGGCTATATTAATTATTTATTATAGACTGCTGATGTAAACTGTTAGCTCCGGCAGGTCACGATTTGTTCATGTATCTATCTGGCACTCGAGTTTTTGGAGTTTGAATGTGGATTTCTGAAAAGGAGCCATTTGTACAGTTTAATTCCACGTGCTGCTGGTGCATGTAACGGCAAAGGAAAGGAGCTTAGAAAGAACCTTCCCGACCATCATTAGGTGGCAATTTCATCTGAAGTTTGGGAGCCACGCTGCCGTCTCCCCTTTCTTTGCAAGAACTGAGCGCAGACATGATGGGTGTGATTAGCCGGGTTGCCTTGCCTTTTCGTCTCCAACATGTTTCCTGCACCAACTCGGTTAATGCCAGTCTCGGCCACCTCTTGCAGCCAGACCGCCTGGTGCAGGGAAGCAGCAGGCCAGGCGCTGCTCTTTCCTGCTGGTCTGCGGAAGGGCACGTGCCCATATGTTCCTGGGAGATGGAAAACCATCCTGTTGCTGCTGAGTAATCACAACAAAAGCACATGCAGCCGCATTCCCCGGATTCCTGTACAGTAGACTAATCCACTTAATCCCACTGTTAGCTTCCCCAGACGGGAATTTCACAGTCTCTTTTGATTTAGTGGTTTGTAAAATCTCTGATTAAGTGCCTCTGCCCTCCCATTATTGTCTCTCTATTCCCTAAATGGTTTTGTGAGGAAGATACCCGGGAAGTTGAAACAGGGGTCAACATGCCCTCTTTCTTTTCAACCTGGTTTTTCTTTATTATTGCTATTTTTTAATTTTAAGCTTTTTTTTTTTTATTGACTCTACTATCATGTGACGGTATTTTATTTTTTAAATGATCAAATGTGCAATCTATGCAAGGTCTTCCCAGCTAAGCTGATCTCAAATTTAGCTGTCTTGGATTTGTATGTTACCATTTTCAATTGGCACCTAAGAATCCACTACTCGGTGTGTCTTTAGAAGGGCAGTGGTAAGAGCAGGGGTGATGAAGTCAGATAGACTTGGCCTTAAGACCTCGTCCTGTCATTGGCTAGCTGTGTGGTTATGCACAAGTCACTTAACCTCTCTGGTCTTAATTTTCTCAGCCGAAAGTGAAAATTAAATGCCATAGTATATATAAACTACCTACTAGTACGTACCTACACATAGTAAATACTCAACAAATTATGACAACCATAGCTATCATTCGTATGAGTGCACATATTGTGCACAGCAATGATTTGTTTGGGGCATTGTATTAAGCCCTTTGATGTGCTTTTTCTGGTATGTCTATTTAGAGTAAGCTTTTTGAAGTTAAGAGCCTGAGTTTTCTAATTATTTTGTAATTGATAATTGCATTTAGTTTGTTCTATTGTCTGCCTGATTCTCTGCCTCTTAAAAATGCTGATCAAAACATTTGGGGAAATTTAACTTGGACCAAGTAGTATAAATTATAGAAATAATAGATATTTAGTTGAAAAGCTGCTAGTTATATTGAGGTTCCTACTGAAATTTTAAGTTGAATAGGAAAACAGTTGAATTTGTGCCCACCCAAAAGGAGAAATTCAAGATTCAAAACAAACAATCAAAATAACAAAACATGCAAAGAAGAAAAGCCAAAGAAAAGGGGGCTTTGCTGTTGTTGTTTATGTTGTTGCTGTTGTTGTTTTTCTCGTGTAATTATCTTCCAGACCTTCCAGACTAATGAAGGCATTTCTACTGCTTCTGGGAGAAGATTTCCTCCTTTTTCCATATCTTCTCAACGAAGGGAATTGGGAGGTTTTTCCATTGACACTGAGGAGTATGAGCGGTCCTATCATAAGCATAGCTCTGCTCAAACTCACTTCAATTCTACAAATAAAGCTCCAACCTTTCATCAGGGAGTAGGAAGCATAACAGTTATTTAGTCTTTAAAATCAAATTACATGTGGCTCCAGGCTCCCACCCAGAGGGAGGTCCAGGACCATCCAATGCAGGTCTGCTGGGCTCTGGGCTGCATTGCTAAATCACCACTGGACGTTGGCAAGTTGCTGAACCATTCTGTGTTCAGCCTCTTCATTAGTAAAATGAGGGTATTACTGCCTCTCTTGTCTCTAGAAGGTTGTTGTGGAAGATTGAATTAAACCATATGTGTAAGTGCTTAGAACAATGATTGTCTTATATCAAGTGTTCAGAAAGTATCATTCTGATAATAACTTTGATGATGATTATTATGAAATGTGAATGGGGCAGTAGCATGATTCTTAGTCTATAACTATGACCCTCCCTCACCAATTCATTCTTCTGCTCTTTGATGCTCTATCCTGTGCTGGTCTTCTGTCACCAGCTGTACACCTGTGTGTACTCTGTGCATGTTACAGAGTGGTCGCCTAAGCCAAGCTCAGTCCAGGTGGACCCTCATGTGGAACTGTACCTCAACAATACAGTCCCCCCAAATCCACAGGCCATTCCCACCAGAGGATTAGCTGCCTCCCTGTAGCAGAATGGGGACTAAGTTTTTTCTACCCACTCAACAGCCCAGTTTCAGGTCTCTCTCTCTCTCTCTCTCTCTCTCTCTCTCTCTCTCTCTCTCTCTCTGCCAATGGCTTCTTGGGCAACCCAGTTCTATAGTTTGAGGGCCATAGTCTTTAAGCAAAAGTCTGTTACTTCTCCCCTGGAGCAAAAGATGTTCCACCTGCAGATATGGCTAAAGAGTTTGACATGACCCAACCATTTATTACATGTTCATCTGCATGTAAAATGATGCTATTTTGAGACAGTGGCTGAGAGCTTGAAACCCTAACTCTGTTTACGACTCTCGACTCTGTTAAAACTACCTTGCTCCAACTACCCTGCAGCTGCACACTAGGCAAATTTTTGGATTAATTTTGGTCCCAGGCATTCTTTAGTTTAGCTTCAGCAGCTTGAGGCTGTCAAGCAACACATAAAATATAGCACAAAAACCAGCTTAAAACTGTCACTTCTCTCTTGTACACCCAGCAGTGGGAAAGAGCTACCATTCTTAACACAGATCATCTCGGTATAGGGGAAAAGGAAATCACCAGTAGTATTTCTGACTTTCATGGGACCCTATTCCAACTTACAATAATAAAAACCAATTTTTGTTGTGTTCACCTGTGCTCCAGGTATTGTTCTAAGTACTTGAAATGTATTAACTTTTTTGATAACATAATAATTGTATGAGGTAGTGTTATGGGTTGAATGTTTGTGTGTCCCTAATTCCTGTGTTCAAACCCTACACCACAGTGTGATGGGATTAGGAGGTGGGCCTTTGGGAGGTGGTTAGGTCATGAGGCAGAGCCCTCTTGGTAAGATTAGTGCCCTTGCCTAAGAGACCCAGAGATCCTGTTTCCTTTCTCTCTGCTCTCAGCCAGGAGAGGACACAGCAAGAAGGCATCTCCAACCCAGGCAGAGTCTCTCACAAGAACCCAACCCTGCGGGCACTCTGATCTCACACTTCCAGCCTCCAGAACTGTGAGAAATAAATGTCTATTGTTTAAACCACCCACTCTATTGTATTTTCTTATAGCAGCCCCAACAGGCAGAAAATGTTATCTGCCCCACGCTACTGATGAGAAAACAGGCAGAGAACAGTTGAGTTTTCTGACAAAAATCACACAAACAGGGATGCCAGCAAGTAGGGCTCTTTCCAGAGCCCTGCCTTTACACACAAACATTAGACAAGACACAAACAACAAATGTCATGTCACACACAGTCTTGGCATCTTCAGTTTTGGAAGGTCTAGAAGGGCACCTGCAGTGTGGAGATTTCTCTGCAGCACCGGCTCTGTGTGAGAGATTGGCTGTGCAACAGAAGGAAGCCCCGTGATTCAGTCCTCAGGTCTGGGACAGTGAGGGACAGGGAGGGCAGGGCGGTCCCTTTTTTATCTCTTGGGGATAGTGGCTGGTTAGCAGAGTTGTAGATTTTGTTTGTTTGTGGAAAAAAATTAAAAACATCACAGAGAAGTGTAAACATAGGTCAGTTAAGGTTGGAGCAACAATGACAAACTTGTTAAAAAAAGGAACCTCAATTCTCTCATTGCCCAGTGCTTCACCCAGCTCCCACCTCGTGCCTTGCATCAGAAGGGCCATTTACTGAACTCTCAGCGGTAAACTTAATAAAGATTGATATCAGCTACAAATTCTGTCAACTTCCATGCTGCAAAACTTAGTCACTGTGCAAAATGGACCAAGGAAAATAAATAAGCCGAGGAATGACGGAGTGTGTAAATATTGATGTGGACGCTGGGCGCAGGGAAGTTTGATGAAGCAGAAGAGACTTAGTGACTGCAAGTTCCTGTGCCCAGACTGAGTGCGGAGAGGTCTCGTCACATCCACTTAGTTCTCCAGCAGTATTTCCAGGGTGGGAGTGCGTGCTGGGCTAAGCCGTAAGTTCTCAGATTCCAAAATATCTCTCTAGAAAAAAACATGTTTTAATTGGATAAAAATTACTATTACAAAAATAGTACTGTACACAGAAAAATTTAAATATATACTGGAATAATTAGAATAATAAGAGATACAACTCCATCACCCAAAATACTAGCTCTGAGCATTTTCCAGAATTTTTCTCCATGCTTAGGTATACATTCCTAATTTCTAAGAGGCAAGTTTTTCAAAGTTTGGTATTCCTGAAAATAAGTAGAATATATGAGTACATGTACTGAGGCAGCATTCCCTTTTGTCCAAAAAGGCTATTATTAAGTTAACTAGAAGCCTGGTGCATGAAAATTCATGCACTGGAGTGGGGCTCCCTCAGCCCGGCCTGCCCCCTTTCACAGTCTGGGAGCCCTCAGGGGTGGGAGGTGACCCAGCCATCAGGGGAAGGCAACGCCCCCATCACACCTCTGCTGCTGCCACTGCTGGAAGTGCAAGCCTTGGCCAGTCCTGGTTACCTGAGCCTTGGCTGGCCCTGGGCGGCTGAGCAGCCACCATCTGAGGCTTGCCTGCACCTCAGGCTGGCCCTGGGCAGCTGGGGGGCTGAGGGGACTGGGCGCCACCATCTTGTGGCTGTGGGCACCACCATCTTGTGGCTGTGGGTGCCACCATCTTTAAGGGCATGGCAGCAATTAGCATATTCCCTCCTTATTGGCTGTGAGCACCACCATCTTTGAGGGCAGGGCAGTCAATTAGCATATTCCCTCCTTATTGTCTTTGGGAGCTGCCATCTTTGCGACGGCATGAGGGTCAATTAGCATATTCCCTCTTTATTAGATAGGATGTTGTTTCCTACAAATGATGGCATCTTAAAACCAAAGAAATATGTGGGTCATATATTTGTAGAAAATATATTGTACATACTAATTTTTTCTTTTTTCTTTTTCATTGTGGTAAAGTGTAGTACATAACAAACATAAAACTGATCGTTTTAATCATTTTAAGTGTATAACTCAATGGAATTAAGAACATTCACAATGCTGTGTAATTATCACCAATGTCTATTTTCTGAACTTTTCACCATCACAAACAGAAACTCTATATGCGTTAAATAATAACTGCCTCTTCTCCCTCCTCCTAGGCCCTGATAACCTCTATGCTGCTTTCTCTCTCAATGAATTTGCCTATTCTGGGTACCTCATATAAGTGGAATAACACAATGTTTGCCTTTTATGTGTCTGGCTTATTTTACTTAGCATAATGTTTTCAAATTTCATCCATGGTGTAACATGTGTTACAAATTCATTCCTTTTTACAGTTGAATAATATACCACATTTTGTTTATCTGTTGTGGGCACTTGGGTTAATTCCACTTTTTGACAATTGTGAATAATGCTGCTATGAACATTGATGTACAGTATCTGTTTGAATTCCTGTTTTCAAGTCTTTTAGGTATATACCTAGGAGTGGAATTGCTGGATCACATGATAATTTGTTTAACTTTTTGAGGAGCTACCAAACTATTTTCCATAGTGGCCGTACCATTGCGCATTTCCAGTGATTCATAAGGGTTCGGATTTTCCCACATCCTCACCAATACTTGTTATTTTCTGTTTTGTTTTTAACAACCGTTATCCTAATGGGTACGAAGTAGCTATACACACTATTTTGAAATTTGCTTTTTCCTGTTAGTGGTATATCCTGAACATCTTTTCATGTCAGTTAATATTCTTCTATAATCCATTTCAATTGTCATTTTAATGGGTGCATTCGGTTGTATGCATGCACATACATACTTTTTAAAAACAATTATCTATTGTCGAATTTTTGACTTTTTCATATTATTAATTGAGACAAATGTGAATACTTTATGGCTATTTTTATACTCATTCTTAGTTATTTTATTGGTATAAATTTCTCGATATGTTATTGTTGAATCAAAGATGTAAATGTGTAAGGATTTTAATGCATAATTCTAAATTGCCTCCACTTAATTTTAAAAGGAAAAATCAACAGCGCTTCAGTGAAGAACCACTCATACCACCACCACTGACCCTGCAGATTTAACTGGAAAATATCCACACTTATGAGGAATAGAGAATGTGATATGAGAATGTGGTGGGTAAAACAGAAAATGTAGTCAATCAGCTCTTTTGCGAGGTGGCTTGACAATTCTGGAAAGATGAATTTCTTTATAATATTCATCTGGGGTCTGGGATAAACTTTTTCCAAAGAAATGTGATTACTTTCTTTATAACCCCATTTTCAGATTTCTCCTCTGCCATTTTTGCCTGGGATATAGTAGGAGAATGAAAAAAACAAATCGAGTAAAAGTAGACACTCCACAGAGAGTTTCTCTAGCAGTAACTTAAACTTGAAATTCTAGATAATCTGTGCAAAATTTCTGTAGAAAATAAACAAAAACTTTTTGATAGGTATGTATAACTGGTATATACAATGCACCAAACCTATACTGTACTAATTCTCTGGGGAATTTTCTTACCTCTGAAAATTGTATGATTTTACCGAAAGCATCACATTTCATCCCTCATTGCTCATTAGGGTAGATGCTGCAACACTGATCAGAGGACAGGTACGAGAGACATCATCCTAATATTAGAATTACCTGCTCTAGCTAATTCACCTGTCTTAGTCCATTTGGACTGCTGTGGCAGAATACCATAGACTTCCCATAGCTCTGGAGGCTGGGGAGTTCAAGGTTAAGGCTCTGGCAGGCTTGGTTTCTGTTTAGAGCCTACTTGCTGCTTCAAAGATGTCTGTTTTTTCACTATAACTTCAGAAGGGACAAGGGAGATCTCTGGGTATCTTTTATAAAAACACTTATCTCGTCCATGAGGGCTCTGCCCTCCTGATCTAATCACCTCCCAAAGGCCTCACCTCCTAATGTCATCGAACTGGGAATTAGGTTTCAACATGTGAATTTGGGAGAATACAAGCATTCATCCTGTAGCATCATCATATTAAAAACATTGTGGTCCTGCCCAGCCAGTGTGGTTCAATGGTTGAGCGTCGACAAGAACCAGGATGTCACGGTTCGATTCCCAGTCAGGACACATGCCCAGGTTGCGGGCTGGATCCCCAGTTGTGGTTGTGCAGGAGGCATTTGATCAATGATTCTTATCATTGATGTTTCTATCTCTCTCTCCCTCTCCCTTCTTCTCTCTGAAATCAATAAAAACATATTTAAAAACAACAACAACAATGAAAAAAAAGGTTGTAGTCCTAAAAGCGGTGGATCTGAGACTTTTCAGTGTGCATCAGAATCACTGAGGGCTGTTGACACAGATCACTGGGCCCTCCCCTGAGAGTGTCTGATTCATTGGTTCTCTGTGGGGCCTGCATATATGCATTCCCAAGGTGCTGCTGCGTAAGGACCACACTGTGAGAACCACCACCTTAGGTGATGTTGCCTCTCACTCACCTCCCTTAGAGCAGCTTTGATGATCATTAGATGAATGTTTAAGAGCAAGGAAGCTGAACAATAAACAAAACAACTATGTAGATTGTGATAATTATGGCATAGAACTACAACTATGTTTATTCATAGGACATTCCCCCCCACGCCAAGAGAATTATTGGAGTTCTCATACTTAGAATTGGCATAAACAGACAACAAACTTTGCTGCACAGAAATTATAGGTGTCAATCTGGATCACGTAGTAATGCTGATAACTAAATTGTTCATTGTGCTTCCTTCAGTGGCTCTTCTAATATTTTCATCGTGTGCATAAATGATGCTGATGGATGGCTTAAAATCTTTTCAAAGTTGTATATTGTGTGTCCCCAAATGAAATATGTAGTCCTTGCAGCAAGTATCCTATTTTCTATAACTCCAGAGCACCTGGCATCTGGTCAGTGTTCAGTATATGTTGTTGATCAATTCCAGATAAGGGAGTCAATCTCTAAGGTGCATTAGAGCCATCAGGATATGAGGCAAGGAAATTTTATGAAGGATGGGAGGTGCATGGACTGTCACTTGCCCTTGTGTGACTCTGGACTTGGCCATGTGACTTGTTTTGGCTAATAGAACAGCAGAGATGTGATGGAACTGAGGCTAGATAAGCACTTGCACATTGGGGCTTGTCCTCTTGAAATTCTTCTTCTTAGAATCCATCTGCCATGCTCTAAAGAAGCTTGGGCCAAATCACTGATTGATGAGCAACGCCATGGAGAAGGACCTCAGAGGATGAGGCCACCCAGGATGTTCCAGCCCCACCTCTCAGGTGTTGCACTTGGTGCTGAAAAACCACCTACTGAACCTTGACAACTACAGACTCACAAGAAACTAAGAAACTAATGCGGGGGTTGTAGGGGGGCGCGGGGAGGTTGTTACAAAGTAACGGGTAACCACAACAGGAGGAATGCAAGAGCAGTATATTTTAAAATAGAAAAAGGAATTAAATTATCACAAGCGAGGAGATTTCCCTCAGGTCATTTCTGATACTTGTACAATGTTGTCCTTTGTTGAAATCTTGGGGGAAGAAAACTAGATGTCATGAAAATTTCATTCACTTATTTGTTCACTCAACAGTCTCCTGTTGACCTTCTATTACATGCCAGGCTCCATGTGAATGGAGGAGAGGGGGGTGGGGAGGAAGAGACAAGGAAGCCAGTTATCAGGTGCAGTGTGGTAAGTGCTGTGAAGGACCATACACAGCCATGGGGGAGGATGGGGAGGAAGGGCAGAGCGGAGGCAACTTCTCAAGACAGGCAATCCCAGAGGGAAAGATCTCGTTGGCTAAGGACTTCTATGAAGCCCTGACTTGGGGTGATTTAATTCCAGGTGTCTTTATGGAAACTCAGTATAAAAAATAAAAACAAAAATACCTGGAGAGGCAAACAAGGAGGAGAGACAAGATTCTGTTATTTATATAAAGATTTCAAAAACAGCTCTTCACAAGATATGAGCAATCCTTCCTGGCTTCCTTAAAACACATCCTGGACGTGTGGCCAAGAAACTGTTTCCTTCAGTCCCTCAGTGAGAGAACGAACGCCTCATGTGCCCATGCAATGGCCCCTCCCTCACCCTCCCCAGCGCAGAAAGCCAGAGCTCAGATTCACACACCCTCGTCCCTGCCCCCGACACTAACAACCTGGGGATTACCAGCTGGAAAGCCGGGCACCTGTGTGAGCCGCCACGAGAGAAACTGTCCCAGAAGAGAGGAGCTAACTAGGAGAAGACATGTGACTCTGAGTGCCATGTCCTAATTCGCAGGGAGGGCGATTCTGGCATTGAGCCAGGAAACAGAGCCGGCATGAAAGGAAGAACTCACTTGGAGCTGCTGAAGTGGGTGTTTTCCAGCTTATTTAAACACAGAGATATGGAATTCAAGCAGGGAGGAGAAATCTGAGGACCAGATGGAGCTGCCGGGTGTCAGCGATGGAGTCAACAATGCCCGGCTGGGCACGAAAGGAGGCATGCAGGGAAGCCATAGAAAGAACAGTGCTGGGATTGGGTGGGTTCACCTTATACTCAGTATTTTATTTCCATTCCAATCTTTCCAAGACAGAGGTTGAGGTTATTGGCTTAGCCCCACATTAAAGAACAATCACAATCCAGCCCTTCATGGGCCTTCGGGGGTACTAGGGAAGCAAGTCAAACACACAGCTAACAGGCAATAGAAGGACCTTCACTGACGAGAACTTATTGAGTGCCTATTATGAGGCAGACACTGTGCTGGATTTTAGGGACACATTGAGGAGGGTCACCGACAGATTTCCTGCTCTTAGGGAACATCCATTCTAATTGCCATGGAACATGTGGAAGGTACGGCGGTGCGCAGAGCACAGGGAGGTCAGAGGTGAGCGGTGGTGTAGTGAGAAGCTACAGAAACTGTCTTGGAGCGTCTCTCGGCAGCTCACCTGCTCTGTGACCTTGGACAAACCCCTAAAACTCTCCTTTTCCATCTGCAAATCAGTAATAACAATACAGACCCTGAGGGATCCTATTGAGGAGTCAGTGAGGCAATGTCAAGTAGTAACAGTTTGCTGGAGCGGGAGACAGGCTCCATGCTGTAGACCAAATGGGGATAGAAACCCTATGTGTGGTGGCTCTCAGGGGTTGCCCATGGATAAAAATGTGGGAATTAGAAGAAGAAAAAAAAAACAGTCAGGAAACTTAGAGGAAAGAGAGAGAACAAGTATGCTGTTCACTTCCAGCATAATTCTGTAGTCTGGAATTCATTGCTTCTCCCTCAGCGTGATTTTGTGATTCATGTTTCTCTGGACATGATGTAAGGTGCTCTGTGATGTTTATTGCACTGCATTTCAGGGATGGTGTACTGAGCCATGTTCAATGTCAGAAATCTTGGAAAATAGTCCTTGGTTTAATTTTAACTCTTTATATAAACAGTGTGCTAATTTGAAGACGGCTCAGGCATCTCAGCCCCTACATTTCCTCCTTCCCTTCACCCTCGTCTTCTGTCTGTAGTCCAACTGTCTCGCCTTTTATCTCACATATGGACTTTGCAAATAAGCGTGGGGTGATCTGTGTGCTCAGCTAACTTGAGAAGAGAAAAAGTATGTCAGCAAAGCAATCCAGCCAAGTCATGAACCTCTGCAGGAGGGAGCCACCTCCTCCTTCCTCATTGTGAAATGTTATCACAGCAGGGGGATGGAGGGCCAGGCAGGGACTCGCTCAACACAATGCAAACAACAGGCTGTCCAAAGGAGAGCCCCCCTTCTGTCCCTCCCAGCTCCAGCTCCAGCTGTATTTTTTTTCTCTTAAACAGTAAGTCAAGTTCTCTCTTTATTCTTTGTGTAAATTCAGTGAACTAGGAATGCTGCTTGTGGCTGAAGACTACCCTCTGGTTGTAATGGCTTTTCCCTCCTTAATTCCACACACCATCAAGGAGGTCGAGCCTCATTTAAATTTACAGGTGTGCCCCACGTTGGACCACAGAGGAATAGAAACCACCCTCTCAATGCTCAGGCACAAACAAAGGATCTAAACTTCCTACTGAGAGCCCACTCATGAGAGATGAATTTCAGTTACTTAACCCATTGTTTGGGTAGGAGTATGTCAAGGGGGAAGGGAGAGGAAGGGTCATGTGTGGGTGTGGTGGGATGAAGGGATGGGCAAGAAGCAGGGGTTAAAGTGTCCTGCCAGGTTTTGAGAAGCAGTAACCTAGGTCAGGGTTCAGCAAACTTTTTCTGTAAAGGGCCAGATAGTAAATAATTTGTTCTCTTTGTGAGCCAGTCGGTCTCTGTCGCAACTACTCAACTCTGCCCTTGTAGGACAAAATCGGCCACAGACAATTGGTAAACAAATGGGTGTGTCTGTGTTCCAATAAAAGATGGTTTACAACAGGCAGCCAGCGGATTTGGTCTGTGGGCTGCAGTCTTCTGAGCTCAGACCTAGAAGAATGCCCCTTCCCTTTGGCCCTTTCCATGGTTCTATTTAGCTGGCCATATCAGGCAGAGGAGACCAGGTTGCCTCCCTGCTCCCCAAACCTTTCTGTGACTCTGCTTTCTCCACCCTGCTCCTTCAGCACAAACCCCAGGGCTGGAACTGGCCATTTACCTTCACAGGGCCACAGGGTGGCCTCCTAAATGAAAGCCAGCAGGGTGCTGACTCCAGGGGTCATGATTTTGTTGATAAATTTCCCACCACTTGCAGGAACCAGACAGGTAGATATTATAGGTGCTGAAACTCACCCCACCCCTTGTCAATTCAGAAGAGGTGTAAGGATATTCCTTAAACAATTAGAATCATAGAATTCTCTTATTTTCCACCTCTTTTTCTCTTTCCAGTTCTTTTATAATCTCAGTGTTGATACTGACGTTACCCTATCTATTAGCTTTTCTTTTATATTTTCTATCACTTTACACATTTCTCTTCAGCCTAATATTCCAACCCATGGTTCCTTCTTTAGCTGCCTCCATTCCACCACTTTCTCCTTCCACTGTGATCTTTAATCCAACATGAGAATAGGAATAGTGGTCAGGGCTCGACTCAGAAATAGACTGTTCGTCTTCAAATTCTACCTCTGTCTGTAATTACAGGCGTTACTTAACCTCTCTTTGTCCCAATAACCTCATAGTACCTATCTGCCCAGCCGGTGTTGCTCAGTGATTGAACATGAACCTAGGAACCAGAAGGTCACTGTTGGATTCCAGGTCAAGGCACATGCCCAGGTTTCAGGCTCCATCCTCAGTAGGGGGTGTGCAAGAGGCAGCTGATCGATGATTCTCTCTCATCATTGATGTATCTCTCTCTCTTCCTCTCCCTTCCTCTCTGAAATCAATAAAAATTTGAACAATTAAAAAAGAATAGCACCTATCTCATGTTGTTGTGAGAAATAAATGAGTAATGTGTGTGGAGCTCTTAGGACAGTGGTATATCTGAACCCATGTTATTTTCATACCTAGTGCTTCAACTTTTCTTATCTTTCTTCACACTGTTTTATATTGATACTGCCTTCCTGTATTTCACCACTTACATTTATCATGATCAGTTTGAATCCCAGCCCTTCTAATACTTCTGCAACAGAGAGTATTTATTGTCTTTACAGTCTTTTTCGGCAGTAGGACTCCTCCGAGGTCTAGCTGTGCTGGGGCGAGCTCACAGACCCCTGGGAATAGCAGCTGCAGTTCTCCAATGCTGTGTGAGGTCAAGAAGGCATCACATAATCCATGGGGAGCCCCCAATCACCCCAGGACCACTGTCTGTCATTCCACAAGAACCTCTCTGCTTAGCTTTGACTTTGACCACTTAGAGTGAATCTGCACCAGGCAACAGTCTTCAGACGGGGGAACCCTGAGGGGCTCGGGATAGGGGAGTGAGAACCTGGGGGTGGCTGCTCAGACATCATTACTCCCCCTTCCATTGGGGTTTCTTCTGCTAGCACTGAGTCAATGCGGCCAATCTGTAATGTAAGGGCAGTCAGTCTACTAGAGGTGGGGGTGGGGTGGGGTGGGGTGGAGTGGAGCAGAATTCCAAAGCTTTCTTTCAACCTCTTTCCCCACTGCCACTTCTGGTCAGTCTCCCCAGCACCCAGACTTCAGTCCCCTGCCTCCCACATGCACAGCAAATGAAGATGAGCTTCGTCACCCAGTGACTACTTAAGGTTTTGTGTGGTTATTACTGTTCTCAGTTCCCAGAATCCATCTTGCCCTTCGTGTCTGTGGTTTCTTGAGGATTGATTTTGGTGGTGGGAGCTTTCACTATCTTAGGAAGAATCAGAAAGTAGAATCATCGAGTCCAAGGAAACTGAGATGCTGCCCGGCTCTCTGTCTTAGGTATGAATCTCCCATGATTGGTCAAATAAGATGCCTCTGGGGCTCTTCCACAGCTCACAACAGGAACGTGGACCTGTTCATTTTTTAAAACCATTTACTTATAAAGAACACTATACATAACAGGTTATTTTTCACAAACAGAACACACCCAAATAACATGCACCCAAATTTAGAAACTTGACAAGTAGACTTGCTAACTTTAATTCACTAATTGTTAGATGAGTCTTCCTTATTTTAGCCAAAAGCTCCCTTCCTCTGATTTCCACCAACTGTTTGAGCACTATAGAGTTTCACAAAATAAATGCAATATTTTCTTACGTTTAAGCATTTGAAGTTAAATATCTGACTCCCCGTAAGTTTTTCCTTTCAGTTATGTAATCTTACTTCTTTCGATCAATTTTGCTATGACAAGATGTAGTAAGGAAATGTACAGGGCAGAAGACTCATTTAGGCAAAGAGATGTTTGGAGAACAGATGTTTGGGGACAGGAAGTGACTCTCTGGTCTAGTTGGGAGCCATATAAGGAGAAAAACAGAAACAGGCTGGTGTCTGCCAGCAAAAGGAATCAAGTGACTCTCAGTGGGGGTTTGGTGGCCCTGGGCCTCCCAGGTGGAGACATGAGGTGGAGAGAAAGCAAGGGATCAGCTGCTGTCCAGGCAGATGTCTTCCTGGAGGCCTGATGCGAGGCAGTAGAAGCCCAAGAACCTAGGCAGGCGTAATCAGAACCGACAGTGGGGAGATGACCACTCAAGTGAGGTGGAGATGGGCGCGTGACTCGGCAGCCACTCAGCCACTTTTCTGGGGGCTAAAAAGAGAAGCAAGTGGCTGCAGTTCTCACTGGACAGCCCAGGAGATGGGACAAAGCATTCAGTTTTGGGGGTGACACGGATTTAAGTGTATAGAATGGGGTACCCATGGAATTAATTCCTCGGGTATAAATACAGCCTAAATGCTTGTGTGGACAATATGCAGTCTGCTTTTGGGCCTTTTGCCAATACCTGGGGCCCTGCAGTAGGGCCCTGGAGCCAGAGAAGGGACTGGCCACGTGGGTCTGCAAAGGGAAAGTACTCAGCCAGGACCTGTCTTAGCCTCTCTATGCCCGGGCTTGCAAAGGAGAGCATGAAGTTACCTGCTCCACGAGAGCCTGGGGAAAACCAGGGCCATCTTCTTGTTCTTCTCCCCTTCCTCCTTCTTTTCAAAGCACTGGGTCAATTTAATACAAGGTATAAAAAACAGGGGAAAAGAGTTCTTAAATTGTGTGTTCCCAGTTACCCATTTTATTTATGTAGATGTTTGGTATGTTCCTTTTTATACTGTTTCTCCTTCAGTTTAATTGTTGCTCTTCCTATATGCAGGGGATGACTGAAAATGATCGTGGTGGGATTAGTCTCTCCCACATACATAAACTACCCTGCGTTTGCTAGTAGGATATGTGTTTAAGATCCTCTTATGTATATACTTCTGGCCTTTGGTCTCCTGAATTGTAGCCACTCTTGCTCAGGAGGACCTATCCATTTCTCTTTGCCACGTGCTTAACTTGCTGCTCACGGATGTTTCCCCTAGCATTCCGCAGCCAGACCACACAGTTTAAGTGTCACGGTCATTGGCTATGGAGTATCCAAAAGACTGCTAGAAAAAATAATTGCTGGCTAAACAAAGCTAGGGTTTTTTTGTTTGTTTGTTTTGTTTTTGTTTGTTTGTTTTTACATATTGCAATAAGGGGAATATCACTTTGATAGAATTTAGAAACATCTCAGAAGGGAGAGGTCAGGTGTGGATTATTCAGGGTTCAGAGCCTGTGCTGGGAGATTTTAAAGTGGGTCTTGCAAGGCAGAGAACTGATTGGGATTGGACAGAATGTATGACACAATGGCTGTGGATTGGTAGCACGCAGGAGGTGAGAATCTAAAAGTGAGCTAAGATGAGTGACCTGTTAGTCTTCCTAAGGTAGCTATTTTAGTAGTTCCACAGTCTAATTTTTCAGGAGCAAGTATTTGTTAGAACAAGTAGCTAAGTTATTTTTGCCTGAACCCAGCATTGTTCAACTCAAAACCAGGAAACTATACTTTATCCCAGAATTGTTTAGCACAGGAACAGGAAAATATGTTAGTTTCAGTGCTTATGGGTTTGCAAAATTTGCTTATAATATAATGTATACATGCAGAAAAAACGCGGTTTTAATATTTTGCTCACAACTGGTCTGCTCTTCTGGGTGTGCTGGTTAGTGGGAAAATAAAATCAGTGATGCAGTCATTTAAACAGCCCTTTAGCTAATACTCAGCCTCTCTAAGTAAAAATGCCCAATCTCTTTAATTGTCACACTTCCACTCTTCTCTCCAACTCTGCTTCAAGATTGTGTCTGGGTGTATGAGGAAGCGATGTGACTTGGGTATTGTCTTAGACAGCTAAGGCTGGTTCCTGCGGCCTCCAGAACAATGACCCTTGGCCACCTGCTTGCTCCCTGCCCTGCTGGACTTACAGCTAAGGTTGATGGGCCAGGATAGCACTTGTTCTGATCCTCTCACTTGGTTCAGGCCTGGGGGCTCTCTCTGGGTGAATTAGTCTCCTCTCAGCGTTGGCCATTCCTAACACTTATAACGCTTATTCTTCATTGTTTCCCAGGAATGATGGCCTATACCCTTCGTCTTAGTCTGTTGGGTCTACTGTAAAATACCACAGACTGGGTGGCTTGTACACAGAAGTTTATTTATGACAGCTCTAGAGGTTGAAAGTCCAAGGTCAGGGTGCCAGCATAGTTGCATTCTGATGAAAGCTCTCTCCTGGGTTGCGGACTGCCGACTTCTCGCTGTGTCCTCACGTGGTGGAAAGGGCAAGGGATCTCTGTGGGGTCTTTTTTATAAGACCAATCACATTTATGAGGGATCCACCTCATGACCTAAGCACCTCTCAAAAGCCCCACCTGCTAATACCATTGCATTGCCCATTAGGATTTAAACATATGCATTTTAGGGGGAGGTCACACACATTCAGTCCAAGGCACCCTGACATAGGGCCCCAGATGAGACCAACTGCTCCATTTTAAGCATCTCTACCTTAGAAATAAAAGCCCAACCAAATGAGTAAAGCAAAGCCTATTTATTCTGAGCTTGTTGTAGCAAGGGAGCCAGCCACTATCACTTGCATTTTATTTATTTATTTTTTTTAAATATATTTTATTGATTTTTTTACAGAAAGGAAGGGAGAGGGACAGAGAGCTAGAAACATCGATGAGAGAGAAACATTGATCAGTTGCCTCCTGCACACCCCTTGCTGGGGATGTGCCCGCAACCAATGTACATGCCCTTGACCGGGATCGAACCTGGGACCTTTCAGTCTGCAGACCGACGCTCTATCCACTGAGCCAAACCGGTTTCGGCTATCACTTGCATTTTAGCAGAGACTCAAAGACAGGCAGGGGAGTGGGGCAAAGGGGAAGGCTTCAGGGGTGTCCTGATTGGAGGAGGCGGTTGGCATGGAGAAGCTGTAGGCTGGCTAGCTAGAGGTAAGGTTTGCTATGTGACTGGTTAGAGGTGCATACTTAGCTTTCTCTGGTTGGGTCTAAGTTGGAAAACAGAAAGAAAAATTAGAGAAACTGTCAGTAATTAATCAGTTCTTGGCCATTTGGGGCTGATTGTTATAGAAGTTTATTGTTTAGCTTCCTGGATTATTACTAGAGATAGCAATCTAGCTTCCTACAAGACTGACTCATAGCAGGCTGACTTTCTAGACTGATTATTATGGATAAGGGGTTGGTTTTCTGGGCAGACTGCTGCAGATGGTCAGTCAGAGTTCTATTTTTAAATATACTCTGTCCATTGTCTAATTGTGTATTCTATCTCTCACTAGGGGCTGACATAATCTCCCAAAAGTGCACACTAGAGCCTATCCTTAGACCCACCCCATCCCCTTAACAAGGAGGGGGGGGGGCTCTTCTATTTCCTCTCAGTGCCCCCTGGCTCTTGACATATGCATCAACTCCTTTTGGATATTCTTAAATCAACTCCTCCCCTCTCCTCTCCTCATTCTTCTTCTCATCATTTCCTGGGACAAGAAGGGCAGGACTTTCCTGCCTTCCCCATAGCATCTCCTCCTTCCATGGAGTAGCAAGCCTCAAGGCTTATGTATGCCTTCAGAGTAATAACTTTTCTACCTGCAGGAATAACTTCTAAGATCCTGGGTGCCTCTGGTCGGTGCTTAATAGGCCAAAGGAGGAAATTACCTCAGATAAAAACTAGTCTTCTTGCAAGACCATTAGCTTGCTTAAAATTTTATGTTGAATATCAAAAGCTGAATGTCAATAGTTTTTTCTCTTTGCATATCATATATGACACAGACTTCTGAGCAGATGACCCTGAGACCAATTAAGAGGAAGGACCTATACTTGCAAACTGAAACAGAAAATTATATTAATATTTGTTCAAAATATGGCTCCAATTCCAGAAGGCATTCTTCATTGTGTTCCTATAGAATTCTTTTGTCCTGCTTGCTTCCACTGATTTTCTTTGGGGAAACAGAGGTTAATAGGGAGAAATGAAGCTATTTCTTGAGCCTGGTTCAGAAATGATCTCTTTCTCTTCATTTTAAGTGCTGAAATATAAAGTCTCTTTTATCTTCTCAGTACAGGGCTCCATCTTCTCAAAAGGGTCTCCACTGGCATTTCTATTTCTTCCCCATTATTTGAGCTCCCCACCTCCACTTGCTTGAATCTTAATGGAAAATAGATCTGTAACCCACCCCTTTTTAAGGATCTTGTTCTTAGGGCTTCCCACTTACCTCCCCTTTACTGCAAACTCCCTTTAAAGTTTGTGTGCACATGTGTGTGTGTAATAATAGGCCCTCCATCCCTTCCTTGTCTTGATCGCTCTTATAGACTGCATGTAAGAATAATTTTATATCAGACTTTGGCTGTTACTTCATTCCCTCTAGTTCTAACCCATTATTTTACATTTTCACAGGCTCATTATGACTCATTGGGCAGCCGAAAAAACATAATGAGTCCAAGATGATTGCACATGGTGGTGCTCCACAAATAGATATTAAACAGCTCATGAAATCTATAAATGTCCTCACTATCCTGGGTGCATTATATAGCTATGAATCAATAATTCAGCCAAGTTCTTTTATCCTCTCTAAAAATTTAGCCTTCTGGACTTTTTTCCTTCTGGAATTGGAAGCTATAAAATATTTGAAAAAGAAAACAGAGAGAGGAGGGAGGGGGAGAGAGAGAGAGGAATACTAAGGGGAAAAAAGTAGAAAGTATTTTAATAGTATAAGATTTTTTTTCACAGCTTTTTGAGAGTTGTCCACATAAATAATAAACAATGGTAGGCACAAGTAGGCACTCAAAAAGTATTTGTTAAATGAGAAAATAAGTTTTATGACTACTTTTTTATTGAATTTACACACATTGGTTTTGATAATAACCTTTATTGAATATTTATTTTGTGCCTATAACCGTGCATGAATTTACTCAGTAATTCTTAAATATGAGGAAGGAAGTGATATTATCCCCATTAGCTGAGTAATAAAAACAGAAGTCACTGAGGGAAGAGCAATATACAAGCCAAATGTTTGATGAAAGCTAATAATCAGAGGGAATTCATTAGTACACTGAAAAGAATGAATGAAGAGTGAATTGAATTTGGATTCCCCTTTAAGATTTCCTGTTGATAAAACTATTTCACCATCTATCAACTTGCCTCACCTCTAAACCTGAGAATCATTCTAGACTCACTACTACCATAAGCAGTTCCCCATTAAATTTCCACTATTCCTCCTGGTTCTCATATGCATCCACTCATACCCCACTACCTCAGACAAATAACAAATTTTCATTTATCCTTGCCTTGATCATTGAATAAACTTGCCAACCAATCTTCCTACTTCAAGCCTGCTTTCTTTCACACTGCTCACCCAGAGTAATCTTCTAAAATACAAACCTGGCCCTAACTGATTTGGCTCAGTGGATAGAGCATCGGCCTACGAACTGAAAGGTCCCAGGTTCGATTCCAGTCAAGGGCATGTACCTTGGTTGTGGGCACATCCCCAGTAGGAGGTGTGCAGGAGGCAGCTTATCGATGTTTCTCTCTCATCGATGTTTCTAACTCTCTATCCCTCTCCTTTCCTCTCAGTAAAAATCAATAAAATATATTTTAAAAACAAAACAAAATAAAATACAAACCCGATCATGTTACTCTTCTGTTTAAATTTTTTTTTCAATATTTCCTATTGTCTTCAGGGTAGAATCCAAACTCACTAACATGTAATACCAAAATTCCAAAGAGGTATAGAAAAGGAGACTATTTGGTGAAACTGTTTGCAAATGGGGGAAATGCAGCCTCTAGTGGAAACCGAAAGTGCACTCCACTGAGACAAAGAAGTCATCTTTTAAATAAAATGTTCCTGCCCAGGAACTCAATTAGATCCATTTTATGTAAATGAGGTATTCAAATTCATACTCTTCTGATTGGTCTGAATTGTGCAGTCTAATTAATTGATTGGTATTAATGCATTCTGATTGGTTGTTATGGAGTAGTTCTGATTGGATGGCACAGGTCTTAGTCCATTGGTCAAAAAAATGAAACCAGGTCTTTCCTCAGATGGAGTAAATGAGCAGGGCATAGTGTGAGAAGCCAAGAGTTCAGTCTGACCTTCTTCCTGGTGTACAGAGTACATGAGCCCCTGTCAGAAATTACTGCTAGACTCTAATCATTCATAAAATATGGGCCCTCAGTTGACTATCTCAGCAGATACACTCCTTCTCAGGTTCACATCAAATGAATCTTTCTTCTTAGGGTCCACAAACACAATATACAGAATCCTTCATGATCTTGTCCTTTCCTTTCGCCCTCCCCCAGCTTTGTAGTTTACCATCCTCCCTGCACACCAGTTCTTTCCTCCAGTCATCTTGAATATTGCACCTTCCCCAGAAAACCAGCGTGTCTCTGAACATCCATATATTATTCTCTTAAATTATCTCTCCCTTCTCATCATTTCTTTAGCAGGCTGGTTGCAAGACATCTTTCAAGACTTAGCTTTGTTTTTCTCTGAGACATTTTTTTGTTGTTGTTCATCTGTCTTGCCCTTTCCCTCTCTTCATCTCACTATTGCCCTGACTACCTCTAATGTACACATATCTCAAAAGTGGGTTTTATGCATGCATTAGCCAGGGTCCCAACAGGAAACAGATGGCACACTCTGATCAGTCTAAATTTGAAGAGGACTTATTTATAAGGGACTACTTAGGAAATTGTGGGTGGGTATAAGTGGAACCACAGGAGTTGATGTAGAAACTAGGCCAGTAACAGCCACAAAGCTGCCACCATATCTGGGTCAGAAAGGAGTAGGTGAGGGAGACAGTAGGTCATTCAGGATGAGCGATAACTTTGATTGAGTTATCCTCCCAGTGAGGGTATTTATTTAATACTCTGAGCTCCCATCCTCTCTCCCACTGATCTTCTGAAATGGTCCTTATTGATGGAAGCCAACAAGAAGCTAGAGGGCCCAGGAGCCTTGTTGCCATGGTCCATGTAGACCAGCCTCCTAGGGAAGACCAAAAGATAGTAGGGAGGAGGAAAGACATTTCTTCTACTCTTTTTTATCCCACTCTTCCACCTTTTTTAAAAATTGAATTTATAGGGGTGATAATGGTTAATAACTTATATAGGTTTCAGTATACAATTCTACACTACATCATCTGCATATTGTATCGTGTGTTTACTACCTCAAGTCAAGTCTCCTTCCTTCACCATTTATCCTTCCTTTACCCTCTTCTACCTCCCCACCCCCTTCTCTCTGGCAATCACCATACAAATTCTGTGGCTGGCCCTGAGAATTATACTGACAAAAGACAGATTAAGAGGAGAAAAACAATATGTACACATATAATACCTTAATAAAAAAAAAAGTTGAGAAAAAAAAAAGAGGAGAAAAACATGCACATTCTATTTGATGTTAATATCTTTACATAACACAGGAATGTTCATAAAAAAGAAATGAAGACCCAAAAAAGTGGATAGTTCTGAGAGCTTAAATACTATATTCACAAAGAACAATCAATTGAGGATATATGACAATACAAGGGAAAAAAGGATTTGGGCTGGGGTGGTAAATTATGGGAAAGTGACTAGAAAATATATGGGGGAAACAAGTGGAAGAAAGGGGTTATTTTAGTAGGTTTGCTTGTACAGATGCATCTTGGTGTCATCACATTTGGGGTGATGAAAGTATTCACATCCTTTTGTGTAGGGAAGGCACTTTTCTCATGGGAAATTTGTATCCTACTTTTAAGGTAGAAGATGAAAACAATTGATATGCCAAAGCTTAAGGTAGCTAGCCTGCTTGCTTTGCCAGAAAGCTAGAGCTTCACACACATTCCAGTGGATCAAAGCATTGCCCCACCAGGAATTAACACCTCTCTATTCCCCCTAATACTGGATTGAAGGAGCAGGGAACAGGGGAGGTAAGGACATGAGCAATAGAAGTCAAAATGGCACAAGAGGATGTGCTGGGCCATAGAGGCCAGTCAGTTTAACCTGAGAAAGGGGTTGTTGGCTAGGAAATGGACCCATCAGAAGCCTGGGAAAGCTTGGGAAGCTGATTGATTATTTTGAGAAAGCTATTGGTTTTAACCCCAGGGGAACAAAGAAGTGCTCTCTCCCACCCAATAACACACTCATCTGTTTGTTCCTTCACTCTCTCGCCCAGGAACATGACCACACAGGTCTAGCAGCTACAAGGGCCCTTGGCAGACCTCTAGGGTTCCAAAGGGCTAAGCTTTAATATGAAACAGAAACTCTGGACCCTGGCCTTTGTTTTAGCCTCAATTAAGACAAGTTAGACTTTTCCATGGTGGGACAGAGGAAGATGGGGCATTGGGTACCCAGGAGAACTCCTGTGACTTTGCATCACAAATACATCTTGCCACCCCACAATCTCCTGGAGCATGGGTCCTTGGAATGCTTTCCTTGAGATCCTGAGGAAGACACTGATTTCTACCGACAATAGTATGTTCCAATCCCCTTCAGTGGAGAAAGGTCAGGAGTGGATCAGGAGGGACACAGCATCCCTCTGTGACTGCTTGGAGTTACCAGCTGGGACCCCAGTTCTTTTTGCCAATGCAGAAAAGATTTTAAAATCAACAAAAATAAAAGTAAAGCAAAATGAGGTTTATTGAAGATACATTGCAAACAAGGAGTGGACTAATTGAGAGAGCGACAAAATGGTTGGACTGCTTTAGCTCACTGGGAGGTCAGAAAAAAGGGGTCTTGGAGACAGGTTCAGGGGGTTAGCCTAGGGTGAGCTGCTGCTGCCCATTTCTCCCTGGTTGCAAGTCTCATGAGGTCCCTCAGAAGTTGGGGGATGTGTGCCTGTGAGGGAATGGAAGGGGAAAGGGAGTGGCATGGCGGTGCTCCTTGGAGGTAGAGCATGTGAGAAAGTGCATGGCCTCCAACTCTTGGACTTAAAAGAGGGATTTTCTGGGTGGAGCCTTTCATTTGTATTCAGGGATGATTGACAAAAACTATCTTTCCTCTGGGCATGCCCTTACCCATAATATATACAGAAAAACCCATGGGAGCGGAGTTAAAACTGAAATGCAAATTTTATTATAATTAGTCTAGGACCATAGTAAGGTCACATTGTCATTGAGGTCATGTTGTTTTCCTCTGAGCTTGTGCCAGGAACCAGCTGGCTCCCAACCTGTCTGCTGCGCCACCCATAGAGAGGTGGTCTGAAGGCAGTGTTGGTCCAAACCCTGTTCAGGACCCCAGGGCAGGCCCCAATCCAGCCACTTATTTCTAACCTCCTACCTAATACTTCTTGTGCTTCCCACAGCCTCTCATGCACACATCTGCAATCCCACACCCCCTGCTGAACTCATTGTTTAACTACTTGAATCTAGTGAGTCTGTTGGAAGGGAGTTGGGACTTTCATCTCTTTACCCCAGTGCCTACCACAGTGACTGGCATGTAATACACATTCAATAGCTATTCTCTGAAATGAAGTAACAAAATTTTGAATGTATACAGTGCCAGAATTGTTAGAAACCTTAGAAATAGTTTAGTCCACTCTTCTAATTTCAAAGATGAAAAATAAGATAAAATTAAATTAATTTGGACCAAAAACAAAAATAGAAAAGAGAATGAAAAAAAGAAAAAAGAAAGAAAACTCAGAGGTAAATGGACTTATCCAAGGGTTGCAATTAATAAGTAGTAAATTCAGGACCAAATACTACTTCTCCCAATTCCCAGTCTTCCTCTACTAGTTGATTTTAACTGCAATCTCAGGCTATTTATAGGAAGGAAAAAATCACATGAGTTTTTCATAAAACTAAGATTCTTATGTTTTGGCAACAAGATAGAGACAGTGAGAAGGGTTGGATCTGCCTGCTTTGAGCCCTTTGCCAAAAGCAATCTTGGAGCTCGCTGGATAATCGACACTTTCAAACCTAGCAAGGTGCCAGGAGCTGGAGTTGAGAAATGAAGCAGGGCTCAGGAATAACGCGTTTATACAAACTACCTCTGGGGGTGGGTGGTGAGGGTGGTTTTGCTTTAACATCCTGTTAGCACATTATCTTGAGTTTCCAAAGCCTTTCTTGATTCCAAACCTACAGGTGGTGATGGTGGGTGGGAGGGAGATTGGGTGAGATGTTCCCTAGTTGAGAGGCAGAGCTGTTGGTGCCTCCTCACATGATGATTCAGTGATTGGCTAGTGCTGTTGCTGCTACTGCCGCTGATGTTTCCCTCCTGGGAAAAGCAGCCACTGCTTTGGAAGTGATTGCATGCCAGGAACATAAGATGGGCGCATTTATTATACTGGATTAGAATCATCTGTTTATTTATCTGCCCTCAGAGAACTGTGGGCTTTTACTTTTTATTTTATATTTTATTTTACTTTACTTGTTAATCCTCACCAGAGGATATTTTTCCATTGATTTTTAGAGAGTGGAAGGGAGGGGAGACACACACACACACACACACACACACACACACACACACACACAGAGAGAGAGAGAAAGAGAGAGAGAGAGAGAGAGAGAGAGAGAGAGAGAGAGAGAGAGAAACATTGATGTGAGAGAGACACATTGATTGGTTGCCTCCCACCTGATGGAACCTGCAACCGAGGTACATACCCCCAACCGGAATCAATCCTGGGACCATTCAGTCCACAGGCTGACACTCTATCCACTGAGCCAAACTGGCTAGGGTGAGAAGTGTGTGCTTTTAGAGGGCAGAGATCATGTATTCTGTCTGGGTAACATCAGACCCCAGTCAAGTGTCTGACGCATAGTTGGTGCCCAAAGAAAGAAGAAACTACTGGGTGGGCTTTAGGTCATGAATTTAGTGATGAGGGGCTAGATCCTAAGACCTGGCATTCTTCTAAGTGCTCCAATGCCCCCCCCCCCGCCCCCGCCAGCTCTAACAGAGGTGATTTCTCACTGTCATGTGGCTGTGATGATTCTGGAAGATCATGTGCTTGAAACTCCATGGGACATGAACTGCAAAGGTTGGATATAGCTTAATTTTCCAGGAGCCACCCTGGCCAATGTGGCTTAGTTGGTTGAGCATTTTCCCATGCACCAAAGAGTCACAGGTTCAATTCCTGGTCAGGGCACATGCCTGGTTGTAGGCTCAGTCCCCAGTAGGTGACGTGCAGGAAGCAGCTGATCAATCTCCCCCCCATTCTTTCCTATTGAAAATCAATAAAAAATTTCCCCCAGAAGCGATTGTATGACTTTGGACAAATTAAACCACCTATATGAAACTCAGAGGTAAAATGAGGAGTTTAGAAACTATGACTTATAATGTCCTTTTTTCTCTGAAATTCTCTTAAATTTTCCTGCTGTTAAGCACTTCAGTTTTCTTCTTTGGCAGGTAGAAGCCGGTCTATGAAGCTCCCACTAAAAAGGATGCAGGGTGAACTATGGATTTATGATCATAACCAGTTTTGTGACTGCCAAAAGAAAAGCAGCAATGTTTTTCTTAGTTTCTCAGAGGACATGCAATGTTTGAAAATCATCTTCCTTTTTCCATTTTCAAAAAAGAAAAAAATGGAAGAGCTACCACATCCTATGCATAACTTCTCTATTTATAGACAGAATTTTTAATGCATTTCTTCTTTTCTGGAGGTGTAAGGGAGAATTCCCATAGCTGGAGGAGTGTGGAAGTCAGGGGACTGTGGGAGAATGCAAGTGTGACTGTGGGACTACACTTAATTCATTAAAATGTGTGGTTTATAAAAGCCATTTTGCCAAAAATGAGCTCTGTGGGAAGGAGAAGGCAACAGGGATATGGATGTGTCGGGGGAAAAGGGAGGAGTAAGAAGAGCTCAGAGAGAAGGAAGTCTTATTTGTTGCTAAATGTTGAATCCCACATAAGAATGTGTCATGAGCCAATTTAAGGAAATTAAAATGCAAATTTGGGGAGTGAAAATCTATTAGGCACAGTTACTATGTAGTGGCATTATTATTGTTTCATTTTTTATACTAATTGTGAATATCCTCCAATGACTTAAGAAAGCTTGGGGAAACTTCTTTTGAGTTATCCTCCCTTCTCAGTTTTTATCTTTTCTCAAATGAAATGGCAGTAATAGAATAACATGGTGCTTTATTCCTTTCTGCCAATTCTGTGAATTATTTCAGAAACCAACTGCATTAGTTGGGGTAACTGTAGCTGCGGTAAAAAATAAACCCAAACTCTAGTGACTTACACAACAGAAGTTTATTTCCTCATTCACAGAACAGTCCAATGCAGGTGTTCCTGGTGAGCACACAACTTTCCTTGATGAGATAACTCAAGGGTTGAGGCACCTGACATCTCACAGCTTTACTATCTCATAGGAACAGGATGTCCTTGGCATCTAAATACAGAGAGAGCATGGCTGGCATGGCTCAGTGGTTGAGTTTCAATCTATGAACCAGGAGGTCATGGTTTACTGTATTTTTCCATGTATAAAACTATTTTTTTCTAAAATCGTTAGACTAAAACTTGAGGGGTGTCTCTTTTTTTTATTTTATTTTTTTATTATTATTTTATTTTATTTTATTATTTTAAATTTCTTTATTGATTAAGGTGTCACATATTTGTCCTCATCCCCCCATTCCCATCCCACACCCCTCCCCACAGATGCCCCAACCCCCTGTTGAACTTAACCATTGGATAGGCTCATATGCATGCACACAAGTCCTTTGGTTGATCTCTCCCCCCTCCCCCCAACCTCCCCTATCCGCCCTCTGAGGCCCGCTAGTCCGATCGATGCCTCCTTGTTTCTGGTTCTGTTCTTGTTCATCAGTCTATATTGTTCATCATTTCCCCTAGATGAACGAGATCATGTGTGCCTAGAGATATACTTATAAGAACTGAATGTGAGACGAGCAATAATAGTTATGCTGACAGGCAAATGAATCAGTCTGTAGTGAGTTTCTTTCTGGACGAACAGTTCTTTAGAGACCCAATTTCAATGTCCACCAGTTCCTTATGTGTACATGTCAGCACTGACCCCTCAGCTCTGGATGGTGGACAAATGGTGGTAACGTAGGTCCAACTCCCTCTGGTTTGGTCTCGGCCTGACCCAGGGGCATGGCTTCACCCGGACTCAGGGGCACGTGGCCTCTCCCAGACCCAGGGGTGCGTGGCCTCACCCGGACCCGGGACCCAGCCTCACCCGGATCCAGGGACACATGGCCTCACCTGGACCCAGGGGCGCGGGGCCTCTCACAGACCCAGGGGCGCGTGGCCTCACCCGGACCTAGGTGCGGGAGGCCTCACCCGGATCCGGGGACACATGGCCTCACCTGGACCCAAGGGCACGTGGCCTCTCCCAGACCCAGGGGCGCGTGGCTTCACCCGGACCTAGGTGCGCGAGGCCTCACCCGGATCCAGGGACACATGGCCTCACCCGGACCTAGGTGCGCGAGGCCTCACCCGGATCCAGGGACACATGGCCTCACCCGGACCCAGGGGCGCGTGGCTTCTCCCAGACCCAGGGGCGTGTGGCCTCACCCTGACCCGGGACCCAGCCTCACCCGGATCCAGGGACACATGGCCTCACCTGGACCCGGGGGCGCGTGGCCTCTCCCAGACCCAGGGGCGCATGGCCTCACCCAGACCCGGGACCCAGCCTCACCCGGATCCAGGGACACATGGCCTCACCTGGACCCAGGGGTGCTTGGCCTCTCCCAGACCCAGGGGCACGTGGTGAGGGGTGTCTTATACATGGAAGTCAGCCATGTGGTTGGTAGCTGCCCATACCTTGTCAAACAGGATTCCTCCAATCAGGAGCCTTATTGTTACTGACGTCAGCTGATGCCTTAATTGGAGGTAGAGGTGGAGAGTGCGCAGATGCAACAGGGACCAGAGCGTTCTGAGCCGATAAAGATGTCAAAAAAAAAAAAAGATAAATACTGGTAAGTGATTGTCTTACTCTGTAAAATTCAAACGGAATGTTATCATCTATGCAAAAGAGCATGGAAATATAGCTGCAGAGAGACAATTTGGACCTCCTCCCACTGAGTGTATGATCAGATAGTGGAGAAAACAGGAAGAACATCTCCTTAAAATGCCAAAAAAAGAAGAAGGCCTTAAGAGGAAAACCAGCAAAATGTTTAAAAGATTGATTTCTTAATTTGGGGTTGGAAAAGTGGAGGGCATCTTATACACGGAAAAGTACGGTAATTCCCAATCAGGGCATATGTCCAGGTTGTGGGCTCTTTCTCCAATGTGGGGCGTGCAGGAGGCAACCCATTGATGATTTTCATTGATGTTTCTATCTCCCTCTTCCTCTTCCTTCCTCTCTGAAATCAATAAAAATATTTTTTTATAAAAGAATAGCTCCCCTTTATTAAAAAATAATAACATAAAAGTTTAAAAAATAAACACAGAGAGAGAAAATGAGGGTGAAGAAGCTATAGTTACTTCTCAATTGCCTGGGCTCAGAGTGACAAATACTACTTCTCCACTCTTGAGTTTGGCCACATACACTCGGCTATGCACTTTCACATGAGACCTGCGACCAGGGTGGGGCAGTGGGAGGGGCAACCAGTCCTGGGATAAACCCTTGATTCTGACTTCAGGAATCCACACCACAGCCTCTTTTTCTCTACCTGAATAAAACTTGCTTTGCTCTCACTCAGACTCATTCTTGAGTTCTTTCCTGTACAAGTCAAGATCCTGGAGGGACCCTGGCTCAGAACTGGTCTGGTAACAATGAGACTCCACTGGTGTTCTTTTCATGCTATGATGCAGCCTTAAGAGCACACGGGCATGTGAGCCAATACCAGCAGACATTCAACCCCCATGGAAGAGATACTTAAGTAAATACATTTATACATATACTATGTGTGCTTTTTTCTTTTCTTTTTGGTCATGCTTGCATTTCCCTTTCCCATTTGAATCTTTTTATTTCTTGGAACATGAAATATCAATTTAGGTTCCCACAAATTTTTATTAGGGCATGGTATTTGGTGGGTGAGTAGTCAGTAGTTGGTTCATTTTCTCCCTACAAAACTAGTGCTGACAAAAATTTATAACAGCATAAAAATACCTAGAAATAAACGTATCAAATATATACAAGGTATCAAAGTCAGAAAATGTAAATATTATTGAAAGAAATTTAAAACGACCTAAATAAATATAAAAATGCATGATGATTATGAATGGGAAGACTTATTGTAAATAAGTAAAATCTCTCCAAATTGATTTACAGAGTCAGCCAATTCAAGTCCCAGGAAGCTGTTTTGAGGAAATTGTCAAGTTGACCACAAAATTTACATGAAGATGCCAAGTTTCAGGAAGAAAAATAAAGTGAGAGGATACCATGACTTGCTGGAAAAATGCACCAACTTAAACAGAGTGGCATTGGTCATGGCTAGAAAAATGGACCAAAACAGAAAGAAAAATGACACAAAATAGAAAATCCAGAAACAGATACATGCATGACCATATATTTGATATATGACACTACAGGGCCTGGGGAATAGATAATCTTTTCAATACATGGTACTGGCTTAATTGAATATACATATAGAAAAAACGAATCTTGGTCTGTACCACATACCACACAAAAATGCCAATACCAAATGTGAAAGGCAAAATAATAAAACTTCTAGAACAAGGTTTGGCAAATATTTTATGTGAAGAGCCAGTTAGTAAACATTTTGGGCTTTGCAGGCCATACTGACTGCCATTATAGAGCAAAAACAGTTGTAGAAAATATGTAAATAAGTGAGTGACTTTGTTCCAATAAAACAGGATTGGACCATCGTCTGTAGTTTGTCAACCCTTCTCCTAGAAGGTAACATTAAGAAGATTCTTAAATAAACATAAAAACTACTAATCATGAAGAAAAAGATACATTGTATTCCTCTAAATTTGGGATCTTCGCTTCATAAAAAGTACCACTAAAAGAATGAAGAAACAATCTGCAGAGTGGAAGAAGCTATTTGCAATACATATGACACATATCAGGAATATATAACTACAAATCAATAAGAACAAGACAAATATCAGATGATATAATCAGACACTTCACAAAAGAAGGTAGCCAGATTCACAATAAACATTTTAGAACATATCCAACCTCATTAATCGTCAGGGAAATGAACATCAAAACCGCAATGAGATACTACCATATACCCACCAGAATGATCATAATTTAAAAGACTGACAATACCAAATGTTAGCAAGGATTTTGAGCATTCACACTATGGTGGAAGTGTAAATTGGCACACTCATTTTGGAAAACTCATTGGCAAGTTTCTCTAAGCTGAATGTATGAATTATCTCTGCCTCAGAAATTTCACTCCTTGTCTATTCCTCCCCAGAAATGTGTGCCAAAAACATGTATAAGAATATCATGGCAGAATTATTCATTATAGCCTCAAACTGTAAACAACCTAAATGTCTATTAAATGAACAATAAGATAAATATACTATGGTATATTTAGAGAATGGAATATTATATAGCAATGAAAAGAAATAAACTCCTAATACATACAAATACATGAAAACTTTCAAATATAATGCTAAGTAGAAGTAGCCAAATCAGAAAGAATATATAACATATAATTCTACTTGTATGTGGCCCAAACACAGACAAAATTAACCTATGGTGTTATAAGTCAGGAGACAGAGAGAAGATGATAATTGAAGGGAGAATGCCCACAGGGAATATTGGGGGTACTAGTAATGCTCTATTCTTTGACCTGATTGGTACTTACATGGGCATTTTCACTTTGTGACAGGTCATTGTGCTATACACAGATTTGTGTGCTTTTCTGTATGTATCAAATAATTAAAAGGTTTTAAAATCTATTGGAGGAAAGAAAAGACCAACAACTAACTACTTACTAGTATTTTCCAACTCTGTGTTTCAACTCCAATAGTTGGGTAAGACACAGTAGCTGTACAAATGCTTAAGTGAGATTGAAAAGAAGCTGGACAAAGAAATGTGACTTGGGCCCTGACCGGGTAACTCGATTGGTTGGAGCATCCTCCCAATGCACGAATGTTGTGGATTTGATCCTGGTTAGAGCACATACAGGAATCAACCAATGAATGCATCAATAAGTAGAACAATAAATTTCTCTCTTGGTCTCTCTCCCTCTCTCTCTCTCTCTTTCTTCCTCTCTTTCTCCCTCTCTTTCTCAAATCAATAAATGAAATCTAACTAACTAACTAAATCACTAACTAAATAAATAAATATGACTTGGAAATTCCCACATAGCAAAGACCCAGATGCCTCCAATATATTACACTTTAAAGGTCATCTGGTCTAGTGGCTACCACACCAAAGGAATCGTTTCTGGAAACATCCAGAGGGATTCATCTCAGCACTATCTGGTCAAGAGAACAAGGTCATGAAGTCAGAACTGTCACACAATTCTGTTCTTCTAGCAACTGATCTCCCTCTTTCCTGCTGCTATCCATGGTTAAGTCTTGCAGGAAGTGGTTTTACTCACAGGACAAATGGCTCTCTACACCAGGCAGCTTAGTCTTACTTTCCCTAGAGATGGGATGGACTGATTGAATATATTTAGTGCTCTGTTGTATTTTAATATACAATAGCTGAGAACTCTATTCCTGAGTGAGTCCTGGAACTTTACTCTTTATAAGATAAATAAAGGGAGTTTTTATCTCTCCAAGCATAGGAGAAGAAGAATTATTCCATTTCTTTCATGTGCTTAAAGTCTTAGGAGCTCTAAAACCTAAGTGAGATCTCCTAAATTCACTTCCTGTTAGGTATTCCACATGAGCTAGAACCATATTGGTGTTGATCACGTTTTTGACGGAGGTACAGTTGCTCTTCTGTCAGTGTCCAAGGGAAGCTAACCCCCATGCCTTGTTTTCATAAACTTCACGGCCTCAGAGAATGCCAACAGGATGGCAAGCAGGGGCAGCTTCAAACTTGTCCCTCTAGTGTAGCTTAATAGAAAAACCACAGGCTTTGGAGTCAGACAGATTTAAACTCAAATACAAGGTCCAGAATCACTAGATGCTTGACCATGGACAAATTATTTAATTTCTCAGATTCAGTTTCCTCAGTTATACCAGTAAAATAAACAAAATAGTATTTACTTTACACAGGCCCTGTATATAAAACATAAGACAATCTACATAAAGTTCCAAATATGATGACTGACTCAGAGTAATAACAACTACTACTAATAATAACAATGCTTAAGTAGTATTTACTATGCACCAGGCATTGTTATATGTGCTATATGCATGTTAATTCATTTACTTGTCCAAAAAAAGCCCCTGAGATAGGTCTTGTTAATATTACCAATTTATAAATGGGGAGCCAGAGCACAGAAAGGTTAGCTAACTTGCCCAAGGTCAGACAGCTTGAACATGGCAGAATGGGGACGCTGACCCAGACAGTCTGGCCAGTGAGACCATGTTCTTATCCACAACACCAAACTGGTTTCTTGCCCCCAAAAGTGGAGGCAATAAACATGGGTTACATCTATCTCACAAATCTTAATGGCATATAATCAATTTTTATAGTTAAAAAGAGAGAAGTAAAGGAGATTCCTACCTATTTTCCTCCATTTAACAGCTTCTGTATCTTGTTTTCTCCTCCTCAGTGAAAAATTATAGAGAGCTCTGGCTAGCTCCCCTTTTATTAACAAGCACACAATGACCACCTACTACATGCCAAACACTGTGCTACGTGATAGGGAAACAAGGGGTCACTTAGCTGCTTCCCCACTCGCCCCACTCTCTCCAGATCACATGGAAGCGCTGTGTTGTAAAGACTGAAGAATCAGCTTTGGACTATTGACGGACCACTGCAGACAGCCCTGCCTCCTCACTCAGCTCTCAGAGAGGCTTGTGTGAATCCAGACCAACCCAACCCTGAGTTATGTCAAGAGAGCCTTCACCAGCCTGGAATTGCTTTGCTGGTTTGCTCTCGAAACAAGCAAGCACATTGTTCCTAACTCCTGGACACATTTGCCAGCCACAACTCCTGACCTTCCAGAAATTGCTTTGCTTTTGTGTAACAGGCTTTCATGTTAACCCCCATCCTCTTTTTCTTTTCCATCAAAAATTAAATAAAACACCACTGCAAGCACAGAATCCACTCACTCTGATTGGCAAGAATGGAAAGAGAAAAAGAAGTAAAAGCACAGCCCATCATTTGCCATACGTGGATTGGCAGAGTCCTGGGGAGTTTTGCTGAGGTTGGAATTCAAGACATTCCCTCCTCCAACCCAAACACTCCCCGTGAGGGCATAGGTGCCTCTGAGTTCCGGAAGGTCTACAGGTCAAGGGAAAAGGCCAGGCTCTGAGGGTATCCCTGGCACAACTTTAATAACTTACTACAAGCACAAGGCAAATGTTGTTGCTGCTCACAGCCTTCTTTCCTCTCCTTCACTGCATATTTCTCCTTCCCACATTACTTCTTTCCCTGACAAACCTAGGAAACCTCCCTAGAAATAGAATTTTTCGTGACCATCCAGGTTCCAGTCCACCTTTACGAGGCCACCAGGTTTTGACAGATGACACTCAATATAATAACTGGGACTTGGAGAGCTTTCTCCACACCTCTCTTCCTGTCTTACTGCAACCGCTACCCGCCCCCGCCCCCCCCCCCCCCACCCCGCACCCCCGCAAGCCCTAATGTAAGTGGTGTGTACCGAGATGGAATAACTCAAAGGACTTCTGAGTATTTGCCTATAGGCTTTCCAGTCAAGCTTATATCTGCAGAATTTTTCCAGCGATGGGCCAAGAGCAACAGTGATTACAATAAACCCAAACTGCTTAGTGATCTGTGGGCAGTTTCCTGGGGTGCATGTGATGTTGAAATAAATGTTGGTATTTCTTCTAAACTAGATGCTCTTAGAGTTTATGTAAAGGGAGAACTGTAGTTCCCCAATCTGCACCATTTGCTTCCCTCATTGCACCCTGTCCACTGCTGTTTGCTTTGTGGAGCAAAGGGGTTAATTCCAGGGCAAAGGAGTTAGTTCCAAGGCTCGAAGGGCTGGGAGGCAGGAGAGAGGTGACAGCTCCCAGCAGGAGTCCGAGGGGTTTCTGCACAGCTTTCTTGAGCTACAAGATTGATTTTCTGCTGGTCTCCCCAAGTGTTAGGGAATCTGCAGTCCTCCTTCCAGGAAATAGCAGACTCTGGGGACACAGTAAGAAAGGAACAAAAACCATATTTGAAAAGTTTTCCAAAGTTGGTAAATGCCATATAAGGTCCCCATTGGCTTTGATTTTTCTTGGACTAGAGGGAGGGAGAGCATGAGGTGACTGAGTGGTTAGAAGCTTTGGCCAAGACTAGTTAGTCTGAATTAAAGCTACAGAGGCAGAATGTTATAGTAATAATTATAAGAATAATATAGAATAAGTATCAAAATGTGGAATTACAGTGTGATATTAAAATATGATGTTAAAAAGTATTGAATGTAATGTAAACAGGTTGATTAAACACCCCTGAGTGGCCTGTATGTAGAAAAAAAAAGTAAAGTGATCTGTTCCCCATATGTAAAACCAGATATGCAAGGCTCCTAGGACCCGCTGATAAGACACACTGAAGACACCCATCTAAGCACATAAAAAGAGGAAGCACCAGAGGAAGATCAGAGAGGCTGCTCTGCTCCTCCACAGACGGTCACTCTCCACCTCCCTTCCTGCAATCTGCCTAAGCTCTGTCGTGGACTGTAAGTCCAAACAGTGAGCCGGAAACTGAGGCCTCAAACAAGACACCGAGCTGCAGCTGCAACGTCCAACGTCCAGTGTGTGTGTCTGTCGGCGCAGATCCCCGGGTGACCTGCCGATGTCTGGAAACCACCAGGACTCTGTAAATAAACCGTGTGTGATTCGTGCATTGCATGTCTGTCTCCTGTGTAATTTATGCTCGCTCAATATTAAGTAAGTACCTTGGGTCGCACGTGTCAGTTTAGAGACTGGCTGAGGCACCCTTGGTCACCTGTGCTTACGTCCCTGAAGGAGAAATTGGGACACAGAATCTCCCCCAGGGCCCTGGAGCTGACTTTGAGTTGAGCTCTGGCAGAAGGCTCTGTGGAGAGGGAAAGCAGTTGTCTGTTATGCTTGTGCAACAGGTTGATAGGTTCTTTCACACTGAGAATCTTTATGAGATGACCTAGGAAGCCTGAACTTTAAAGAGATGAGAAGCCATCTGTGCCGAAGGGAAGCTGGATGGATTCTGGGTCTCAGAACAAATATTGCCTCCTGTGCCTTGTCTTATGTCCTAGATTGGATTCCCAAAAGCAGCCCTGAGGGATCCATTTAAGGAACGTTCCCAGGAAAACCCGCTAGATGGTTTGGGTAGTTGGCTGCTGAAAGGAAGAATGCCAGGTAAGGTAAAGCATCATGCATAGCGCCTGGGAAGGAAGTGGTGAAGTGTGACTTTAACACTCTCTTCAGAGCTTCCTGTGACCCTCACTGAGGCCCTGATGAGGGGCCAGGGAAGCTGGAGTATTATGACCCCCTCCCACCTGTCATTAACTGGTTGAGGGCTGTCATCCCTGGAAGAATGCAAATCCCCATTGTTGCTTTCTATAAGCAGGCAAAGTCACTCCAGATCCCTCAGGGCAACCCTCTGACCAAGAGACACAGCTGGAGCTGGTGTATGAGAAAACGATAAAGGTTCCCAAAGGATGTGGACAGAGCACCAATTGCATCGGCTATCTCTTGTCTCGACCCAATAGCCTAGGCTGAGAGGTCATCCCTTGGGATCAGGTGTACACAGAGTAGGTACAATTATCTGTAAGAGAAACTCTGCTGAAGCAGTACATGGGGCCATAGGGATGGAAGGAACCAGGTGGCCACCATGAGTGCCCAGACCCTGTCATTGATCCCAGAGTCAGTGCCAGCCAGTGGTCCCCTGGGTGCATGCCCTTCATCTTACCTCAACATGTTCTGGGCCACACACACACACACACACACACACACACCTGTTTGACTGTGGGGTCACGCTAGGTGGAGGACAGCAACATATATCTCTGTTTTCTCTTCCCTACACGGAAAGATAGCATAAAGCCAGATACCAAAGAACCAGTGTATCTTTCTAAACTTTCTGGCCATCCCTCAGTCTGGAGTCTCTACAGCGGAGTAGGAAACATCTGAACTAGAGATGTCCAGCCAGCCTGTGCACATGACCCGAAGGTGCGACTTGAGCTCACAGTCATTAGCACTGCAGCTGAGACTTCTGAAGTCACGGACATTGTCACTTTACAGCAAGAAAGAGCTTCTTGAAGCCTGCAGCTCAGCTTTGGCCTCTCAGTGGTGGCATGCCTCGTGGTGGTGGCCTGTCAGCCTGGACAGGAGCAGAGGCGTCAGATGAAAAGGCAGGTCTGGGGTCCGTTTTGTGCAGCATTTGGCGATTATAAGGGAGTGAGAGAAGCGAGGCAACAGCCCAGAAGCAGAAGCGCCCAAGCTGTTGGTTCTGTGCAGGTGCGAATCCTGCTGGTTCTGCCAGGCCACCATGGAGCCTCTCGATCCTCCTCAAACCTCTTCCTCAGACTAAAAATAATCGCTCACATATACACAAACCTAAGTATATTTAAACCTGCCTCAGAAAACCACCTTCCCGTTGAGGTTCAAGGCTCTCTGCAAGTCAACTGGCAGATCACAAAAGCAAATGCAACTGCTTGGAACTTTCCACCACAGACGGGCAATTGTGACCTCAGCTGACATCTAATTGTGGGTGCGAAAGTGACTTTGGGTTGGGGATTAGAATCTCTAACTGCTTTGTGGTTTCAGAAGGCAAGAGAGGCCAGACCTAAGAGAGGGTTGAGAGCTTAAAAATGTAGGGTGACTAGCTCCCACAGACCCACGTACTGTGAGGGTCATTTGTGTGGTTTCCTGGGGAAAGTTTCACCCACCAGAGCACCATTCCGTTAAAACGTTCGCCAGCAGAAGCACAGGAGGCCCATCACTCAGCCTGCCCCTCGCTGTCTGGCTGCTTCCAGGTGGGGACAGTATGTCCCCCTTTGAGGGCAGGCAGAGATGGAAGAGGAACTGACCAACTGACACCGATCTGAAAGAATTTGACATAAAAAATGTATTTCTTTTAAAGGCGTACCCATGGCAGATGATCCCTAAAGGACAGCTTCTATCTAATAAAATACCACTGTGTTCCTGCCGAGGTAGGCTTTTTCTAACTCACTGATCAGACGTCAGATACCTCTTCCCTCTTCTTGACACTTATCATCATTCCATGAAAGGAAGAGAGTGGCTCAAATAAGGATTTGCAATGAGAGGACATTGTGTGCCTGCATGGTCCACACCCCCAGGAGGCAAGGATAGGAATAATTATAAAAACGTATGGGATAAAGAAACAGAGACAGACAGGAGCTAAGACATGTGCACAAAGGCAAAGGGCTCAGAGCTAGTTAAGTGGCCCAGGCATTTTGCTGGGCACCAAAGTTTAGGTTGCTTGACTCTTCGGGGTTGCTTTGGTGATGACCTAACGCTTCCTGTTCTGATGAAATGGTGGAAGCTCAGTCCAGCGAAATAAGCAAGAAGCATGCTCAGGAGGACATGCTCTGACCTCCCAATTCCAAGTCCCTTCTCAGCCTCCCACCTCTGTTTGAGTGGTTCCCCCACTTTGGACCTTCAGCCCCAAGAAGGTAATTTCTTTGTGAGTCAAAGAGGAATTCCTTGCACAGTGCCAACATCACCCCCCCTTTTTTCTCACCTCAAAGAGAGAGCAAGGAGGAGGTGCGACCAGGCCTGGGCTGCCCAGAGATGGAGTTTTGAGACGTGAGGTAATGTTGGTTCCCCATCCATGGCTGCAACCAAGGGGAGCTTGGCAGGGGCCATGAGAGAGGAGAGTGCAGGCTTTAAGATTTCATTATGTTTGGTCTGGATGTATTCCAAATACAAATTAAACTCAAATGAAAACTTTATAAATTTTACATTGCCAAAGTGTGCCTGTGTATGTTTTGGGGGAGTAATGATAAAAACGGATCGACGGCAGGGGGAGAGGGGAGCAGCTGCGATACAGCTAAACAACTACACCTTAACTACGATGGCGCTCAGAGCATCCGGGTGCTCGGGGTCCCCATTAAGAGGAGGGATCTTTACCACCCATTCTCTGATGTTGTGTTTCAATCGCACACCAATCCAGGAGTGTGACTGGAACACCTGAGCTCCAGGTTACTCACCTTCCTTATCTCTTTACTTCCCTGACCCTCAACTTCTCTGATTGTAAATTAGAGGTCTGAGTCAGAGAGCAGGCATATTCCCATTCAAGGAGTTCAGTTCCAGAGCAGTCAACAGAGCATGTGATTCCTAAATATCAGCTGCCCATGCTTCCAAGATGGATTTGAAAAATGGGAAATGTTGAATGGCTCAATGCATTTCATTTCTGTCTTTTTCAAAGGATGCTTCCCATTTCAGGCAACTGCCTCTGCAGTGAGTATGTGTGTGTGAAAGCATATGTTTGCAAAACAGATGAAACATTTGCGTATAATAGCATTTCCACAGCAGTTAGTATAAACTTATCTTCTGCAAGTGATTAGGAGTGGCTTTTGGTGGGTGTCTGTGAAATGACAGATTGTGCAATTTTTAGGGGGGAAATGTGTGTAGGAAAAAAATCCTACAGGCAATAATATTTTGACCTTGAGGGGGAAAATATGCTAGTTTGTTTATAGAAAATAAATTTCGCTCCAAAGTTTACATTCAGAAGAACCTTGGTTGCTTGCTCATAAATAAATTGAGAGCAGAACTGTTGATTACTGAGGTTAATGTTCTTTTACTAAAGTGAAAATATTGTATGTAATTAGGTTAAGAAGAGACTTCAGAAGAAAGGGTGACGATTTGAGTAATCTCGAAGTCAATGCAAGCACATTTGGATTTTATTAGCTAGCTATTAGAGCAGTCTTTGGCGTTTTATGCGTGACACGCAGTGTTAGGATGTTGCTATTGAAAGTCATTTGTGTCCGCTGTCTGGACTAATTGAGCGACAATAATAAAACGCTGTTTTTAGATAAACAATGGGTGGCAGAGCTCCATTGGTCCCTGCAGGGAGCGTGTTTATGCCTTTCAAAGAGCGACTGGCTGAGCTCACATGCCACAGTCATTTCACAGAGGAAAGTCAAGTCGTTTAAATCAAGTAAATTGATCGCAGTTTTGAAATGGAAATCAGTAATCGCAGTTTGAAGCTAGCTGCCTCGTTGTCAATGGGAAGCTAGAGGCACAGATTGCCGTCTGGTTCTGTCCCAGATCTCATTCAAAGGCAGGAGGCCCCAGAGCAACATAGATTGCAAGTTAGCAATACAAGGGAATAAAATACCAGGTCATATGTTTTGTGTAGTGTGTGGGTGCCGAATAGGCTGATATGGAAATAGCACCATAAACCCAGCTGCCCACTTTGACTCCCTCTCTCCTGTGCAGAAACAAGATGGGCCCAAGACAGATGGACAAGCAGAAGGCTCCAAGGAGGATGGAAGTGGGTAGCTCGCTGCTGCTCTCACCCAATAGGAAAGCATTTCTCTTTAGGAGCAAGAGCGTTTACCTACCTTCTCTCTCCCCCTCCTTCCTTCTCCCTCCGTGCCCTTTGGAATAAAGCATGTCTAGAGATGAATCTCAACTTTGTGTAGAGATTAAGATCTGTGGTTACACACTAAGAAGAGAAAGGCATTTGCAGTTTGGTCTCCATAAAGGCACTTTATCTCAACGCAGGCTCATAGAATCGTCAGGCTTGTGTAACTGCCACAGGGCGTGGCGGGGGGGGGGGCATGGTTAACATCTCCCTCTTCTCAGCCATCAGACTTACCCAAGCCAACTCAAACAACCACATAATCTAGGTAAGAGCAGCATGCTTGCTTGGCAAACATAATGTCAAGATAAGTTTGCTGCACACCACACAAACTAAATTATATCCTCCCCCCCCTTACACACTATACAATTTTGTTGTAACCACTGGGCTTTAGGAAGTTGGGTGCAGTTCACTATCCACTGATGTTTTATGTTTTTATTCAACAACTGTTGCTTGAGCACCTGCTGGCACCAGGTCCTATGCTGGTTGCTGAGGAGACATCTGTCAAAAAGACCAGCCTATGGACCTTGAAGTCTTGTGGGGACACAGAGAGGCAGAGAGTACAGTGCAGTAGAATATTGCTCTGTGAGGCATGTTCAGGAGGCCACGAGGGCTTCCTCTGTGTCTTAGCTCAGGCTTCTATAACTAAATACCACAGTCTGGGTGGTGTAAACAACAGACACTTAATTCTCACAGTTCTGGAGGCTGGAAGTCCAAGAACAAGATGCCAACATATTCAGTTCTTGGTGAGATTCAGTTCTAGGCTGCCTTCTCACTCATGTGGCAGAGAGAGAGAGAGAGAGAGAGAGAGAGAGAGAGAGAGAGAGAGAGAGAGAGAGAGAGAGATCTGGTGTCTATTCTTCTTCTCACAAGGGCACTAATCCCATCATGGGGCTCCACCCTCAATGACCACATCTAAACCTAATTACCTCCCAGAGGTCCCACCACGACCCTGGGGGTTAGGGCTTCAATGTATGAGTTTGGGGAGGGGCATAAAAACATTTGCCCTGTACCACTAGTGTACCTACCCAACCCCAGATCAGCCAGTTCTCTTTTAGGGTTCCTCCTTGTGTCAGTCAGAGCCAACTTTCTAGTCACCCCTGTTTCCTGCCCTAGATGCCAGAGCAAATTTCCTTGCTTCCAGATTGCTGACCACCCATTCTTTCTGTCCATTCCTCTGACCCAAAACCACTGTGACAGATTAAGACTACTCTTTACCCAATCATCAGTTGATGATCCCTGTGTGTCTTGACGCATTGATACATCATAGCTCGAGGACAAACAGCCAGGAAGACTTCTCCACCTTCTCTTATAAGTGCCTCTTTCTGACTTTCCCCCATCCTGGACACATTATAATACTTATTCAAAAAGTATCTGTGATGGTTAACTTAATGTGTCAACTTGGCTAGGCTGTGTGTTCTGTAGATGTGGTTAACATATAAATCAGTACACTTTGAGAGAAGCAGACTGCTCTTGATAATATGTACGGACTCGGAGGACACTGCATGGAGCTAAAGAGGATTCTTCTCAAGCCTTAAAATGTAGTGGAATTTATTCTGCTAGTTTTCAAACTTGCTTGGGACCCACAATCCTTTTTCCTTCTGATCTCTCTCTTTTGGAATAGGGATGTCTATCCCACAACTGTATTATATTTTGGAAGCAGGTAACTTGATGTCTGTTTCGCCAGATCACAGATGAAGAAGAATTTTGCTTCTGGGTGAATCATACTATGAGTCTCACCCATAGCTGATGTAGATGAGATTTAGGACTTAGAGTTGATGCTGAAATAGGTTAAGACTTTGGGGACTGTTGGGTGAGTATAATTTTGCATGTGAGAAGGATATGAATTTGGAGAACCAGAGGGTGGACTGTTATGGATTGAAATGTATCCCCCTGAATTCATGTGTTGATGGTCTAATCTCAGAATTTGGCTGTATTTGGAAGTAGAGTCATTGCAGATACAATTAGTTGAGGAGGTCATACTGGAACATGGTGTCCTTATAAAAAGAGGTAATTTTCACACACACACACACACACACACACACACACACACACACACACACGTGTGCGTGCAAACATTTGAAGATTGGAGCTATGCTGCCACAACCCAAGGAACTGCTGGAAGGTAGACGAGAGGTCTGGGGCAGATTCTCCCCTCGTGCTGTCAGAGGGAACATGGCCCTGCCAAGACCTTGATCTCAGACTTCTAATCTCCAGTGTAGAGGGCCCTCTGGAAAGACACATGGACATTCTTTAGATTGCTGTTGACTAAGTCCGAGACATTGGCGGAGTCATGTCAGTTGCACCCCACCCCAGGAGTTGCGGGGGTGTTGTCAGTTCCTGGCTTACCTTTGTCCAGGTTCCAGAAGAGGGCTTTGAGATGTGGAACCAGTCTAGCACCGGAAAAGAAGAAATGAAATGGACCTGGGCCCTCCCAAGCTCCTTTAATCTTAAGTTTTCTGGAGAAACCCCCTTGTAGATTAGAGGATAAATAAATGTGCTGCGTGGCTCAGGGCAGTCGTCTGTCTCTCCAGCAGAAGAGGTCAGCGACCCACCCGGGACCCAGCTTGAATCTATCTCTGTGTCAACTCTCTTTATTTCATTATTTTTCAATCCCCGATCGCCTCTACCAAGAACCCATATCATCTCTCTTTTCCGTGCTGGCCACGGAAAACGGAGATCCCCGCCGCATCAGGCCCCCGCACTCCAGAACTGCAAGACAGATTCTGTTGTTCAAGTCACCTGTTGGTAGTACAAGGGTAGGCCTGCCTCTCAGCCCCACGTCTCTTGCCCCGTGGATTCTCCACCCTGCCACTAGCACAAATATCAACATGCATAGGATGCAGCCACACGGGGATTGCTCTGGCAAGCACTCTTACAAAATTAAGACAAAAAGTGTTAGTGGCTTATGGGCATTAGCATCTGAGATATAAGGATCACATTCCTACTGAAACACACATTAGTGTAAAAATAGTGAAAGGAGAGAACACAGCCTCAAAAGTTATTCTTGTCTTTACTGAAAATGCTGGCAACTTTAGGTACAAGTTACTCAAAAAGGCCCAGGTGCTTCTTAAATGAACTAGCTCTGAAAAGGAAGACCCAGTTTGTTTTCTCTTCGAGTGAATGCTTATAATAAATTAGGAACATGGAACAGGGCAAAAGCACCAGTTCAGGCGTTCAGGACCTACGTTCACATTCTGGTTGGGTCTCCAACCAGCTAGTGATCAAAGATAAATAAATGACTCATAAAACTCATTAAGCATCATCTTTTTAAAAAAAAAATTATAAATGAAAGCAAAAAAAACCTAACTTTGAGATGTACAAACTTTTCCTTTAAGTTACCTATTCTCTCAGGCCTCTGGCTCCTGGAATGGAGTGGGTATTTTGAAATTACCCAAATAATTTTTCGTATGAAATATTCTAATTCTGCCACGAGAACCCATCATTATCACATGAAGATGGTTTGCCTTACAGATGCTCCACTCTGATGAATATGAAACACTTTAGACTGTGGGACCCACCGCTGGTCTCCTGAGGCCTAGAATGCCTGTGGCCATCCAGAAGAGCATCCATGTTTTGTGGGGCCCTGAGCTTAATCAAGTTAGGGGCTCTTTTGAAGGAGTAGAAATCCTAACTACAAATACTGAAGTAGGCACAGGGCCTTGAAAGGATGAATCCAACCAGTGTCCATTCGGGACACCAGGAGAATAGTGCCAGGACTTTGGGCCATGGAAAGAGAAGGGAAAAGAAGAGCAATGAAAATAATTAACAAAAAGGACAGCCTTCTAAAGCTGATTCAGTGTAACCGGAGCGTCACTAAGTGTCTGCATTCAAGTACTTGTGACTACTAGCAAGATTACATTCCTTGTTTGTTTGTTTCCTGCTAACTGACTAGAACTAAATGCCTGCTCAAGCTAAAAATATTTTGTCTATCTATTTATTTCTTTTATAAGGTGATACTAAGGGTGGGTTTGATGTGATAAAACTCCTTCGTGTGGTCAGGGCTCCACTTGTGGATCCTTCCCCACTGGTCATAGTAAACCTGGGCTGATGACCCAGGCCTGTTTGCAGGAAGCCTGGGGCAGTTCCTCCTGCACAAGAAGAAGCCAAATGCTGAGAACTTGACCTGTAACGACGCCTGGTGTGGGAAGGAAGGAGCAATGCAGACATTGATTCAGCACATATTTACTGAAACATGCCTAAATCCACAATTACATTTCTGAAGCCCTTGAGGCCAGATGAATTTCAGAATTCAGAATGTTTCAGATTTTAGGAGACAATACGGTGTACATACACCAAATATTATATAACATCCCAGAGGGGTCTGAGGCAACACCATGTGAATCAAACACAATATTTCCACAGTCCCATATCAGTAAAATGTATGAATATTCACACTAAGTGGTATAAATGGAGCCTTATAGCACTTCACGTGGTTATTTTTATAACCAACGCTGTAATAAAAATATTTCTGTTTTCAGAGACTTTGGGACTTCAGAATTATGGACACGGGACTGTGGACCTGGGCCAGGTGCCAGGTGGCATTTGAAGTGCTGGGGAAACATGGACCAGGCTCCTGAAGGAGCTGGAGGGTCTGAATGGGGAATGGTTTCCTAGCCGGGCCACATCAGATATAGGTTTAAGCCCCACAGGAAGAAGGCAGATTTTAAAGAGAAGAAAACAAAACAAAATAATAGAAACAGTGTTCCATTAAAAGTCTTATAAAACAGTGTAGCGTAAGCTTGAGTGCCTTTAAAAAGTCTCCAGCCCAGCCAGCATGCTCAGTGGTTGAGCATCGACCTATGAACCAGGAGGTCACCGTCAGGGCACATGCCCCGGTTGTCGGCTTGATCCCTAGTAGGGGATATACATGAGGCAGCCAATCAATGATTCTCTTTCATCTCTCTCTCTCCCCCTCTCCCTTCCTCTCTGAAATAATATATATATTATTTAAAAAATAAAAATAAGTCTCCAACAGAGCCCTGGTCAGGTAGCTCAGTTGGTTAGAGATTAGTCTGATAGGTCTCCATTCAGTGCACAACAAGCAAGAAGCAACCAATGAATGCATAAACAAATCCATCTCTCTCTCTCTCTCCTGCTTTTCTCTCTCTAAAAAACAATAAATAAAATGTTTTTAAAAGTCTCCGACAGAAAATCACACAGAAAAGTCAGATTCCTCCATCCTGTCAACAATAGAAGGTTCAGTGGTTCTCATATCCTGAGGGCCAGGGCATCAGCTGTGGTTGGAGATGTGAGTGCCTGGCAGACCAGGCAGGGCGCAGCTGATGCCAGACAGAAGTAGACCCGCATGGAGGAGACCCAATTCTAGCGATGTGTGCACAAATGTGAGTGTCAGGGTGGGGATGACAAAGAGGCATTGTGGGATGGGTACTAGAATATTTTCAAGTCTGAGAGGGCCTGTAGGTACTGTCAGTTAACAGAATGTGTGTATGTGTGTGTGTGTGTGTGTGTGTGTGTACGTGTAGTTATACATCTAAACTGTTTACATATAAATGCTTATTTATATATATAAATTTATATGTGTATATTTGTGTATATGTGTATACTAGTGGCCTGGTGCACAAAATTCAAGCACAGGGGAGTGGGGGTTGTCCCTCAACCCAGCCTGTACTCTCTCCAATCTGGGACTCCTCGGGGGATGTCCGACTGCCGGTTTAGGCCCAATCCCACAGGGAGTCAGACATCCCTCTCGCAATCAAGGACCACTGGATCCTAACCACTCACCTGCCTGCCTGCCTGATCACCCCTAACCACTCTGCCTGCTGGCCTGCTTGCCACCTACTCCCCCCACTGCCGGCCTTCTCGCCCCCAACTGCCCCCCCCTTGCTGGCCTGATTGCCCCCAACTGCCCCCCTCTGCCAGCCTGATCGCCCCTAACCGCCTCTGCCTCAGTCCCGCCACCATGGCTTTGTCCAGAAAAACGTCCGGAAGGTCTCCCAGTCTGATTAGCATATTACTCTTTTATTTGTATAGATATAAACTCTTGGGAGAAGACTTTCTCTCTACCCACTTAGGTTTGAGTGGTCAGGGACTGCAAATTTCCTGCCAATCCAAATTCATAGGAGGAAAGAAAGGTCTGTTTGCTTCTCAGTAACGAGTAATGCAGTAAATCCTCAGAGGTAAAGGTTCATATACCAACTTAATCAAAAGTGCATGAGGGATATTTAGAGGTTCAGTGAAGAAGTAGGGAAAGTCTGTTGGGTTTTTCTTGATGCTAATGGGGATGGATGGTCTGTCTCCTTCCTGGAAATGACAGGAAACCCTCTTGGAGGGGGATAGGTGGCAGCTGTATTTTTCAGAAAGCTCTGCTTTCATCAGATAAAGGAAGTTCAGATACGGTTTCAAATATATTCACTTTAAAATAATCATTATGCCAAACTGTGATGCCTTTTATACATATACATATACATATACATATACATATACATATACATGTGTGTGTGTGTGTGTGTGTGTGTGTATGTATACTAGAGGCCCAGTGCATGAATTTGTGCACAGCTGGGGTCCGGCCAACCCTCCCTGATCAGGGCCAATCATACTGGGCCAGCAGGGGGGAGGGGCTGTGGGTGGTTAGCTGGCTGACTCCTCCCCTGATTGGGGTGGGGGGGCTGATGGGGGCGGAGCTGGCCAGAGGGAGAGCCCACAGGCAGTTGGCCAGTCAGCCCCACCCTCTGGTAGAACTTTTATTATATAATAATATCAGACTTTTATTATATGAGATATATATATATATATACATACATATATATATATATATATATACATACATACACACACACACATACATATATACACTGCTGAGTGGTCAGATTATTATGATCTCTGAATGCATAATAATCTGGCCTCTAATATAATCTGGCCTCTATATTAGAGGCCCAGTGCATGAAATTCGTGCACGGGGGGATGGGGGGCCCTCAGCCCAGCCTGCACCTTCTCTCCAATCTGGAATCCCTCTCACAATCCAGGACTGCTGTCTCCCAACTGCTTGCCTGCCTGCCTTCCTGATTGCCCCTAACCACTTCTGCCTGTCAGCCTGATCACCCCATAACTACTCCCCTGCCAGCCTGATTGATGCCTAACTACTCCCCTGTCAGTCTGATTGCCCTTAACTGCCCTCCCCTGCAGGCCTGGTCACCCCTAACTGCCCTCTCCTGCAAGCCTGGTCCCCCTCAACTGCTCTCCCCTGCAAGCCTGGTTCCCCCCAACTGTTCTCCCCTGCAGGCCTGGTCACCCCCAACTGCCCTCCCCTGCAGGCTCGATCGCCCCCAACTGCCTTCCCTTGCAAGCCTGGTCGCTCCCAAATGCCCTCCCCTGATGGCCTGATCGTTCACAACTGCCCTCCCTTGCAGGCCTGGTCTCTCCCAACTGCCCTCCCCTGCTGGCCATCTTGTGGTGGCCATCTTGTGTCTACATGGGGGCAGTCATCTTTGACCACATGGGGGCAGCCATCTTGTGTGTTGGAGTGACAGTCAATTTACATATTACTCTTTTATTAGAGTAATATGTAAATTGACTGTCACTCCAACAGAGGCCCGGTGCATGAATTCGTGCATGGGTGGGGTCCAGCTAGCCAGCTAGCCTGGCCAGAGGGAGGGGACATGAGCGGTTGGCCAGCCTGCCTGCTGGTCAAACTCCTGGTCAAGGGGACAATTTGCATATTAGCCTTTTATTATATAGGATATACACTGAGTGGCCAGATTATTATGTGTTCACAGATCATGATAATCTGGCCACTCAGTGTATATACACATGTATGTGTACACATATAAATGTACACTACATAAATATATATGTGTGTAAAGGTAGATGGATGGATAGATAGATAGATAGATAGATAGATAGATAGATAGATAGATAGATTTAAGAAAGAAATAAAGGTTTCTATTGGTCAATCATGAGCACATTGATTCAGGTGGGTGGGTTATAGCATTTCTAGACCTTCCAGGTCCGTATTGAATCAGTCTCAGATGAATGCTCTAGATCACTTTTGACGACAATTTTTAAAATCTCCCTCTTTTTTTTCTCTGTCTCTTCTGCCTCTCTGGAGATGCTATCCCAATCTCTGGGGCCTGTGGGACCAGGACTGAGGGACAGCTGAGGGCGGGGGGAGAGCAGGTATGAGTTGGGGTGATTGGCTGAGGGTTCTTCCATGCTATGATGGGCCACGCTAGGCTCATAGGTCCACCATGAACATTAGAGGAAATCAATTACAAGTGGCTCCAGGCCTTTGCCATCCAAGCCAATTTCCCAGAGAATCTCGGAATGCCAGCATGGAAGGAGACACTTTTTCATAAACAGCTGTGAAGATGCAGGCATGAAGAGCTCAGGCATTCACTGGGGCTCCACAGACTACAAACTCAGGGTACAGGCGCCCTGGTGCAGATCCCCACAGGATCTCAGAACTCTCCCTTTCCTGCATCAGGCCCCCCTACTGCTCCCAGAGATGGTTCTGGATATTTCTTTTTTTATTATTATTTTATTGATTTTTTACAGAGAGGGATAGAGATTTAGAAACATCGATGAGAGAGAAACATCGATCAGCTGCCTCCAGCACACCCCCTACTGGGGATGTGCCCACAACCAAGGTACATACCCTTGACCGGAATCGAACCCGGGAGCCTTCAGTCCGCAGGCCAACGCTCTATCCACTGAGCCAAACCAGCTAGGGCATATATTTCCAGGAATTAGTGTAGGGACATTTCTCTCTTCTTTCTCTCCTCCTTGGGGACAGCATGTGTGGACCACCCCCTTGAGCTCTGCCTCTGGCCCCAAGTTCCTTATCTCATTGCTCAGTCCCATAGCATTTTCCACACCATCTCATGGCCAGCCGCAGCCACTCAGGGGACCCAGCATTTAGCAGGGATTTCACCAGCAAAGGGAACAACTCTGCCTGGAGGCTGATTTGTTACTGAAGAAAGGTGAAGAAAGTTCTGAAGAACGGTTCAATTTGGGAAGGGAAAAGCTGCTCTGGTCACACTTGTGGCCAAGTCTCTTGCTAGTGTTTTGGTTTTCTTGGTAGACTGCTCCTGCTACTGTTTATCCAGCACGGGGAAGCGCTTTGAATAGATGTCTTGGCTGACACGGATCCCTTCGCTTTGTGAATAGGGCAATTACTAAACAATGAAGCTATTACATAAGGAGCGGGGAGCTGGCTGGAGCCAACAAATCTTGTACTCTAGGTTTACAGAGCTATAATTATCCCAAGTTTTAAAACACAATGGTATCTGCTGAAAGGGAACATCTGGGAGGGAACCAAGCCATCCCAATTAAATGAATCATGCGCATCCCAGGGATTGCATGACTCCACGTTAATGGGGTGGCGATTTTTGTCAATGTCACTCAAGTTAACAAATGTGCTGAAATGTTTAAGCAGAACAAATGCACAGGGAGGGGGAGGAAATCAGATCAAGGGGAGAGGTCTGTTTTATAAGATCAACTACAAATTGGCTGGAGAAAGCATTCCGGGCTGCTGTCGTGAACACTAATCAAGAGAGAGAAATGCTTTAAAAAGCTTTTCCCAATTGCCATTTCGTTTCAAAATAAACTCTTTTAACCTCCAGGAGACCCTGTGTGAAAGAGTGGGATGCGGTGTGGTGGTGTCAGTGGGTAGGACTGAGTCGAGGAGTGTTCTGGGATACACCATAAAGATTAGTGGAAATCAGTCCTTAGGAGATTTTGGAGCCTTTATCCTAAAAATAGATTTGGCCCAGATAGTGGCATTGGATTCTACTTTGAGAATGAAAGTTACAATATGTTCTCTTCCAAATGATCAGTCCCAGAACTAAGTGTGGTCTCCACGCTCCTGAGCACTACCTGCAGTCTAAAGGTCTCCACTCCACCTATCCCTTCTGTTGGGGGCAGTTCTTTTAGGTAAAAAATGAAAAGAACAGCTATAAGAGCAACAACAATAACAGACCAAAAAGACTCATGCATCATCCTACACCTAAGAAAATGTTAGCTGTGAGGAGGGGTGTTTCAGGTGGGGGCGGCTGTTATGTGGTGGGGATTGCTCTTTCCATTGTCCTCTTTACCATCTGCTTGTGAGGGTGGCAGCAGGGACACCCAGGAGCTGGCTCAGTTCTGAAAGCAGAAATGATTTGGGTCCTTATGGCTGATGATACAGCAGGACTGACAATAGGCACAGCAGGAAGGTGGTAGATTTTCCAGGTTTTCCCTCGTTGTCCTCCCTGGTCTTTTGCCAAGTCCCCTGCTTCATGGGGTCCCCTCAGTGTCCTGTTGATTCCCTCTTGTGATGATATTACCCATAAGCACACCAAAATGTGCTGACAGAGCACTTGCTCCACAGGGTGAAAAAGTCTAAACCTATTTAACAACTTTTCTTAATTGTCGCAAAAAACAACATTATAGAAACATGAAACAATTAATAATTAAAAACAGTTACCAATTAATCCACCACCCTAATACTATCTGAGCCAGACTTGAGCCTGTTTGTCCTCTGAGCTATGCCTGACTTTTCTATCCTGCATTGTTAGAAATTTGCCTATTTCTAAGTTTTGTTATTAAAGATAATACCTCGACAACATATACATTATTTTTAGCTTTTATGAAAGATCTGCCTAGAAATTTTGGACTCTGATGCATAATGTTATTGACTGAATTATGTCACCCCCAGATTCATGGTATAGTCACAGCCCCCAATGTTACTGCATTTGGAGATAGGGGGTGATTAAGTTAAATGAGATCATAAGGGAGCTGAGGGTTCTTCCATGCTATAATGTTCATGGTGGACCTATGAGCCTAGCGTGGCCCATCATAGCATGGAAGAACCCTTAATCTGATAGGACTGGTATCCTTATAAGAAGAGGTAGAGATGCCAGAGATATCACTCGCTCTCTCCCACACACACAGAGAAAAGGCCATGTGAGGACACAGCAAGAAAGGAGCCATCTGCAAACCAAGGAGAGAGGTCTCACCAGAAACCAACCCTGCTGACATCTTGATCTTGGACTTCCAGCCTCCAGAACTATGAGAAATAAATGTCTATTGTTTAAGGCCCCCAGTCTGTGGTATTTTATTATGGCAGCTCCAGCTGACTAGTTTGCATTGTGTTTAGGTTGAAAGATAAGAAAGAGAAAAGCAGTCCTGGACATCCTGGAGCTGGCCTCGTGCTTACAGTTCTCCAGTGGAACATAAACAATTTTATAGCACCGAACACCAGACAAGGCCACTCTGAGTCCATAATGGATCAGGACAAAAGCAAGATGACTCCATAATCATGCCTGTACCCAGACAAAATTGGAACATTGTCCAAACCACAATATTGATCAAACACGTTCCTGTCCTGGTTAATATGAGTACCTGTTGCTTCTTTACCAATTCTAGCTTTAGCCTCACTCTATTCTTTCCTCCTTCTAGATGAGATTTATTCATAAATTGCCCTTACTTCCCAACAACATCCAATCCAAAGCAAAGCCTCACTTTCTTAAATCCTCCCCCAAACACCAACCACAGGCCAAAATCCTATTCTAAGATGTATCTGAAACTCTTACTATGCCTTTCCATGGTTCCCATGAACATTAAACTCAACATGGTCAAATACTGATGATCAGTGCCTAGAGGGTGTTGACAAAGGTTTACACGTTTTAATGTTTTTAAATAAGTATTTAACATTGCTTACTGTTATGAACTGAATGTTTGTATAGCCCCCAAATGTGTGTGTTGAAGTCCCAGTGGGATGGCATTTGGAGGTGGGGCCTTTGAGAAATAATTAGCTTTAGATGAGGTTATGAGGGTGGAACCCTTATGATGGGATTCATTCCCTTATAAGAAGAGGAAAACAGAGATCTTGCTCTCTCCATGGGAATGTATCCAGGAAAGGCCATGTAAGGACACAGAAAGAAGGCAGCCACCTATAAGTAAAGAAGAGAGCTTGTGCCAGCAACCAAATCTGCCATCACCTTGATATTGGACCTCCCAACCTCCAGAACTGTGAGAAATAAATGTTTCAATAGTTTGGTTTTAGTGCCTAGTGACACATCTGTCAGAATGGTACCTGACTATGTTTGGCAGTTCACCAAAAATGCTGAAAGATATCATATGCCTGCTCATCCATCTTCTTGCTTCTCACACATGGTTGATTATGAGGATACAATGGAGATACTTTACATATCTCTATTGCCAGATCAGGTAATGGACTGTATCAGTACTGTCTTTACTACTAAAAATAGAGTCACTAGCATCTTTAAATCTAATCAAATTAGAGAGTCAATTCCCAGAACCAATTCAGAAAACTCATCCTTAAAATTCTGTTCCTCTAGAACCACTCTCAGTAGTGGTGATGGTTGCACAACGTTGTGCCATTGAGATGTACAGTTAAAAATAAGCTAAAATAGTGAATTTTATGTTATGTATGTTTACCACAATGATAAAACATAATTATAAAAAAAGAAAAGAAGTAACCCAGGCCCGAATAAGGTGTATAGGTGGCAGAAACACCTCGAATTCAGAGTTTAAATCAATAGAAAATGCTAATCAATTTGTTGGCTGGATGAGAGTAAAAACTCAAAAGTTTTAGACTTTTAAGAAGTAAATGTGAGCCTAAGGTTTTCTGCTTTTAATTTTACATTCATGTTTCTTCCCCTTCTCTCTCTCTTTTCAGTAGTTTGGTCTTATGATTCTATGCTAATGTGCACTTCTATTTTAACATTTGTAGTATAATTTTCTTCTTGGCGAAATTAAAATATAAAGATTCAATATTAACCTACTTCTCCAAGTATAGATGTAGAGAATAACAAACATGGCTCTCAGAAATTTCACACGTGTACCTTCTAATGTAAATTCTAAACTGTGCCAAAGAACTAGCTTCACCACATGCCCATACGTTGCGGTTCAGGCTGAAATCTCCCCTCTGCTCCCATCTCACCCAGCATTTTCCTTTTGCCTATTTTTCCAGAGCTCACAGGGGTAATCCCGGATTGTGGTTTAAGTCCCAAAGGCATTGGTACTTGCTAGTCTGTTGTCTCTTTGGGGTTCAGTAGACAGGACTGGAAAGAGTAAGAGAGCCACTGGCAATTGAAATCCTCTTACTTTTCTTTCTGACAAACAGGAATCTGCAAAGTGAGTTTGCAGGAAGTGCACTTTTTCCAGCTTCATGTTAGGTGTGCTTTCTGTCTTAGGTACAATCTTTTCCAAATGCTTGAGGGTCACAATATGATTTTCCCATCCCGAAAATCTATTAAAAAGAGATTCTTCACTCCTCTCCATCCACCTGCAGGCACTGCAGATGGCAATTAGCACGCTACACAGCCCTCCCCATAATATCATCGATTTTTGCCTGCATTTCGTCTACATCTACTTCACAGCTCAAGACATGCCAAATCACACGCCTCCTAAGTACTTGTTGCTAGCAACAAATCTATCCTCCTAAGTGGCCAGCCACAGGCTATATTTGGAAAGTCAGAGCACTTTACTCCTCCCTGGCCCACTTCCTTGAGCTGAGATATCTTCAAATCTTAAAGAAACCTCATCTATGTTTTTTGGTTCTACTTTTTAAGAGACAGCTCCGACCCTAGCTGATTTGGCTCAGTGAATAGAGCATCAGCCTATGGACTGAAGGGCCTCAGGCTCCATTCTGGTCAAGGGCACATGCCTGGGTTTCTGGGCTTGATCCCCAGTAGGGGGCATGCAGGAGGCAGCCAATCAATGATTCTCTCTCTCATCATTGATGTTTCTATCTCTCTCCCTCTCCATTCCTCTCTGAAATCAATAAAAAATATATTTATTTAAAAAAAGGAGAGAGAGACAGTTCGTATCAACTCTGCAAAACACAAGTGACACAAAGACAGAGAAATGATCAGTTTCTTTCCCTTGACTCCTTTCTCTTCTGCAAAAATGAATATTATTAGTAATCCCTACCTTATGGGACAACAGTGAATATTTAATGAGATCATCAAATATTAAAAATGGGCAGAGCGTGGTGATTGAAGATCTGGCACATGGTCTGCATTCCACACTTAGATACTGCTAGGTATTTCTACTCCTTTTCTCAACCTCTCTCTATTTCTTTTAAATTGAAGTAGAAGTCACATAATATAAATACAACCATTTCAAAGTAAACAGTTCAGTAGTATTTAGTACTTTTACAACATTGTACAATAATATCCCTGTCTAGTTCCAAAATATTTCTATCATTACGAAAGGAAAGCCTCACCTGGCCAGCATGGCTCAGTAGTTGAGCATCGACCAATGAACCCGGAAGTCATGGTTTGATTCCCGGTCAGGGCACATGCTAGGGTTGCAGATTTGATCCCCGGTGGGGGCGTGCAGGAAGCAGCCCATCAGTGATTCTCTTTCATCATTGATGTTTCTATTTCTCTCTCCTTTTCTCTCTGAAATCAATAAAAATATATTCAAAACAAAACAAAAGGAAAGCCTGTACCCACTAAGCAGACACTCTCCATTCCCTCTTTCCTCTTGCAAACAATGACCTTCTCTCTGCTGCCACAAATTTATCTACTCTGGATATTTCATACAAATCAAATCATACAATACATAGTCTTTTGTATCTGGCTCCTTTCACTCAGCATAATGTTTTGAGGTTCATGCATGTTGTTTCATGTATCAGTACTTAATTCCTTTTCATGGCTGAATAATATTCTGTTGTATGGATATATCATCATTTGTCCATTGATGAAATTTTGGGTTGTTTTCACATTTCAGCCTTTATGAATAGTGCTGCTATGAACATGTATGTACATGAATTTGTTTAAGTAAGCCCCTGTTTTCAATTCTTTTCAATATATATCTAAGAGTAGAGTTGCTACTCTCTCTTTTATTTCTAATTCTTCTCTCAGTGATCCATGTCTACAGGACCTATAATGATGTCCTGTTTTAAAATTCCTGGCATTGTTTACTTGTGCTTCTTCTCTGTTTTAACTGATAAGCCTTACCAGTAATTCTAAATTTTATTAGTATTTTAATGAACCAATCTATCATTTTCGGGATCTTATCTATTTATACATTTGCATTTTTTCAATTATTGTATTCCCTTTGGGTTTGTATTCCCTTTCTGTAACTTCAAGAGAGGGCTGTTAGGCTGATGCTCTGCCCATAGGCCCTGGATCCCCTTGCTGGTCCTATGCACACCAGCCTGACTTCCAAGGACCAGCATGGGATTCTTTGTCAGAGGGCTGCCCTCAAACTGCCTGAACACACTCAGTTTATAAACACAGTGG